>NW_008824939.1:1563122-1615782 GCF_000699105.1 Pygoscelis adeliae | reverse complement strand
GAAGCACACTGCCCCTCTCTTTTCCTTTCCCTGCCCTCCTTCCCCAAACCTCCAGCAATTGTGGCTTAACCTGGTAGTCAGAGACTAGGCTGGAGCTGTAGATTTGAACCCCCTCACACTGAGGAGGTCGCTGAACCGTAGTCAGCTCACCAGTTTCTGGGTGAGTGCTTTAACCACTGCTATAAAAGATGAGCAGCAGCATCACCACCATCCATCTTTAAAAAATAAAGAGTAATCCAGTTGTCCAGCCCTCAAGGAACAAAGCGCCTATGAGTCAGAGGGTTTTGCTAAATGTGAATGTGAATTACATCTTAGTGCTTAATTGAAGGCTCTGTGTGCATAGTTTAGTCCTGTAGGAAATATGATTTTGGATTATTAGCCTCTCTTCATCATTTCCTAGCAGATTTGAACATCACCTCAACTCAACATACTTTCTGCTAAAAATCCTTGTTTTCAGTGGTAAATGTGTGCCACAAAAGGAACTTGGTTCTTCAATGTGGATGGCTAAATTTTCCTCAGAAATCACAGCTCTTGAATGTATTTTTGGTTCTAGCCATCAGGGCTGAATTTTAATGCTATAATGATCCCACCAGATGATGACTGACTGCTGTTTCTGTCTTCTTTTAATACAGATGGGAGATGGAGATGCTCAGCACCTCCTGGTAATACTCCACTTTCCAATTCTACAGCTTCATTTTTCTGTACTTTGAGTATGTAGCATAAAGACATGATGGTCTGAGGTGAGTTGGCAGCTGTCCCTACCTGTTATTTATGTTTTTTGAAATTTCACATTCCAAAGACTCAAATTCAAACGTGCTGTAAGGAACTCTACTGTGATTGCTTATCTCAGGGATAAAGTTGGCTCCATGTTATATGCTTATGATGTTATTGATGGCCCTCTGGCCCCCAAATTAAATTATTAATGGAAAATTCTTTGTCATTTGTTTCTCAATGTCACATGAATGCAAAAGTATTTTTCAGTGCAGCTTCATGGAGAAGACATTCTCTGTTTGCATTGAACTTCACCTTTTCTGAAAGAGGTGCTAAACTATTACTCCTTTCCATCTTTAACTAAATACTCTAGTTCCCCATCTAAGACTAATCCATTGCAGTTGCTATCAATGAAAGCTCTACTAACACCCCAAAGTCCTTCTTTTTTGCAAAAATCATAGGCTAATATTTAGGTGTTTGTGCCAGTTTCATGCAAGTTAGCCAGTATAAATCCACTCTGGTGTCATAAACTTTGTTTCTGTCTTCCATGGTTGCCTTCCAAAAGCTTGAAACTCCAGCCTAATGTGTAACTTCGGTATGGACAACATACTGCATGATTCATTAGGGAAAAAAAAGATATCCCGTTTCCTAAGCTCTTTGAATGCTCTATATTAATCTAGCATAGAGCTGGAGCAATCATTACCCTGTGTTTTGGCTTTCTGAACTTTACCGTGGAAGGAAATTAGCTTCCCAAGGGTGACTGTAAAAGCTATAGTGTTTTTTGTGGGGTTTATGTGTAGGAACAAGAGGAACGTTGCTTTGCTGGGATTCAGTGGGGTGAAAGCCACTGTGAAGGGACGGCTAGCAGTTCATTTGTGGTGAGGGAAGCCCAGACCCATAAGGAGTGGCGTGGCATAGAGATTTTGTTGTTAACTGCATATGACCTTTCTGCTTTCACGTTAGGGGACAGCAGAGCCATGACTATCTGACATGGTCTATGCTGCCAGTTATGCATGGAAGGATTGAACTGATCTTTTCTCTTTCCAGGCTTGGGGGGAAGTGAAAACCTGGTGCAAACACTATTTAGTCTGTTGGCAGGCTCAGTTTCATAAAGGCGAAAATGTGGCTGAAAACCACTTTTATTTGCTCTCTCCACCCAAACAGTACTTTTATTGCTGAGCCTCCGGAAGGCACAATACAGCATCAGACCGGTGCTCTGCTCTCAGATACCTCTCAAGTAGAAAACAAGTTGTTTGCCATTTTCTTCCCTTGTCAGATCAAACCAATACACTTACTCAATATACCTATCTTGAGAAGTTTTCTTTATTGATGACTCTCACTTTCTCTGCAAACAATATATTTTCTACAGTAACCGTCCAGGTAAATAGGGTTCAGTCTGGAAATAGAAGGAGCAGAACCATATGGGAGAGTATAAAAATGAACTGACCTGAACCACGGTTCTGAAAACATTGTAAATTGTTTCCATACCTTGACAAATGTTCACACTGTTAGGAATGCCTTTGTTGTTGTGACTTGTCCTCTAATTGTCTGGCACCTTCCAGGGAATAGTTCTGCTCGTATGCTAAATTATGACACAGGGAGATAGTTTGCCAGCTTGATCTGGTCTTTCCTGCGTTACTGACAGGTTTCCATTGTGTTCCCATAGAATCCAATACATGAATAAGCTCAAAGTTTGTTCAACTTTGTTTAAGGTTTGTGCGACGTCTGCTTTCAATGGTATTTGAACCGGAGTGGTAGTGGAGAGATTTCAGTGGACTCTGGAGCGTGACTATACGTTACTGGTTTGATAGCAAACTGTTTGGGGGCTTCATGGTGTGAAGGAGAGCCGTGCACCCTCTTATGCTTGCCCAGGCAGCTCTGAAGTAATTTTGTACCCCCTCCATGCACGTATATTTTAAGAAGTTACAAACCTATTGCATATACAATAACTGTGTAGCATAAGTATCATAGATACATATGATATGCCTCTCCAGCACTGCTCTTTCAGAACACTGCCATTCAGGTACATGGATACACTCAGAAAAATTCAGTTAGCATACATAATTTACCATGAAAAATAGTGGTCCCACGTCAAAAAAATGCCTGTAGAGTACAAATATACTCCAAACTTGTTGCTCTTATCCTGTATTTTTATTACCTCTGTATACAATATTTGTTTTCTGCTATTTGGGATGGTAATAACAGGAATTATGTCTCCTTCACTAAGCAAGCTTTTTTAATATAAATAGGATTTGTATATGCTAATTAATAATGCATTTTATCTACACTGACTACTGGATACTGTAACCCTTAGATGGAAAGGACTGCACATAGGCTGGTCCCTTCAAATCCAAACTTGTCAGGTATTCTCCGTGTACCGGAGCAATGTTGCCTTTTTAAGAAAGCAGTTTTATTCTGCAGTTCAAGATGGTGAACACCTGGGCATGATATTCTGCTTTTGACCTTGTAAAAATCATTTGCAGTTCTGAAAGCAGGAGCACCTCGTGATAAAACCGTATTAAGTGATAATGACATTTTACCAGATTGTGCTGAGAATTGCTCTGAGAAGGAGGAAGACGTTTCCATTGATTGTTCATCAATCTTCAGATTGCCTTCAAATGATGAAGAGCTCAGGTTCCCAGGCCAGCAGCTGCGTAACGTGAACGTACCCCATGGCCATGGGGAAGTGGCGGGACATGGCGAAGCAGGAAGGGCACTGCCAGAGCCCAGGGTGAGCTCCAGCCATGCGGACCCACACAAGGTGCGGCACACAGAGGACAGAGTGCGGCCTTCAGCTCTGTGTCCTGAGAAACAATATTATCAGTGTTTGGCTTTGCTGAGTCATTCGCACTGCTTTCCAGTGCAGGAAGAGCAGGTTGATAGTGATACTATTTACAGTTCATTATGAGAAGATTGCAGAAGATTGTTGAAGACAGGAACCACTGATCTCCTATTTCCCTTTCATCTGCAGGAGTACATTCATAAACGATAGTCCACTTTAAGGGCACTGGAGTGGAGAATTATACTGGGCTGCTTCTTCTACAATCTTCTTTATCTTTTGGGACAGCAACATCACTAATTGGCACTTGACAGCACTTCCAGATACTCCTTGTGAATCTCATAGTGTGACTGATGGTTGATAACATAAAGAGAAGAATTCTCAGATCCATTTTAGTCCATCAAAAACTAGACACTGCATAGCATGTACCACATCTGGCAATTGATAGCACCATGTTTGTTAAGGTTATCTGATTGGAAGAGCTGCAAGCAATGAATAACGCAGCAAAGCTGCATGTGATAACCTCCCCACAGTGAAACTGCATGGGCTGACAGTTAACTTCATGCTTGCCATTTTAATATTCTGGATTTTTAAAGTGGAAAGTGCTAAAGGAATGCTCCCAATTTTCTGAATGCACTTGCCAGACAAAGATATCCCACAATGTGGTTAACAGATTTTTTTTATGCTGCTGAATTTTTCAAATCAATTTCTCACATCTTAAAACAGTAGGAATTATTTTTGATGCCTGAATGCATTTGAGGAACGAATTCATTTTTCAGTAGAACTACTGCAACTTTTCTCTTGATGTCCAAAGAAGAATAATTCAAAATTCATACCCTTTGTTATTGTATGTCTAAACCATAGCTTTTTCTATATACTTTATAAACTTATCTTTTCAAACCCTTGTTCAATACAAGAAAGACAGTAACCCTGCTTTTATAATTTTCTCAAAATATGTAGGCTGGCATATACAAAGAAAGAGTTGCTATCAGCCCTGATGAGTGAAAATGATTTTATTGCCTGTGATTAGTAATGTACACCTTGTTTGGCTCACTTTACAGATTTCAAATAGTTTTCTTTGCTGTGGACATCATGCTTGTTAACAGGATCTTCAACAGAAAGTAAAAAGCTATGTCAGTGCATGCAGTGGACTGGATAGCTCTGACCTGCCATTGAGTGATGGATGTTCTCGTAGCAGCTGGGGAAAATAGCATAACAGAGAGAAATATTAGTGTTGCATTGCATATTTTTGTGCAATATAGGCTTTGAATCTCAAATACCCTAGCACTTGCATGCATTTCAGCACCACATTCCTATGAGTGCATTACATAAATCTGAATTCCAGGCAGTGCTATGCAGACTTGCAAACCTTTCTTCTCTGAACTCTATTATTTATAAGATTAAAACCCCTGAGGTTTCAAATGGCAGGTTTATTGTCAAGTACAATGTACTTTTCATTCTGAATGGACAAAAGCCTTTGAGCTTACCTGAGTCTGCATGGAAACCTGCCTGCCTGCCCTCAGTGCTACCACATGTATTAGTGGAGGCCAGTCTTTTCTCCAGGGGTGTGAGACAAGCATCCTGTAGGGCCCTCCACCCATACCACTGATAGGCGCCCTGTTGGAGGAGAGCTCTTTCTTTACAAGTATTGGGTGGACGGCCGCCATCCAGGGCTGTGTGAGAGCTAGAAGCACTCAGAGAATATTATTTGTAGAAAACAGTTATCCGTTCAGTTCAGCTTCTGGATTTCTTTGTGCTACACCCACAAAAATATGTTGAACCTTACATATGTGCTGATTGTTAACAGCTATTCAATGAAAATGGCATGGGATGGCCACAAAGTATTTGCTCTGTGGTTATCTACTGTTTGATATTCGTAGGGTGTAGTGAGTCTTTAAAGTCATAAATAGAAAACAAGTATAAACAGGATGGAGGAATTAAAAAAAGATTTCAGAAAGGTTTTTCAAATGTTTCTGGTGCAGATCTCACATCTGCTCATGCAAGTATAGTTCCAAATATCCTAGCAAAATAAACACTTAGACTGTGGTCAGGTATATTCAGAAGCTAAGGTTTATAAATTTTTAAATGGAGAAGGCACTAGAGGCTCCTACGATGACCATTAAAGACCATATTATGAGGCATTTCGTCTGAGGCATTTTAAAGAACCATAGTTGGTCTTCCAAAGTGTCAAATGTCTTTCAGATGTGCTGGTGTTAATGAAACATATATTCATCAATCTTTAGGGTGGGAGGTTTTTACAGCTGCTTACCATTGCTACATATGCACATAAAAATCTCCTCTCTTGTTCTCAAATCACAGGCAAGGGAAAAAAAAAGAAATATTTTTTTAACTAAAGAAGAGATATGTTAGCCTCTTTGACTTGAACTGCTCCAGCAAGTGATCTCAAAAAACTGCTGACCACCCTGTTTGCCACATGGGGTTTTTTTTTAATGCCAAGACTTTTAATACTAATGAAGGCACACAAATAGAAACCAGTTGAAGTTTTGTGAGATCTAGCTAACTAACATTTTGTTAGTTTTTGTAACAAAGATAAGAGCTTTTGGACTTTGGACATAAGAATGAAATAAGTAAATAATGGTTAATATAAGAAAGGGCATACGGTTCTTGTTTAATGGATTAATAAGAGCAATTAACCTTGTAGTGCATTAACATTTTAGGACTGAAATGTTTGTGAGTTAGTTTTACATGAAGTGTCCTTGTAAAGGTCAAAGTCAAATGATATTTTAAAAGAAATTTTAAGCTCAAAAGTTTGTATTTGCTGACATTGTCTGTCCAGCAACACTAGGAATGGCCTAAATTTAGTATCAGAAAAAATAAATATGGTATGAGATACATAGCTGATCAATACCATTTACAAATACATACCTAAATTATACTGCGTGGGACCAATAGGAATTTATTCAAGAATTAGAGGCAGAGCTATTTTATTTAGTTTTATTTTATGTTATCTAATTCTGTATCTTGTGCTTCCAAGTCAAAGGTATTTTAAGTCAGGCATATTATGATTAAGCCAACAGACCATTAGAATCTTTATGTTACATTAATGGCAGTGGTAAGCTTGCTGATTTTAACATTTAAGCATACAACATGTCCTAAGTTAATTTTGGTCACTTCCATGTGCCCGTTCAGAAGGATGAACCAATTAAAGAACTGGCCTGTGTTTATTGAACAGCCAAGATCTTGTTATAACTATGACTTACAGATGCTTTGTATAGGCAGAGGGGAAATGACGCATGACCCAGATGGTGAACCAGAGACTGTTGTGAGGATTCGTCCTCAGAAGTTTGGTTTGGAAAAAAGGATTTTAGAGGTAATGTAAGAGTGATCATTGCAGGGAGCAAAGCATGGAAGTTCTTTGTTTTTATAAGCAATATATATATTTTTTTTTCTGAACTCAGACTCATGGATGCAACTGTTTTGGGGTGGGGCATTCCTCCTCAGGAACATGCCAAGGGACTATTTAGGACTATGAATGAATTTTCACACACTCTTTGCTGCCTTTTCCATCTTTTGGCACATACTTTAATCTGTTTGTCAGGCTTTTCCTTTTAAGTCTTCAGTGTGTTGGACATGGTTCCTGCTGGCTGGGACAGTTTCTGTGGACTCTTCACAGCTGAGGAGTCTGTCAGAGATGGCAATTACATGACTTGATGGCTCATGGGATCAAGCTCTTGGCATTAACGGATACTTTCTAGCTGAGGCCCAGTAACAAAATGTGTTGGTCCTTATATTGCTTGCAAGTTTCCTGACTCTCCTCTTCTTCCTCATCTGACTAAAGGAAAGAGAAGATCCCAGCAATGATTGTGGGATGAACAGAACATGCACAAGACACTGCTTTTTTTCCCCAACTCTTTTCAGCTTTCTCTTTTTTTACTTGAATTCTCATATTTTCTACAGAAATTATAATCTCTTGGGGGCAGAAGCTATGTTTTATGTGGCTACAGTGACAGCATAGAAAGCCAAGAAGGAATTAGGATGCTATTTGTTAAGTGAATAGCTTGCTGACATTTATTTTCAAGTTCTTTAATCACCGTGTCCCTCTTTTTTCCGTAAGGCTAGTCCACAATGGTCATAAGGCATTTTGTACTATGTAAATTATTAATTATTTTTCCACATGCTTATGATACTTCCATCTGCTCAGCTGCATGATTTAGGAGAAGAGTCTCCCCGCTATGTAGCTCAAATAATCTATGATATCCTTGCCTAGACCTTGAGTGCCAGCACTGAAAAAACAGAATTCAGGAACAACAAAGAGAAAACTAAATTGCAAGATTCACGTAAGATAAGGAAAGCATCGGTCGTATTATTTACCATTTATTTATATATGACTGATGTGACAACAAGAGCCAGCAATCAGGCCAAGGGCTGATGATACTAGAATCTGTAAAAGAGTATGTTTGAAGGAAATTACAATCTTAATTAGTGGACAAAGCAGCTGAGGAGCTAGCCAAAAGCAAAAAAAAAACCACAAGACAGCTCAGCATTCATAACAGCATAGGCCAGTTCATGGGCACACAGGGTTGTATGTGTATTGCTGAGTTTTGGCTGCTAGTGGCAATCCAAAATTTCAGGCTGTTTAACCTTTGTTTTGGGGTATTGCAGATTTTGTAGGCTTCAGAATGGGAATTAGACTTAGCAAAGGTCTGGAAGGTGAGCTGATCATTTGCTTCACAGGATTAGGCTGTTTGCTTGACTTCTCAGAATGATTCTTTTATGTGTACAGCATCGTGTCAGAAAAGCCATGGAGATGCTTTAGGGAGAGATGCACAGGCAGAGAATGGAGCCTGTCACAAATGGTGGGGAAACCCCATAATCAATAAAAGAATGTCACAGGAAGCCTTGGAGAGAATCGTGGTGTAACCACACTTACGTTTTAAGTTTAGCTAAGGATGAAGGGGGGTGGGGGGGGGTGGGGGGCAGTAAAAAGACAATTCAGGTGTGTTCTTTAATGAATCCTACAAAAGGCAAAAGTGGTTTAAAAGGGGCTTCATTAAAGACTCAATCCAGTTATTGAAAATGAGACTTTTTGATAGCTTGAGATAGCATCTCTTTGCAGATAAGCTTGAAGAACCTGGCTATACCTGCACCACAATTAGCACAGTATCATTATATAGATATTTTATTCATTTATTGATAGTTCTTTGGTGTTGAAAATCAAGCCATTGAAAAGCAACCTCATCACAAAATTAAAGTTGATAAAGATAACTGTAATGTCCTAAAAATGTTGGACTTAGGCAGATTCCCCAAACTAACACAGAAATTTCAAGACAGTAGTAGAACTGTTTCGCTTTGTTGGTTGGGAATTCTTTACATCCCTTTTCCTCCCTACCCCTCTGTCTGTATATTTTACTCTTTTTTGTTGTGTGAAGAAACATTGATTTATGAAATGGAAATTTCTCAGAAAAAAAAAAAAAATTGGGGAAATTTTCTCAAGCCAATAGTGCAATTTGAGAGGACCATCCCAAAATGTAGGAAACCAGAGTTAAAATTCCAACTTGAAACACCCAGTAGGATCTGAAAATGACATAACACTGAAAACACTTCAGAAGACGGCAGTGGAATAATGTCTTCTGCAAATTTCATAGGACATGGCTGGAAGGAGGTGCAGGGGGGAGAAATCAGGTCTCATGTAGTAAGCGCAGTAATAAGCTTTCCCAGATAGTGCTAGCAGTAAGGAGATAGATGAGGTCCATGCAGTTTTCAGAAAGGAGCACAATGTTTCTCTTTTGTTTGTGAGCCTCTTTCTTTGAGTATTTTGTCACCAAAGCAGGTAGATACCGTTATCTAAATAGCTAAAGGCACATCTCAAAAGCTAATCTAGTTTCAAATCGTTCTGTACCCACAGCAAAGGCAAAGAGCAACGTTGTCTCCTGGCATGTTTTTGGTATGTGAACAATGAAGTACCTGAAAGAAAATTTATTGTTGTATGGTCTTGTCTAATAGCAAACAAAATATGCAGCAGAATTCCTTTGATGGCAGTTTGTTTATTGGCAGTGAAACTTGTAGGCAGGGGATCAGCAGTAAGCGGTAGATCAGCATTTGACATCTGAAATTTTTTTGTTAATGAAGTATAGAAATCTACTCATTTTCCTAAAGAAGGGTGCTCACAAGTGAACCTGTCTCTGTGATAAAAGGAATTTTCTCACCATTACCGGCACCCCCTGAAAACCTCTGCTTTCAAAGGGCGGTTCTGAGGATGGAGATGGACCGTACTGAGAGACACTTGTTCTTGCCCGGTGAATTCTCAGCGACCTGCCTTGGCAGGTTCAGAAGACCACGTTCCAGTGAGGTCCTCTGAGAACCACTTAACATTGAAAACATTTCAGACCTAACTAAGTAGGGTTTTATCTTTCTAGTCTCCTCTCTCAAAAACAAGCTCAGCATCCCTGACTTGTATTCTATTTTATAATGAAACCAGCTGTTAGAGCCACACCACTTTCCTGTTCAAAGCTTTGAAAATGGTTAGCATAGGCAAACAACCCAACCTATCTTTGAGTCTCCAGCTCACTCCTGTTTAGATGCTTCTCTGTATTCTCTTCCTAACCTTTCCTACTCTCCACAGATACTGCTAGTCAATCTGGAGATCAAAGATTTTGCAGTTTCATTTTTACATGCTTTGTGTTTCCAGCTAATTAAGCTGGCTTTTAAATTTCAATGTAACAATACCACTGAGGCAGTTATAGAAATAAAAATGTGTTGCACTGGTAGCGTAAAAAATGGTCCTGGCCCTTGCACAGCAAATATTCAGATTGGTCATATTAATGACAGTAATTGTTACAGGCAATCTACAAACAAAAAAGAACCCTAACTAAACTGGGCAAATACCATTTTTAAAGCCAGATGCAATACTGAGAGAGCATTTCAGGTCCCTACTGGGGTGGGGGGCGTGGGGGTGGTGGTGTTCAAACAGGGTTGTGGGCAAAAGGGACAACTCAGTCCTATAACTATAGCCAAGATTAATTCTCTGGTATTATTCTTAGAGGGCTGGTCTAATTTTCAGCAGTGGTATCTGTTTCTAAAGGGCGGGAGAAAGTGCTGCAGGATAGGTATGGCTTTACCATGTACTTGACTGTGTCCAAAGTAAGATAAGAGGAAAAGAATAGATGCCTTTGAAGAGTCTCAGTGCCAGCCCCATAATGTCAAGGAAGCTGCTTTGGTCCCACTGCCATCAGAATCTACTGGCCATGGGGCTTGAAGCAGCCTGTGGTCCACCTGGGACCACAAAGACGGGAGTCTTTGGCTCTGAGCTCAGTATTATCTGTGCATTTTGAACAGAAAATTCAGATGTTAGGAGATGATTTCAGAAATACGAACTGAAGTTAAGCTTATTACCATGTTATATCAGATCAAATTTCTAGTTATTTCTTCAATCAGCATTTATTGTATGACTGCATCATAATAAAGATTTCAGAAATATGATGAAGCTGTACATTTGCAGTAAACGAAGCACCTGTGTTTATTACAAATCTGTGCGCAGAGCTCTATCTGCATAGATACTTGTCAGTCAAACAGATGTCCCTATATTAATTCTCTTTTTCTAATTGGGAAATGGAGGTGAGATGGCATTTATATCATGACTATTATGTGATTGACATATGTCTAGGCTGAAGCAGAAGCACAACACACACCCTTTGTAAATAGAAAACAAATCAGTGAAAAAGTTGAGTCACATGAGGCTCTGCTTGTTCATTTAAAGTTTAAAGAACAGCAAGTGCAAAATTTGTAGGAATATCTGTCGTGTTGAAGACCTAATTATGGGACAATTCTATTCCTTATTTTGGATAAAATTTGTGCACTTATATATTTGCCTGGTGGTGTATGTAAATACATACACATCTGTAATGTATAAGGTATATACTTTTGGTCATTAATTACTGCTTTTATTTTTTAGCTTTAGCATTTTATTTAAGTTTTCATTAAAAATAAAAAAGTATCTCCCACAGTAAAATAATACCTGCCTATAGATTCATAAAAAATGGCAAGGAAACAAATATTTAATGCAAAAATTAAATCAGATATTAAAATTACCAAAAAAGGTGCATTAATAAAATGTATCCAGCTTTTTTCTCAGCACTGAAGGTCCAGTTGGAGTCTGAGCCTTTATGAAAATGTCCCGGTTTGTACAAATAACCGACACAAGCCCGATCAAGCTCATCTTTAAACTGGACTTCTCTGAATAATGCTATGATTATCAAATGAAAGTTAAAATTTCATCCAGTTAGGTTCTTAATTTCATTGCATTTTCTCAACTTTTTTTAATGTTGCTGTGTCTTTTAAATAATGAACAAAACAAATTCATATATGCAAGTATTCCACAAATTTAAAAAATGCTATATATTATACAATTGCCACATTATCAGGTCCATAACTTTCAAGCCTTTGCTTTGGTAGAAATGAACTGGTAGCAGGAGAAACTGTAGCATGTTGTCATTGCCTCCTAAGGGTAAGAATAGCTTTATAATTACACATTTTCTTCTATCCAGATAAAGATGGCTTTGAATTATCCATTTTTTCCAGGGTGCTGTATATTTAAAAAGTGTAGGAAGGAAAACATTAAAACATACTGCCTTTTGAAGCAAATTAGCAGTAAAAATGAAGTAGAAAAACATTTCCCTTTTCCTGACTGGCTTGCAACTAATGTGGGTTTCTTGAAGTTGTACATGCCCGCAAAAAATGATAAATATATTGGAAAAAGGAAGGGAAAAATGAAAGAGTAAGCTGGCCATATAAAGCAGCTGATGTAAAGATGGAGAGACATAGCCATAGAAACTAGTCACATAAATAGTCATGAAATGAAAAGTTTCAGATTTGTATTGAAGTAAAAAAAAAACTACTTAGAGAAAGGCCAACAGGCCAGACTAAATAATCCTCGACTTAACGTCCAATTCTGAATCACATATTAGCTGCAGAGATTTTAATGTAAATATGCCATTACACTGTCATTACAGTGATCAGGCTGCATGGCTCACAGGTCACATCTCAGCCACTGTTAATTTTGCAGGCAAAAGCTTTTTTTCTCTTGAAATGTTAATAACTTTCTATTAGTTAATGTAGCGTGACTAAAATTCAGATTAGATATAATTCATTTTAATATCTGTGACTGGCTATCCCGATCATTTAGCAATGGTTTCCAGCTGAATACAAGATGCTAAATTGGACTCATTTGCATAGCCCTGTTAAAGCAATGCCATTCTCTAAATGTAGGCATCTTCAAATTAATTTAAAAGATTTTTTTTTTCTGGTTTTGCTACCAGGATAAAATCTTTTGCTAACAACTAATTGAAGTTACTACAAGCCTAACACACATCCTTTTCCTTCTTTTCTCAGGAACAAATGACTAGTTAATATCATTAACCAGTAAGGGGGAAAAAAACCCACAGTGCTTTTGAGTGCTAAAACGGCCTAATTTGGGAGCTGCAGACAGACCAACCGCCACTATTTGCCAGCATTGAAATAAATACCCTTTCTTACTCTTAAGCACACTTAGCTACATTGCTGTATGTCAAAAGTTAACACTGGACTGACCTTGAAATGATCACCGAATCCACCAGGTTTATTTAAAGATCCGCTATAAAACATATGTTCATTTAAGGTACAGTTTAGCTAAACTAGGCAGCTCTCAGGACCTTCACTGGTTCCTGAAAAAGTTCAGCACACTGGAAAATGTGGGTTGTTATTAATCACTAATATTCTTCCCTTAATATGCACATATAACACCATTTAATGGTAATGGGAGATACATTAGCTCCACAAGGAGAGAATGGCCCTCCAACTTATCAAACCCTATCTTTAAACTCATTTCAATAAACCCGTATGTGGGGGTTTTCTGGGATGACGGCTTGATGCAATCTTGACGAGGGATGGTCAGAAAGCTTTTTCTTTTAAATTAAATGCAAATAAATAAACAAGTCTATTACTTATATTGTATTAGTCAGTATGAATCACATATTTGGCATACAACATATATTCCTGCATCCAATTGAAAGTAATGTCTTTTGAATACTAATTAGACACCCGCACATACAAGGACATAAATCAACTCTGATTTTTTTATTTGCATTATCTCAGTGCCTAAAAGCTCTTGTGGCCAAGCCGGGAACCCCATCACGCCGGTGTGTGTACAAACACGCGCACTCACAACCCAAGGAGGATCAAAAGAACTCGGGAACTATCAGAGACAAGACAGTTCTTTCTCCTCATTTACATACATGAAACCGAGAACAAGGTCAGAAAAAAACAGAATAATGAAAGTGTCGTGGACTGACACTGCATCAGATTATGTAACTGTAAAATTCTACATGCTTCACAGTGAAGGAATTTACCAATCTTTAATTTAAAATAATTGAGGGATGTGAGAGAAATAGTCGAGGGTGAAAATAGTGGTTAATATGCTTTCATGTTTCTTTACAGCTCGGAAGTGTTTGATGCTTCTGCGATACAAAGCAAAAGACTCCTTGGCTGCCAATAAGATCCTAAGACTGCTTAGCACTGTGGAGCCATCATCTACCAATTTGTCAAAAATCTTTTGCAACAGTTCAAAAAATAAATATGTGTAAAAATTATGAAGAAAATAATTTAGATAACACATAGGTTCACCTGTAGGGCAGAATATTATTGCTATTGTTTTCCTATTGTTGTTAAACGCACAGTAGCTATTTATTTAAGAACATAAGTACAAAGTGCAAAAATCATGATCTGTCTGTCAGTCTTGGAGCCTGATGGCTCTGGGAGAAAACAGTGCAGTCTCAGTGTGAGGCACCACCTGAGTACCAGATGTAAGACAATTGTGTATGCAGTGGGGAACTGAGGCATGATAGTTTCGAATCTGTTGATCTGCTAATATATAGATATTTATATATATGTAATATCCCTCTGCCTTTCTCTCAGCAGGGTACTTGTTCAGACAATTTAAATGTGATTTTCTCTATCTATATCTCCTCTACTTTCACTTAAATACCTCAGTGTGTTCTGCAATGCTTTGTCTGCTCAAGTTTTAAATGACTACCAGCACTTTCACTGGGAGTCTTTTCTGATCCCCAGCTCAGTTTCCTTTTCTCAGCTGGTCATAAAACTACCCATCAAGCTCATGAAAATGCTTATGTGCAGGAATGTTAGACAGATGTGCTTTTGCATTTGAAATGAATTTGCACCCATTTTTACATGGGAATGAAACTTTCATGGGCAAGAGTAATAGACAAAAAAGTATATCTTTCATAATTAACTGACCACTTAACCAACCTTGAGTGTGGAGTTTCTTTTTCATAGTTCTCTCATAAAAATCAGAGGTTTGGGTTGGTTTGTTTCCTTTTTTTTTTCTTTTTTTTTCAGGAAGAACATTTAAAATCATAGATAGAATACTAACAAACATAAATTGGCTTCTGCTGGGGTAAATATTAAGCTTTATGTAAATGCTGACTAGTATAGTAATATTAGAAATAAGAAAGCTTGAATGAACAAATTTTAATATCAATTACAGAGTTAAGGTAAGGTAAAACTGAGACCTGAATATCGCAAACTTTGAGAAAGTTCAGAACTTTGTTGATGGCCTAGAGGGATCCAAGAGATTATTGGCACCAGACAACCGTGATCCTTTGAGAACTGTTAGTTTTGAATTGGTAATTTTGTTTTCAGACGTCTTCCTAAATTAATTGTTCCATGTAACCTGGTTCTATTGTTAGAACTTTGGGGAAAAAAAGTACTTTAGCGAGCAGAAATGAACAGAAAAACTGTCAAGTCTACTCATACAGATAAACCAAAGGCAACCATATTCTTTTCTGAACGTGTTGGGCAGCCAGTCATAGCACACAGGATAGCATACATATTAACTGTACTTTCTCCAACTTGTACAAACTCCTGTCACTGAGGTTTTCCAGGGTGGTGCTGGTTTTTCTGGTCTGCCTCTCACTCCAGAAGTGTGGCAGATAGGATTACTGCTAAGGAAGCCCAGATGAGCTTCTTGCTTGGATGGGGAGAAGAAGGCTACTTCTAAATATTTTAATTGCTTCCACTTTGGCTGGAAGTAAAAAGGCTTACAAATGGCATTTCTTAGCAACAACCATAGCCTCAAAGCACGTCAATCTGTTTTGTGAATCTGTGAGCGAAAGGGCTTACACACAAACCAATTTTACATTGACTAAGTTCATTGTTCTGTTCCAATGTTGTTTTTGCTATTTTCCTCTGAGATTATATGATTTCAAAATTATTTTGTATATATTTGCTCTCTTCTATTTTTCAGAGACTAGCCGGATGACTTGTCAGCAATTCACCAGGAAGAAGGAAGGTAACAGTAACTGCTGTCTCGGGTGGGCTGTGATAAGAAGTAAGGCTTGGATTAAAATCTCTAGTGATTGACCCCAGAAAGTTCAGCCTCCTGCTTCAAGACCGTTTCTTTTACACAGTCAAAAAAGGTTCCACCCTTTCAAAACTGCAGAAAATGCAGAGCACCTTATTGTGTTTGTGTGTTCATGGAAAAGAAAATGCTACATTCACACCAGGTATTCCCATATAGGAAATGCTGTGGGGCATGGGTGGCTTGGTTGACAGTTGGTTTTCATAATCAGGAAAGTGAAACAAGACCATGTAATTTAACCAGTCAGTTGGAACTATCTCTATATAGCTCAAATAACTCCAAATAATCTGAGAGAATTTTTATCAATCAGTCCCTCCGTTTAAAAAATAACATGTGTGAGGCAATCATGACCAGTTTATGGCTATTTTGTTAGTAGAAGAAGAAACTAAATTTAGCGGATAAATTATGCATTACAAATTATTCCCCCAGGATCCAATTCAGAATGCTATTATATTGCAAAATTCTGGACTGTATTTATACCTTTGTTTGGCTGATCATCAGGTGGACACATAACAACACATTGTGTGTAAGCACTTTTCCTAGGGCTTTTCCAGTATAAGTTCAATGGTTAGCAGCTGCTTTTGCATGTTGTGCTTCCAGCCAACCTGCTACAACCTACTTTTCCTCAAGAAAGGTGGTTTCTTTCATAATGCATAAGGCATAAGACTTTTGTGGGTCACTTCTGGACTCAAGAAGGAGATTATTCCAGCTGCCTGTATCTAAAGTCTGTGCTCAAGTGCATAGGTCAGAGAATTCTCCAGCCAAGAACTAATACAGCTTGTTGTGCCTTCTGAGATTTCTGGTTTAGGAACACAGTTCTTGCAATGTGACTCTGTGACCATAGAAAGAAATAGGCCCTTTGTAACACATTTGAAAAATAGCATCCTTTGTCTACCTCCTAAATTGTAACAGGAATATATAGTGAAGAACTCAGCTTGTCCTTTTTTCTAGATCTATATCCTCTAGGGCATTGAACTGAAGTTACTTGTGTCTCAGATCAAAGTCATTTCACCTAGAAACTCAGGTTGAGCTTGAAGGCACGGTCTCTTAAGTGAAGGTCAATGGTTTATCCATTACAACACCCAACCCCAAATTATTTTTGCAATTAGTAATATTTATATCTGTTTTTATAGTGTAAAAGAATAAAGAAAGGATAGTCAGCATTTTCAAGAAATACAAGTTAAAGGTGTCCTATCATTTAAAATGATATATCATGTTAGAAAGGAAACTTAAAAGCTGGCATATGCAATCTAAAATTAAATACAGATTTTGAATTTCAGGCTGTGAAGCTAAAAAGATCAAAGGAAACTCTTTACAGTTCTTTGGAATTTGGTATTATACTTCCCAGGAGGTCATTTACTCCCATAATTTAGTCTGACTTATTTTGGCTTCAGTTCCATTAAAAGTATGTAGCAAAAAGAGGGCCTCTTTCTACTTTAATTTTTAACTGCAACCTGTCAATTAAAGGGAAAAAAAAAGAAAAAAGAGTGTCTGGAAGAGGATGATCTACAGAAGTACTAATAGGTTTCAAATCTTTTGACTTTTTGAGCCTGATATGGCTAGAAACTTATCTGGAAAGATTGTATTTTAACCCCTTTGACTGTTCTTGGACATAATCTGTGCTTTTATTGAAAGGGAACTTATTCACTGCCCTTGAACATATTCTGTCATTTCCACAATAACATCTCTCTTGACTGCAATACCTTGCGTTGTTGGACAAAATAATAGGAAGACACCAAGTTTAAGGTTCCTATAGGCAAATATCAAAAGCACACCTGTTATAAGTCCGAGAAGTATCCAGAAGTTTACCTACTGTCTGGTGAAACCCAAAAATGAGCAAGGTACCTGCTGGGATGTGAAGGCAGTGCTGATGGGGCTGAGCAGACTAAAACGTAGTTTTACTTCGCTGCATTTTGGGAGCAAGAAAAGCAAGAGTCGTTTCAAAAGAATGAGAAAAATTTAAAAGAGCTTCTGCTTTTCAGAAAAGGTGTGGTATAGTCCTGAGGTCATTATTTATTTTATCTATACCAGTTTCCACAAACAGGACCTAAAGAAAATAAAAAATAAGAGACGCAGGTACTTTACCTTCTAAAACCACATTAAGACCACCTGGTGGGAGCAGCAGAGGTGGTAACAGAATGCTCTTTGCTGAAATAGGAGGTCACCTTCCCCTATCAACACCTCTCCTTTTTCCACTGAGGAATGAAAAGAGGCGGCACAACAGCTGAACTTTCCATCTGCAAGAGGTTGGCCTTGGCCAGGCTCAAGGCTGGGGAATGGGGCAGAGAGATCCAGTCTGTGAAAGGGTTTTCCCCCTGTTTGACATTCAGGCTTTCAACTGATCCTGAAGAGAGTCCCACCAAAACCACCCAAGAACTGTATGATCTCATTCCTTTGTTATACTGTAGGATGTATTTGCAGAAGCACTCATGGGGACAATTCAGCCTTAGGAGTTGTGTCCAATGCTGCAATATGGTTTTTATATATATATATATATATATATATATTTACTTCTGGTTTTGACCACACCATTTAATTATTTTGTCATCTTACACTGCAGCAGCTGTTTTCTACCTAGTTCAGTGGGATGCACAAATCTGATGGTGACTCTTATTTGTTCACCCCTTCTCTCCTTGTTGGCTTTCATTTACTCTCTAAATTGTTATGACTAGAAGTTTTTGAATGTTTTTTTTTCCCTTCTCTGTAACGCAATAGGGTAAATAAAACTACAAAAGCAAAAGTAGTATTGGACCATAAAGAACATGATAGACTGGCCTTGTCTCTGGCACTTGGGAAAAGCGGAGCTCTTGCTGTTCCATTAGAGTAGACTAATGATGGTCTAGTGTATACTAATAATTTCCCAGCAAGATATGTGCTTGAAAATATCTTCCTGTATGATTAATGCTTCTGAAAACGTAGCTGTTTCCATCCGACAGAACCAGATGGATTAGAAATGTTACAAATGCTTTTTTACAGTAAAAGGAGTAGTGGCAGCAGAGAGGTTAATTCTCCTCTTTTCATGCAGGTATCTTCTTAGAAAAGAAGTGATTAAAGGAGTTTCTCTTTTGGCATAAAAGTGTTTTTCTAATCTTGTTGAAGTGCCTAAAATGTGTTTGAAGAGCCAGATAAAAGCATGGACTTCTTATTTAATGAGTTACCAGTTATATGCTCCAGTGTTTATTTTGCTCTGTCATTGAAACATATTTTCTTAAAATGTCTTTTCCTTCACCACAGTCAATGGGTAATAACGATGCAAGACATTTAGGATGAATTTCAACATTAGGTACAAAAGAACAGCTCTCTCCCAAACTTGTACAACTGCACAGACAAAGCCAGAAACAGACTGTCCATTTTAAAAAATGTTGAGCACATCTTAATTTCTCAGGGACACTTGAGACAACATCAGAATTTGTGTTGCAATTTCTCAGCAAGTTACCTACTACACCAAGGGTATCCAGAAAAAGTAGCCTATTCCTGCCAACTGTGGCATCCAATATGATTATGTCGATTTACTAATGCCAGGAATCTGATCCCCAAAGTCTTCTTTTGGTTATTCTCTCTTTTTTTTTTTCCTTTTCTTTTTTTTTTAATGTGGGTTAAATTATTTTCTTTATTTAGGTATCAAATATTCAAACCTAGTAGAAAGGTATTTGCATTATAAAAAAAGTATCAGTTTAAATCACAGATGATAGAATCCCCCTCTTCCATGCTAGAAGGAAGAAAAAGCTTCACTATAGTCAAGGAAATGTCTAGCTAAAAAGAGTAGTATTGTACCATGCTGCAAATGTTCTCTGCTGGTATTAGATCCTTCAGTGGAAAATTAGGTGCAGACCTAGGTTGTTTATTGAAATAAAGGCATACATGTGCTAAAGACAGCTCTCTGTTCTTACAAAGGTATCGACTGCTTCTATCATCATAGGATTCCCCACTATGCTTTACCACTGGAGAAGGAATAGATCCAAAGCAGAGAAAGAAAAGGTGTCTGAGCATATGCAGAACTTCCCTGAACAGCAGGGCTTTTTGTGCTTCTACTATGTATTTGAAAAACTATTATGACTAAAATAAAATCCAAAGGCAGAGCTGATTTATGCAAAATGAGGCTTACCTGTGATCTCCGAGGACCTGGTTCTCCACTGAGCAGCATGCATTCCCTGGAACCGTGTGTCTGCAATGTTCTGCCTACATCTGGACATCTAAATGGGTTGACCTTCATGGAGCACACAATAGATTAATGGGTTAAAATGGCCGTGAAGAAACTTCACTACAGCATGGAATTTGGTTGACTTGAAAACAAATAAGAGTGTAGCATGTTAGCAAAAGTTCTAATTGTACCTACTCCTCATAGAAATAGTTAGGCCTTGCATTAACTCTGCTGTTCTCAGCAATTGAGATTCTCCATGTTAAATATTTCTTTTTTTACTATTCCTCTGTCCTCTTCATCTCAACCCGGCTGCCCTCTCTTTCCCCAGAAATTGCAAGAGTTGGAAGGCGCAGCAGTCCAGCTTCAGTATCCATTGAGATCAAACCTAAAGAAATGGACCCATCTCTATTCAAAATGAATTTCCTTTATACAAAAACCACAAAGGAAACTGAAGCTACATTTCTAAACACTGAAAAGCAAAGAATAAAAGGTGACTTTTCCCTTAAAGTGTTCTATGTCAACGTCATTTAGTGCTTTGGCAAATCCCAGGATATTCTAGGAAGACTAGTTTAGGGTAGCAAGCCATGCACATACCTTTTCATTAGCCCCTTATTTTCAAACAGAGGCCTGCAGAAATTCCAGTGCTCTGAACCCTCACAGGGGGATGGAGCAAACAGAAAAGGTCTTGTTAAAACTGTCCTTCTCCAAAGACTACTTTCTTTTTTTCTTCTTTTTTAAGTACTCTTCTCTGGGAAAAGAGAAACCAGGTTTAGCTGAATATGTCCTCACCATGCCAACTTCCAGTATTTTCCTGTGTTTGTCAATGACACCAGTCAGTTGTGGCATTGCTTCCCATTTGTCTCTGGGTAAGGTGCATGAAAGGAAGCTGAAATGCTAGATGAAATTACTTATGTACATGGATAGATTTTGTGAGATCAGACTCTGTATGTGCTAAGGCTTCTGCTCTTCCTGTGTAAACCCATGACTAACTATCATTACTATTTAGTTACACAGAAGCAGTGCTTACACAAGGCTAGTGCCTTGCTCTTATGTGCTGCTTTCTGTCACTCATCCTTCAACCAGGAATCTTTTATCTAGCACTAGAAGTACCTTGAATATTCTTCTGTCATCCCTAGCAACCCCCCTCTGCTTTGTACTATAGTCTTTCCAAGCATCTCTGATAACTGAATTTTTTCCTCTCTTCTCCTTTTTTTCTTTCTTCATTAAAACAGCCTTTTCAATCCTTTCTTTTCTGCCTTAGAAATGGCTTATTTTTCCCTGGATTTTTTCTTCTCAACCTTTGCTTACCTCTGAGAAGTTAAACTTCTCAAGGTGGATCTTCACCCCATGGGCTCTCTCTTCAAAACAGTGGATCCCCTTCTTTGTTCTCCAATCTTCTACCACAAACTGTTTTAAATAATAGTAATAAAAACAACAACAACAACAACAATAATAATAATTTACTGTATTTTGGAACTCTATGTGGATGATTTTATACAGAAATTAGAAGCAAATAATAGAGTGATATCAAGATTGCAACATTATGCAAGGAGAGTGACATAATTTAAGCAAATCAATAAAGGTTAATGAAACCTAGATCTCATCAGAATAACTTGATATCTTTTTATGAAAACTTTAGGATGTTGTACATATAAAGGGAGAAATGATAGTTTTTATGTGAAGTGCTTTGACTTGATATCACCCAACATTTTATTACAAAACCTGAATATTACAAAATCAATATGGTACATATTAAATGGGTTAAACATGACGTTGGTCTCAAAATGTAGTTGGAAATGCTGGATCATCCTCGGAGTATGGACATTTCTAGTGTGTTGTTAATCGTACTATATTTGGTATCTTAATTCATGATGTGGAAGAAAAGAGTCACAATAAGTTGTAGAAAACACTAAGACTGTGAATAGAGCATATAAATAAGAGATGAAGGTATATTGAAAACTGCTATAGGGTACTTTGGGCACAATTAAGTTGGGCACAATCAAACTATGCATTTCGGTGAAGGTAAGATCATATACTGAGGAATAACAAAGAATGTGTGTGGACACTTAAAGGAGATTGCACTTGTCCTGAAAACAATTACACTGAAAGGATTGGCAGGGGAAGAATGGGTTTGTGTAAAATTTCAGTGTGACCATGAATCCAAAAGGTCCTGTCTTACCCCGGTGAGGAAAAAAGGAACTGTAAGTAGGAAGGTCTGTTGCCTCTATGGTGAGCAATGACCTCTCCTGAAATAGTGTCTTATTCCAGAAACCAGACTTGTAGAGGTGTAGAACAATACAAGAGTCTGAGAAGAGAGGAATATGATCAAAGGCCAAATAATCCACTGTGTATTGAGAAACTCTGAGAGCACTGCCTAACAATTTGTCAAAGTAAATATTAAGGGCTGATTTAATTGCAGTCTATAAGCATGTATACAAAACAGAAATGTGATAATACATGCCTCTTCAGTCTAATTAATAAAAACACAACAATATTCAGTGAATCCAAAGGACCTCTGAAGTCTTGATTGAAAAAAGGTATAAATTTGTCCTGTTGGGGATTGTTAATCATTGAAACAATTGATGTAGAATTGTGGTAGTTTCCCCATCACTCAAAATTTAAACATTAGAGCTGGATGTTTTCTTCCTGAAAGAAAGGAAAGGCTGAACAAGACTGAATTTAAAGAAATCCTGTGGTATACAGGAGGTCAGACAAGATGTTTAGATGTTCCCTTCTGTTTTCACAGTCTATGAATCTAAGCAGGTAATGGTTCAAAGAATTTATCATCTTGTCTTCTATGGGATTACTCATATACTTTAAGTTGAACAGGTGTTTAAGTGCTTTGCTGGATCAGGACCAAACAGAGCTGGTATCATGCCATTTCAGTGCCCCTTTTGCAGCTGTGGCAGAACAATACTTGAGGCTGGTATACTACCAGCAGTCATACTGCTCCAAGGAATTGGCTTAGAAAACAGTGTAGAATAAATGGTACAACCAGGACTAATTTTGAAAGGAAGGGAGTACTGGACTGAAATGTGGAACTACTAATACATGAAAATTACAGCTGTGTGGCTCAAGTGATGCACGGAAGAGCTTTCTGGAGTCCTATCACAATATTAGTCCAGGGTGTACTGCTATAAAACCACCAGTTTTGCAGGGAAGATGCTACACTAAGGTAGGAATTATCTTCGAATAAACTGTATACACAGTAGAAGACTGTTCTAATCACTTTCTTAACTGATGCAGCTACAGTGGTATTACATGGTTGTGTAGGCAAGCTCTTAGTAACATTTTAGTGATTGTGGCTTGCTTTCTTTTGTTAGCTTTCTCAATCCCTACCCTATGTAATAACTAATTTAATGATCTGATTTATGTGCAGAGATGTAGGATTATGTCTGGGCAAAGGATGCCTGAGCATTTTACACAATTCATCTGGCTTTGATGTGTAGCAGATCAAAATGAAGTTCTAAAAGGAAGAGCTGGATGGAAAGGGTCTACTAAAAGACTTATAATTTTACTGCACCAAGTTATTGTCCTTTTATCTGACAACTTTTTTGCTGCTTATCTTTCTCTCTTTACACTCACCATTGCTACTGTCTGGTAAATGCTTTCTTTTTCTCACATCTCCTCAGATTTTCCCATCTATCTCCTACTGTTCTGCCAATATGCTAATGGAGAAGATCTGGTCCCCATGTCCCACAGCTTTCGTACTGTATCTTACTGTCCACTATGTATTTGATTTGGTTAGACATTCCCAAACTGTAGTATACATATAGTAGTACACAAAATACATCAAAGTAGTATGTTAATACTGTGTGAGAAGCTAAATGCCACCTTCTCCTCCTGTCATCACCATTTCTATTGACAGTAGTAGCTAAGTGAAGTATGTTTGGAATTTACATTTGGAACTGTTACAGTTCCATCTTTTCCCAACTTTCTCAAAGTACATTTGGGAAGTGCTGGTTCCATTCAAAATGAAGATGAAAAATACCGTAGGGTATGGCTTTGCCAAAATGCTGATCTCATATGAAATGATGCCAGACCACATAAACTCCGTGGTACTGCTCAGTACCTCAGGAAAACCCCAGCCAACGGAATCAGGTTTACCGAACTTCCTATTAACTCCCTGGGTCACGTTCTGTGCCTGCTGCTGCTCCAGGTGAAGTAGAGGAGCTGAAAAGGTGCCTCATGTGCAATCTCAGCACACTCAGGATGGTGTTCTGGGTGGAGGAAGGTTTGCTAGCACATACCATGCTCTAACAATGCTGCCTTTATACAACTGCTCAGGGGGCCATAGCAAGCCAGCCTGCCAAAGGGCAGTCCTGTTCAGCATCACCTTGGGCAGGGGGCTCAGGGCTGAAAGACCAGCAATAGCTCTGCCTCTTTAAAGTGCCCATCTCTTTCAAATGCTATGTCAAGCAGAGCTTTACAGCACACAGAGTTTCATGCTTTTAAAGCGGGCACACGTTCTTGTGCATCTCCCACTCCTAAGAACTCCTAAGAACTATAAAATCTTTGGGTTTTGTTGTTTGTATTTAAAAGCCCCCAAGCATCTTCCTTGGTAGGTCTGTATGTACGCTACAATTATGCATGCATTAAGCACTAAATGAAAACAAAAGGCATTTAACGTTAGTTACACTGGAAAGTCATCATATTGTGATCATACACAGCACCACTATTGCTGCCCAGCTAGATATCTCACTCTCATGCAAACAACAGAAACAAATTGAATTACATAAAAAGAAGCTACAAACTGACTCCCAACAGTATGTTTTGACAAAACACTTTGTCTACTTAAATGATTTCAGATGCTGTAGTCAAAAGCCTTGACTGCAAATAATGGGTTCATAAAACCTATCTTTAAAATTTTACCTGACAGTAATGCTGTGCAAATATCTGCACTTCTAGTTCACCTTCTCCACTTGTTTACATCAGGATTTTAATAGAGTGGCTGTCACAGAACAACAGCTAAAGGCCACTGTTTGATAAGTTGCTGTAAAAATAGACCGTTTAAAATGAGAATTTCCTTCCTAAATTCAGCCATCACAGAAAGGTGGTGGTTAGGAAAATATTGAAGAGAGACATTTTCTAGGAGGACCGCCATAAAGTCTTTTCGAGTTCAGTGACATTCTAACCAGCAATGACTTTGTAAGAAACTACATTTCCCATCTGTCTTCAGTTTTCCTGAGAAATGACAAAAATACAAGGGAAACATATGGATAAAGGAAAAGTCGGGGAGGGGGGGAGAGGGAGAAAAAGATAAATAGTTTCTTTTTTGTGATTGGCTCACTTAGTCTCTCTATATAATGTTTGAAAGATAAATTGACTACATCTCCTTAACCACCTGAATAAAGAAATTAAACACTCAGGAAAGCCTCCAAAGTTTACCTGTAGAGCAAAAAACTAACCAAAGTTCTGTCAGTCAGTGCCCTACCATTGAGCTGCTGACTTTCCCCATGCAGAACAGCTGTGCAGAACGTGGCTGGATGCTGATGGCCCTACATGACCTCCAGGCATGCACATCCAAGGCCCAACTCGCAAGAAGCCACACTACACAGCAGCATGTCTATACTGAATTGCTCTCATCGTGCAAGGTATGAGGTATGGGAGGGAGTGTATTTTAGCCTCTCACTTCTTTCCTGAGGAGAAGGCATGGTTTGGAGGGAGGTTTACTTTGCTCTGGCAAGAAGAGTGTGTAGCCACTGCTGTGCACTTCTGTCATGAGGCAGAATTGTACATTTCTGAGTTTTCTCAAAAAGAGAGTGACTCCCCATCATCTCTAATAGCTGGTTAAGCGGCATAGCTGAATCCTATTTGAATTCAATATCATGCAGAGTAAGATTTCTATGGAGCTACTTTTAAAGGAGAATTTGAGAGCGAGAAAGGAGGGGAGAGAGATGCATAATGGCTTAATCTATTTGGTTTGGTTTAATCTAACCTTATTTTGTGCCAAATGTGTCATTGCTCTCTGTTGGAGACCTTCAGTCACAGTAGATTTTATGATAGCCCAAAGCCTTGGAAACATAGTAAATAATACTGGTATGTTAAGTATATACACCATGCTCCCTTGTATTTTACCAGAGCCAGAGATATTTATGGTCACTTAGTAGCTATGAAGTATAAAGTAGTTCTATAGTGGGGCAACTTGCCTTTTTTGGGTTTGGTTTTGGGTTTTTTTTGTACGTTTGGGTTTTTTTTAGTATGCCCTGATTTACTGCTGTGTAACTTCTGAGACAAAACTTCCAGTTTGGATGAGCTTGTGCCTGATGCAACTCAAGGAAGAAAGACAAGACAAGAGCTGTCATCTGTGAGAGCAGATATGAGACTGCTAAAGCCCATTCTGCCAACCTCTACTTGTGTTCACCCATATTTCTCTGACTCCTATGCCAGTATTATGGAAGAATTCCTTTTCTACTTATTCAGGACTCATTTTATGAATCATTCATATTCATCCATTGATCAGAATACCTCTTCCAGATGAGAGAGTTTGTCTTACCCTCAGGCCTAATACAGCAAATGTCCTGTATGGCTCTCCAGAGCTACAACACTAACAGCCATAACAGCAAGGACTCACTACAAGTCTCTGGAGTTCCCACGGAAATCAGAGCCTTAATGAGCACATACAAATCTAAGCCAGAGCATAGCACTCCCTCAATAAAAAAAATGTTGACCTACAGCCTGCACAGGTGGGACTACGGAGGAAGAAAACTGAATACTTTCAATTCTGCTAAATCATTTGGAAAAATAATTATGATTATTTAATGAAGAGTGAATTTTATAAAACATTAAGGGACTTCATCATGCAGAAGGGGCTATGAAGCAGGTTTAGTAGGATTGAGGTCAGTAAAATTAGGCAAATATCCAGTTAGCTCTAACAAGTCAATATATGAGACTGCAAAGGTTTTAAATACTTATTTACACCACGAACAATAATAATAGCTTCATATCCCAGTGTTTGTTCATTCCTTCCTTATGTTTTCTGTGAACCCACGCAGTTATTGCAGGGGATTGGACCCATGCCCGATGCTTTGGGCAGTACTGCACTTGCAATGCAAAGGGCACAGAACTGGTGTGAGCACCTGTGAAACCCATCTGTGCGCTGGGCTCCCTAAAGCTGCGAGCCCCTTCCCCTCTCCTCCTCCTGCCTCTGCGGGCTGCATAATGCCCCCGTCAAGGAGGCAGATACCTATGTTAGACCTTTCCCCCTTTACCTTATCAATACATAGTACTAACAGAACAAAATAGCTCCACTTATTTCTTGCATTCCAAGAGTTGCTGAAGACATGCATTAGATGCTGTGCTTAGACCGTGCCCTCAAAATCCTTTTTTACAGACAATACTAGAATGCCTATAAACTGTCAGTATGGTTATTATTAAATAACTTGTACCCGTGCAATGACTTCCAGCAAAGACTGTAAAATGCTTTGGCATTAAGAGAAGATTCTCAATGTTGTCTGAGGAAAGAACTATTTCTGGTCAGGACCCTATGGGGAGATATTGCTGCCATTTGGGTTTCTCTTGTCTTGTCTGGTTCAATTCCCACTCTCACTTTTTCAAGTCTTTTATTATTATGATTATTACTATTATTACTCTTATTACAGTAAAAATACAAAAGTCTGGATTATTATCGAGGCACTCTCTATTCTACCCATGACTTAATGTCCCAGAGAAGAGTATAAGAATATAACTTTTTTGCTCATTTGCTGTATGTAAACCATCTTCATGGAAAAGGGGATCTTAGGTATAGATCTGAAATATAGATCTGATTTTTCTTTCTTCTTTTCCTTTTTTCCTACTAAAAGTGCTTGTTCAAAAAGAAAGATGGCAAAGTACAGTGATACTCAAAGATACTGAGAAATCAACTCACCTGATACACTATGGGAAGGGATTTAAGAGTATGGCCCCAAAACCTGTGCTCTGACCATCAGTCAACAGCTCTGCTTCTTATGGCAAGTTGTTTTTAAACCAAGAGTACCTGAGAGATGTGTAAGGAAAATTAAGATTGCATATTGATGGAAAAAATGTAAAATATTCTGAAATATAGGAGATAGGGTGATGGAGACTGACCCCAGTCACCTATTATTTGTGTAATTTTAATTACTCTCCCTTTAATTTAAGCAGCTGACACACACTTTCAGTGGTGTTCAAAAAGTTAATAGGGCAGCTGAGTAAGGATTTTAAGGTCATATTCTTGTCCTTTGGTGCTTATTTTATTTATTAGCTGCTGCATTAATATTCTTATGATTACAGAAATGATCATTTATGTATATAATGCATCTTACAATAGTATACCGTGATGAATATTGTAATATTTATCCCTTAATATGTCTTCTCATCCTTCATTCTTTAGCACTAAATGCACAAAAATACAAGAGCATTTATATCAAGCTTCTTCATTCTTTACATTATTTCTTAATTATGGTATGTAGTCATCCATTTGCTGACAACAGTTTTCCTGGGTGTCACTCTTTCTTTGATTCCACCCTTCCCAACTGAAATTAAAATATTGACAGAAATAATTTTGCATGAGCAGTGGAAAATTCAAAGAGGCATTTAAACTAGAGGAGCTTCTACATTTATCACTTCTATATATGTGCATTTGTCCCTGGTTTCCAGGTACATAAACAGTAATGTGAGCAAAACTAGTGTGCTGCCTCATCCATGTCGTGCATGTAGATAAACGATGACATTTAACTGAAGTTAATTTTTTAAACCCAAACAAACCATGATTTGCATTATAAAAATAGAGAGAATCTGATGTTTCTGGGCCATTATATCTTCAGTGGTGGTGGGGGATGAGGATTGGTAGACTAGCAATGTGCATAGAGTTTGGCCTGCGCATTTTTATAAATTTTTCCCCCATTTATCTGCCCCCTTCTCTATGCAGCTCTGTCTCTCTTGATTGGCACAGCACAGGAAGGAGAGACAAACATGGATCATGGAATTGGCTGGGGACCTGCCTGCAAGTCACAGCAGTGGCTCTCAAAAATAAAGGTGGACAAGAAAAGCATCCTCCAAGCACTTGGTTGTCAAGCTGGAGATCCCAGAGGGGTTGTCCACGCAGGAAGAGATGATGGTGGTGTGGAGACAGTGCGGTTCTGGGACAGCCCTGTCAAGCCCATTGCAGGAGGGACAGAGGGAGCTGCCAAGCTACTGCCCATGGTGTTTGTCTTCTGGAGACGTCTCTGCATATTTCTGCCCCTCCAGGCAGGCCCCACTCACCCACCGCTTGGCTGGGCATGCAACCTGCAAAGGGAAAACTCCCTGCTCCCACCCCTCAGGCAGAGATGTGCCATCATACAACACCGTGCCTCTCACACCTGAGGTTGGTGATCAGAGTTTAAGGCAATGGGCACACTAATGAGGAGTGTCAGAAAAATTAAACCTGGACTGATGACTATTAAAATATTTCTTGTAATTCCTTGTGTGTTTTCGTGAATACTTTTTTTTCTGCATAGGCACAATTCATTGCTTTTCTCTTTAGAGGTTACCTTATGATGGACCTTGTAAAACCTCATAGGTTTTATAAACAACAGTGTGTGTGTGATGTAGTGACACACGTCAGTAAGTATTCTTTGTTTTAAATTCATTGCAGTGAATCGATCTCATAATGTTAACAAATCCTGAAATGTCTATTCGACTTAAACAGCAAGGTTTAGATATTGAGCAATGGGTAATGAGATCATGGTCAGCATTAGCATCTGAAGAGTTATAGAGATATGAGGGGGAGTGTGTTTTCTTGCTGTCAATAAATGTTGTAAATCCTAAATCAGACAACGTTGCAGTAATATCAAGATCCAGCAATCTAAAGGCGGCATAAAAAATTCAAGAGAAGGAAGGGGACAGGCTACAAAGAGTCAGAACTGCTTAGCACTTCACAGGGTGTGCGTGTGTGGTCAAGGCAAATTTCAAATACGCT
Source organism: Pygoscelis adeliae (assembly GCF_000699105.1). Lineage (NCBI taxonomy): Eukaryota > Metazoa > Chordata > Aves > Sphenisciformes > Spheniscidae > Pygoscelis > Pygoscelis adeliae. Next base: position 1,585,862 of record NW_008824939.1, on the reverse strand, counting down.
GTATTGTTATCCTTCTATATTTAGTTGCACAACTGCAAGAAAATTCAATCTTCAGTCCATCATACAAATAGGCCTGTGGAAACGCTCGTCATTTTAATCCCAGCATGCTAATGCCCCCTGTGTGAATATAGATTTCTCAATTAAACTAAAGTAATTTGATGAAAGAACAAGTCTCACAGGCACAAGTAAAGGTTTCAGTAACAACAGCCTCAGCTATTTACTGCTGGAGAAGTGTTTTCCACTGGATGGTGCGTGGCTGAGGCTTAAAGCTGTACATAGATTCTTTGCTCAGACGCACCCCAAAATGTACATGTTTCAGTGGGAAAGCCATGAAACAGTCCACAACTTGCCTATGCTATTGAAAGTGCATCTCTACATCCCATAGAGTTAAATTTCCGAGGCCCCCTTGGAGCTAACACACAGATATAGAGCTCTAACGCTTTTTCTGGGATCTCCTTTGATGTAGGTCTGTGCTGACTTCTTTCTAAGAAATCTCCAGACCCACAGGATATTTTAAGGGATAGGACAAAATGTGTGTCTCCAGCCAAAGAACGGGAATCATAAATGGGTGAAATGACCTCATGTTAATACAACCCATTTAGCCTTATCTACTTACAGTGTTTTATATTTTTAACTACTGGATATTTATAAAAAGTCACCATCTCTATTGGCATTTGACAAAGGACACAGTTAAATGGACCTGGCATTTTCTTATTCATGTTGTTGAGCTACTTGTATTAAGGTTCAGGCACCATATGATACTGTGTATTTTATGGATTAAAAAAAGACCTAATTCCTGTGTAGACAACAAGATCCAAGATTTCTTCCTGAGAAGCTTGACTTCGTTCTTTTTTATAAATAGAAAAATATTTTTCCAACTCCTCAGTGATGACAATTTTAGTGCTTCGTCTCACACAGGTATGTGCCTTGCTTGCACATGTCTTTACGGATGCACTTTCCAGAATACATGAGAATTTTATTTTAATTAAATTTTTTTCTGAATTGTACCACATTATTTTCTCTCTTTCTTTACTTTGTTCACTTTTAGGCCGTAAATATTATTAACCCACAGAGATTTGTTTCTGCTTTCTTTAGTTAATTAAAGACACCGTCAGATTTATCTTGCGCTACCACCAGGAGGGCACAACAAGTGAAATATTGTATTACTATATGGTTCATTCATTAGCATAAAATAATCGGTGCTTTTGAATACCAGCACTTCAATGTCTCAGATTTGTTTTTTTGTGATTGCACCTAGGAAGCAGCATCAGCAGTAGTGGGATAAAGAAGACAGGCGAGACAGACAGGGAGAGAAAAAAGAAAGAAAGAGGGAGAGCGACACAGCTGTTAAAATTAGCAGGTTTCCTTAAGAAAAGACACAGGGAATTTGACAAAAAGGAAAGTGCACAAGTTAAGCTTGCCTGGAGGCATATCTAACTGGCACCTAGAACATAACATGAGAGTAAGCTAAAGTAATTCCCTACTCTGCTACTAACAGAGATTGAATAATTACTAAACCATTCTTTCTACCACATGACTTCTCCCTTTGGGGGAAAAAAACCCAAACAAACTGCCATATGGTTCTGACAAATCCTACTGATTCCACCCAGTGTTTATCAATGCAAAGTAATGTTATTTTTCCACAAGGAACAATGCCCCATAATAACATACATGAATACATAAAGACACATGCAGACATTTAATGCATGTTGCACCTACTTGGAAAGAGCTTATCACCGAATGTCAGAGAATACAGATTTCTCCAGAAGCTGCTCACTGTCTCTCTTACTCTCCTGGGGTCACAGTCTGATTTGTCTTTGTCCTGGGACATGGGTCTGCTGTTGGCCCAGACCCGGTGGAAGACTTTGGGTCACCTGTGGAGAGACCATGTGCCTAGGCATTATCTTGGGCCTCCTTCAAAACCCTTTTCCCTAGGTATTTCTCCACCCTTTCTCTGAGCTTTTCATGATTGTATGAAAAATTAATAGGACTCTGAGCCGTATTGCCTTTTCTCCCTAATTGCATCAGAGTGTAGGAAGGTGAAGCAATGATATAATAGGGGAGGCTGAGGCTCCATGCCCCAACCAGGGAAATCCACTTACAGGGGGGCCCCCTCTGTGTACAGATGTAGGTAGTGTGACCTATTTCTGGGAGATTTTTTTCCACTTTTGGGAGAGACACCAGTAATTCATTCTTCCTTTCTGAGGAATAAAATAAGAACCCAGACACATTGATTATTAATCATTCATTTGGGGACTCTCCTCCCTCTTGACCAATGACATAATCTTCACTGAACAATATGTATACTGTAATTGACATTTGCACAAAAAAAAATCAGGTTATATTGTATGCATCTGCACTAATAAAAATAGTCATCTTTCAAATCCTCCTTTTCAAAGTCTCACTGAACAGACTTCGATATCTATATAGCATTTATTTTGACCTTCGCCTCTCTGATCTCCCTGCACTGGGGAACTGTACAGCAATACAATATAATAGAAGCATACTTTATTAAAATACACATTTAGGCTGCGATCTTCAGAAGCTCCAAAGTTAGGTGCACAGGAAGCATTACATCCATTTGGAGGTTCAGCTTCTTTAGGCTTCACATAAAATGCCAACTATACATGTCACTCTGACAGTCAGTTGCATAATTATCTTCTAAACAACACTGTTGATGTGTTGGGTAATTGCAATAACTCGACAGGTCATCCCAAACTGAGTCTACGCTTCTGCTTGTTTAAGATCCCTATTTTTGATATCATAGATAATTTAATGCTATCTGTTATGGTAACCAAGAGTTATAGACAAAGATCAGTCACTCCTACTTGCAGATGAGTCACTATTTTAGCATGTCCTACTTCCAGAATTTTTTTTTGCTTTGGTTTGCTTTGCTTTGAGAGAGAATGAGGAGGTATACCAGTTGCTATTTCAATTGTATAAATTCCGTTTTCCTTCATAAAAGACATCCAGATGCATATGAACATTTGATTAATTAGGAGACAGATATGTTCATTATTGTTAGATTGTTTTATGTAGAGATTCTGTTTTGTTTTTAGCAATTCTAATGAAAAACATCTAGGCTTACAGCAAGCAATTAGCTCATGAGAATTCAGGCTTTTGTAAAAATATTAGCCACTAGATACAAATCTTAGTATTCATGTTAAAAGAATAACATTTTGTTTGTGTTCAGGTGTGCTACAGAGAGCAACTATCTTTGAAGCTGATAGAGCAGTCGTGGAGGAAGCAGGATGGGCCAGTGAAAGATGAAGAGCACTAGGAAATAGCACACCTTTGAGCATAGGGAGGGCTCCATGCCCTTAGTATGCATTTTCAGAAGTGTGGTAAGTGCAGGAATCACAATAGAAAGTGCTGCATTTTATTTTAAAAATAACATCTTTAAAATAATGCACTTACAGGAATTAACTGTATTTTAAAAGTATTCTCTTGGATGATGAATCATCAAGCATTGTTACTTTAATCAGTGACTCCCCGCAGAAACAAATGCTGAAATGTATGAGGAAATACTAGTCCTGATGATTTTCCTTTGGAAAATATTACTGGTATAGTAATTTTAATTAAGAAAGAATTTAGCACTTTTGTATTTGTATTCCCAATGTCAAACTCTTTTGTTATCCAACTTACACCTCTGTTATTAATGTTAGGCATGGTTTGCAAAAGAGGAAAAGCTAGTTTTCAATGAATAATTCAGGCTCCATAACTGTCAGACCTCATTATTTTAAATAAGGCCTGGTAGTTCCAGTTGTAACTGGCTAATTGCATCATTTAAACTTAAACTGTTAGAATATTTCATATAATTCACAATTTTAAAAACTTTTAATACATTCAAAACTACTGTAGTACATAGGGCAATTTGCTTTAAATCAGGCTGAGAGAACAAAGAGACATTCGAGTTCTGATATGAGTCCTCAAGTTGTTAAAATAAAAAGAACTGTGGTGAAATTGATACATGCAGTAGTTAAAATGAAACCCTATCATTAGAGTGAAATGATGTAAAATACTTGTAAAAGTGGAAGTTGAAAAAATTAAAACACCTGAAACTAATGAACTAAGTTGTAACCTGACACCCGATGAAGCTCTGTCGTAAGATAGTTCAAATGCTGTCAATGAAAATGTTTCCTTTTGTGTGGCCTTATTCTCTGCTCTGGTTTGTTTTCTGGCAGTAAACATGTAATTCCCAAAGCAGCTACAAGCTACAAATAGATGCCATGGTGAACTTTAAAAAAATTGACCCACTGTTTTTCCAAAAGGATCCGGGGAGTTATTTTTATTTGTTAATAATTTTAATTTGTGATTAGATAATTTTAACAATATTTTCATTTGGTTTGTTTTCTCTGATAATAATTTACCCTTAATAATACAGACTTGATAAAGTGAGAAGGTAATGCATTTTATATACACTTTTCTTCACAGTGTATGTCAAGCAGGAAGAGTCAAGGGTCATTTATAAATTCGACTAATCTTAAAATGCTGTTTTAATCTTTCTCTTCAGCTTCATTCTCAGATTACATCCAGCAGTTTATTATATGCATCCAGCAACTGTAAAGTGAGAGAGGTTAATATATACTTTTAAATGTGCCTATTAAAAAAGACAATACTGAGTTGTATGACCTGTCCTGAAAGCTATTTGTATGTAGTGCATTAAGACTTGTACAGCAAAGGGATATTGTCCTCATTTTCCAGATGGGACACAGAAGTTCAAGGTAAGCTACATACAATTTCTGTAGTCTCTCTCCTCCCCCCATACTTCTGAAACAAAGCTAGTTTACTGGGGACTCAGAGTCTGGCTTACAGCTTTAATGCGATGCTGTAAGAGAAAACATGGTAGACTACCTGAGTGTTGTAAAAATGAAAAAAGCTATATCTGCTGCCTCTGGAATCACTCCGGCATATTATTTCTTTCTTTATTTAATAAAAAAAAATTAAAAAACCCACCACAACCCTTAGCTCTCATGTTGAAACTATAAATTTCAGCCCACATATCCATTAAGAACATCATTAAGGCTGTGGAGGTTACACAGCAAGGGCTTGGATCTTATCCGATATGTAGCAGCCTTGCATTGCTGGATATCTTGTAAAAACCACCCCTACATTTCTGCATCATACTGGAGGTCATTACAGAATACATACAGAAACTGTATGTGTTCTTGTGTTTGAGAGCAGAATCGGTGCACCACACAGATTAGCTTCCCAGGTTTTCCACATGTTGAAACTGAGCCATTTCTACTTGTGAAAAGCCACATCTAGCAATAATTGGTCCCCACAGAGATGCAGACTATCATATTCTCACATTCTTCTGAGATCTGTAAACTAAAAGCCCAGGTTTCTTGGGAGATGTATCTCTTAAGAAGACAGACAACATCAGGTTGAGTTTTGCAAATCTTTGCTTAAGGCACATTTAAGGACCATAAACATTCTCTCCGCACCCCTCAATTCTGACCTCCCTCTTCATGGAAGCTTTGCACCCCCTGGGCAGGAGTCAGCATGAGGTTTCTGCAGGTAAGTCAATTCCATTTGAAATTTTCCATGATACCTGTATTTGGACTAGAAACATTATAAGCAAGCTACCATAATTAAAGGCATGGAATGTCTTATTTTGCCAGTTGCTTTTTTTTTAAATGGTAATCACAAAGACAATGGTTCTCCCTTCTCAGAATGTAACAAAGTGATATGCCATAAAATGCTAAATAACTCCTGCAGTTAATACTTTGAGTATCAAAAAGAAGTCATGCAATACCTTCTATGGTCAGGTAATATATTGTAAAGAGGAAGGTAGAGACTGAAGATAACGCATCACATCCGATCTGGGTGCCTACTGTTGGTTGTAAACCTTTATCATATCCTCATGGATAGTTCAAGATCATCAACCCTAAAGTCCTAAGTTGTCCATGGTTAGACAGCACTTTCTGGTGCTGCTGGTGGTTAAGACTAGTGCTTTAGCTGTCAGCTTTGAGGTTGGCATTCAGAGGTGGAGGTGCCCCAACAGGGTCACAGTTCTGGCACTCAGTGCCTGAAAGCTCCTTTCATTTCAGGGCTTCTTATCATCATCTTAGCTCTGGTTTGGTTCATTGAAGGATTTTTATTGGGTAAGTTCCTCACATTTAACTGATTGGGGAACCAGAGAGTCAACACTTGGAGACAATGGATTTGTAGCAGGGATGAACTGGGAAATAATGGTGCTCAGATGATATATATTTTCATAGAATCATAGAATCATAGAATGGTGTGCGTTGGAAGGGACCTTAAAGATCATGTAGTTCCAACCCCCCTGCCATGGACAGGGACACCTTCCACTAGATAAGGTTGCTCAAAGCCCGATTTTGTATCATAGTATGTCCAATGACATAGAATAATATTCACAACTGTATACAGGCAAGACAAAATAATCTAATGATACTCAAACAAACTGTAAATTTGTAAGGCTCAATGAAAAGACCATTAAAATAATAATTTTGATAGTCATGTTATAACGATATTCCTAATTTATATCCATACTGACACCACTCCCTAGTCTTACAGTGTTTTTTCCCTGTGTTATCTGATACTAGTGGGATACAGTCAAATAAAAATTAGTAAAACAAGTTGCATTTCAGAGGAAGAAAGTATTTGTTCTTCTTGTCTTGCAGTGTCTAGAGACTTCCACAGTTGTTTACTGTGTTCACTTTCTGTAAGCTGTTGTCAGCTCAGCTGTCTGAACTATAGCTTCATTTTAAAATATTTTTCTCCGAAAAAATGCCAACTAAGTCTCTGAATGTTTTATGTCTACAGCCACATCACACAACAAAAAGGAGGCTTATTCTTGTCTGTCTTGAAATTGTCCAGTGTTGGCTTCACCCTTGTCAAGGGCTGGCTCCCTGTACAGAAGCTGACAGTCAGGTTTGGGGTACGCTAGATGTGTTTCATCAGTGAAAGGAAACAAGTTCCATTTTTGTGCAGAGCATGGTCTTAAAGTCAGTGATTTCACTGACAAAAAAAAAAGACATCTTTTTTCTTCAGCGCTGTAGACACCTGGTTGAAAAACACAGGGTAACCAGAGGCATACCATAAGTGGTAGGTGCAGATACAACGGGTAGAGTGTTCCTGTTGCGCATTCTGAAGGGTCATTCAAAATGCCTCTCTACAAAAAAGCCTGAATGTAAATAATGTCAACTGTCTATGAAAGCAGGTGATTTAGGTCACTGAGCAGTGTACATTGGTTAAATTATATTATTCCTTCAAATACTTAACGTGCATCTGAGCTATTCACTCGTTAGAGTGAAGAGAGGCAAGGAGAAAAGAGGCTTGTTTTACTTTGCTTGTCTATAAAATCTTCACTGTGGAGAACCATCCACTGCTTTGAAAAGAAAGCAAACAAATGGAGGCATGCAGTGCCATTGAATATTACAAAAAATGTTTGGAAAGAAAGACTGCGCATGATCTAGCCAAAGAGGGAGATCTGAAACTAACTGCAAATGATAAGAAGATACTGAAATGCATGTGAGCATCACTTGAGAACTGTGAGAGTGAGGCAAGGTTTTATTATTGGGATAAAAATATCACCAAATGTCTCATCATTCTTAGATCCATTCTTATTGCAAGAAAGAAACAGACCTGAGGGGGAAAAAAAAAAAAACAGCAAGAAAACTCATTCTTTAAAGGGTGTATAAAAGCTGGAAATTGAGTTAAATTTCAGGCTTTAAAGTTCCCATTTCACAGGCTTGATTGAAATCAGGCAAAAGTTTTGCTCAAGTATCTTGAAAATCCCTTGTATCTTTTCTCCACAGTGACCGGCAATTACACCTGCACAACTGGGCCAGGAAGGCTTCTGAAATTTTGACTATTGCCAGCCCTTGCAGGAGAGAGGAATGTGGTGGACCTCCTCCTCCTCCTGTGTTTTGCATTTGACAATCAGATCCAGTTGCAGCCTGTCTTGTGGTGGCCCAGGGACTATGGTCTTAGCTCTTAGGGGGTACGCAGGACAAACAGGTCCCCGGAGCCACGCTGACCCACCAATTGACAGGACGTTGCGGACCAGTCCAGGTTTGCTGTGGAGGAAAGCTTCCCTCATTACAGACAGCTGCTTGGGATGTCAAGGTAGGGCAGCGGCTAGAGTCAGTGTGGCATCTGTTGCGCAATATGGCTGCTTACCACCTATAATCAAATGTATTTCAGCATGGGAAGATGCTGTAACTCTTCTCTGTTTTGGAGCACATTACAGAGAACTCAGCTGTGGATAAATACTGCTTCTTACTGTGTTTTCAACACAATCCTTTTATGTGTATGTGCATCTCACCTGCAAATATTCCTACACACGTATTTTAAGTAGGGGAACACTCAACAACGGATGAATTGAGGATAATTCTTCTGCCAATTACAAAGCTACCAGGAGTGCTGTAGTTAAACTCTTAGTATACAGCAGTGAGCTGAGGTAGAGAACAACAATTTTTGACACAGCCGGTCACAGCTGACATTTCTGTTCTTGATCCACTGAATCATCTGAATCCTGTAGGAACATTCATCATGGAAATAGTCTGAGACAGAGAAATAGTCTGAGCTCTCCTACAGAATCTATTCTTGACCCAATCTGAGATGTTACGAAAGGGCTCTGATAGCTACATGTATTCTCTTCACTCATAAATAATAGGGGTGCACCGTTTACTGGTCGTAGTCCTTGTGGTTACAGTGGGATTGTCACTGTTTTATTAGTTACTTTTGCACTTTCTGATGTTCCTGTAAAACAACATTCTGTTTCAGAAGATGGGCCTGTCAAGGAAGCAGGGAGAAGGTGGATGGCATGATGAGTGGCTTCCAACACTTTGTTTATGTCTCCACGGGGTGGAAGTATTTTGTTAACTCTGTGCTCTCAATGTGGATCAGTCACTGCTGCCAACGTAAATATTTTCAAATATTTCACTGAGAATTGCTGCAAAGCTACAGGAGATTTTCTGCCTATATGACTGAGATTGTGTCTCCTTTGATTTCACCTTGATTTAATTTTGTAGAAGAAGAGGCAAATACAAGATGAGTGATCGTGCAGCCCTCCAACTTGCATTATTGATACTTCCAAAGTGTCCAGTTCAAATGGGGGCAGAATGTTAACAGAACTGACAGTATCAGTCTAGTGGTTGAAGGACAAAAATAAGCTGCCTTTTTGATCTTTCCTGGTCAACAAAAGCGTGCTTTTCTTGCTCCAGAAGTCTTTCATGTGAGAGAAAATGGACAGAGATGAAAACCCACGTCTGATCTGATGCTTCGACAAGCTGTATTTTCTTACACCCACAGGAGATGAAGATTTCTGGCCTTTCAGAATAATGGACAGCAGTAAAACAGAAGTCCCTTTCTGCGATGTAGAAAGTCACTGATAAAGTTTATTCTGTGTATAAAACATGCTCTTTATGCAGAGTTATCATCCTTAAATACCTGGCCTCTATTGAAATGAGATTGGTCAGAAAATTGGAGGCTCTGGGCATAAGCCAGACCCTCAGTTCTCTAAATGGATCACAGTGTGAGCTTTAGAAAAAATATTTACTACACATGTCATCACTTTTCTGGCAGATTTTGTTTGGAGAAGCTGGATCAGGCAGAGCTGGAAGCCTGATAGATTGCTCTAACCACTGGCTTGGAGTACATATAGCTGAAACTAAGCAAGTAATTCAAAATGATTTTTCAGATAAATTTAGTTTCTTCTTTCCTGCTTATCAAATGCCTGTGAGAAAATTATTAGTTCCATTAATTCACTAATTGTTCTAACTTACTCCACATATTCTTAGTGATTTTTTATTACCTTACAATGGAGTGGTCAGAAATAATTTGATGAAGTATTTGCATTAAATACTTGTCCCCACTTGCATGAGCATTGCTGTCAGAGTGAAGATAAGAAGATGGGGAAATCTGTGGGGCTTTGGTATTTTCAATCAATGGGAACAGGTTAGGGACAAGGAAGAGAAAATGAGGATTAGGGAATTTTAGAAAAATTCCTAAAAACCTGTGACCTGCTCTTGTTTTTCATGGCAGAAAAAGAGGGAGTTTTTTGGATTGTAGTACATTTCTCTCTCTCATGTTTAGAACCCATGTAACAGTCTTATTCTCTGCAGGTCACTCAGGTAAGGGGCAAAGCCAAACCCTGCTGCCCCTGGGCTGGACTGCAGCGTGTTGCAAAGTGAAGAGCAGGTGAGAGAGTTTCATGGCAGAGGCAATAGCCAACTGAAGTTTCTCTTCTGTGAGTTTTACCTTTTTCATTCTGCTTGACATTTCTGAGACTGAGCTGTATTACAGATGCCCATGGCAGTAGGCTGGAGAGATGAGATTTTAGTGCGATATAGTACACAGGCACGGGGGGGAGAAAGCAAAGAATATGTGTGAAAAATTGAAATGACAAGGTCACGTTGATAGCTTGGTTGTGGGAGCTGCCACGGTAGTTTGTTGCATTATGATTAGGGATGGGCCAACTAGCATCAATGAGGCAAGAGCTGATTTGAACCTTCAGCCACTCCTCTAACCAGACCAAAGAGGAGAACGAGGTAAGGCTAAAACACATGTAGTACTGGTGGTTTTTGTTTCTCAGCTTTAATGTAATGAGTTTCAGCTTCTGATAGTTTAGCTCAGAACAGAAAGCAGGAATCTAGAAAAATGTTCAGGACATGCATCCAGTGTAAAATCATTCAATCTGGAAAACTTGATAAAGACAGTTTTACACCATTCCCAGCCTTCCATCCATAACAAAGAGCTTCATATCCGTGTTAATAACCATACTGTTAGCAAAATGAAACCAAATCTGCAAAGCTTTCAAATTTCAGCACAGGGTTTTTTTAATTATGAAGCCTTCAGTTGAGATGCCAAGCTTCTGTCAAAGGGTGCGAGAGAGTAGTCTGCATACGAGGACTTGCAGTGGGAACTGCACTGAAGTAAGCGTATGAGCCCTCTGTCAGCCGTTTCTCTTCTCTTTGGCTTTATCCTGTGGGAAGTAGCTTTACATTCAGATTCAGACTACAAGGGATTCTACGAAAGCTGAATTTCTGCACTGGCCGTGCTTATTCCGCAGTGTGTCACACTCCCCGCAGTGAGGGCTAAGTTCTCCCTATTTTGTGCAGCTTCTGTCTAATGAAGACAAAATTCCTCCTTCTCACAAGGATTCCAAGAGAAAGCAAAGGCAGAGAGCAAGGGCAAGTGGAGACAAGCGACGTAGTTTACCTTGGAGTCCCTGTTTTGAAGCACTTGCCAAGCTCACTGAGGTAATAGTTGTGATTTGGTTGAATAACAAAATCCATATCCAGCCTGTTTCTGAATAGGGCAGTCAGCAGTGTAGGATTCCTCTCCTCTGTTTGCATTAATAATATCACTGCTCAGTTCTTAGTCACGGGTATTCATGATGGTACAGTGGGACGGGAATATACAGGAGTCCAGCGTGTTTTGAAGTGGCAGCTCTAGGAGTCATTAAAATAATGACCTATATCTGTATGGGAAACTTTTTTCCTGACCATTTTCATCCTCAATGTGCTTTACGGACCTGAACGTTGCATCCCTTTGAACTGTGGCAATGTAGAGCAGAAAGCAGCTTCTCCAGCTGAGGCTGCAGGGAATGCTCTGCTACATGGGGACTGGAAGCATGAGGATGAGCAGAGCTTCTCACCAATACCTCATTTTCTGGATAAAGAGTTGCCTGCTAACTTCCTTTCACTTTCTTTCCCCCCCCACCCCCAGAAAAGTATATAGCAGTGGAAGAAGGTAAAAGATCTGCCAGAGACTCCTTTTCTCTTGTCGTTTACTTGCAGGTAAATGAACCTGACCTACCACTTGATGACATCTCCTTTATACAGGATGAAGACAGCAGCTGGGATAAACAGAAGAAGAAAAGGAGAAGAAAGAGGCTTTCTTCTTTATATGCAAATTTTCTGTAATGAAAACAAAACTTGAAATTAACCTCATCTGTGATTTTGAAACATATCATTTATTATTTCCCCCTATTATTTTCTTAATGTTCTGGACTTCCACAGTCCAGGTGAGTCACCACAATTAAAAGGACACTCTAAGACAGGGTTTTCTTGACCAATTCTCAGCCATGTCTGCAGATAAAATAATGCTTCTGAAAACCTGAAAAGACGATTGCAAAGCTTCAGAGCTCTGCCCATGTGAATTGATACCTGCAAACAGTGTCCAATGAACTCCTTATTCGACGCTTTTTTGGACTTTGTAGTTATCACAGTCCGATTTGTTATTGAAATGGATTTACTTGTATGGAAAAATAACAGGCATTATATGACTGCATATATAATACATAGATACTACTTTCTTTTTCAGGGAGTTTAAAGAAGACATATGACTTTGATGTTACTGAAGCTTGTGTCATAATCATCAAACAGAGCTGGTGCCACATAAACCAGATGGAGCTTTCAATCAACAAACTGTATTTATTTTTGATATCTGTGACTTATTTGTCATCAATGCAACTTTTAACAGAACAAGGTAAGAAGAGAGATCTGCACCCAGAGAAAAAAAGAGAGCCATTAGGAGCTCATGCCTTATTATTTGACCTAACAGCACAAATAGATGATCTGCAAACAGCAAAGTACAATACCCAACTCCAGCTGGAAGCGATTTGCTTGATGCTTTCTACTGGAGCAGAAGGTGGCATGAATGGTTACTTCGTCCTCCTGTACTATGAAAAATTTCAGAGCATTTCTGTTTATTTGTGCACATATTACTTATTAATTATAGTTGATTACATTGCTATACTAGCATGTTTTTTTTCTTTTTCTTTGCAAGAATATATAGTATAGCTTTGCCTGTGTCTATCTCAAATTGTTTTTATATACATGTTTATATATACTGTATTGTATCCTGCCTGTAGTAAAAAAGAGACAAAAAGTAAGAAGGAGTTTGATAAATAACCAATATGTGTCACTTTTTTGTATGAAGAATGACTTATGAAAAAGCCCTACAGCTATGACTTGCTTTGGCCTTCTAGAGAGACGGGGAGAGATAGAGAATATATATAAGGGAAAAATAAACTCTTATTTAAGCTGTTTGGGGTTTTTTTTTCTAAATGTCTCTTCTCTCCCTCTCCCTCTCTTTTTTTTTTTTTTTTCATAGTGGTAGTTCCTGTCTTTTCTGCTGAGTGAAGATAGATAATCCAAAATAATACTCCACTCAGTTTCTTTTAGCATATGAATGTATCAGGACTACTGTATGAAAAAAGATGTTGCTTCTCTGAAAGCTGTTCAATCTTACGTGTAATTTCTTCTTCTCTTTTCTTTATTCACACATGTCCTCCTAAAAGAAGAAAAAAACCTGTTTGTGGCCTAGGATGTATTTTTTATTATTGAGACAGATGAAAATTCTGTATGCCAAATGCTCTCATGTTTACAGAGAAAAAGCTACACTACACATTCCTTCCCTGCATCTGTACAGCCCCCTCTCCATCACATCCCTGCGCTCCTCTAGCACTGGAGACTTTCTGCCCCACTTGCATGAGACTGCAGGCATGGGTTCGAGCCTGCTTCCTTTGCCCTTCAGAATATGAAGAAGTTAGAACAAAGAAACAAAGATTTTTCTATTTTATTTTAATTTTTATATTTTGATTTCCTAAAGACAACTTTTGAACAAGATCTGATTTTTGTCTTACAATATGGGATGTTACTAGAATCTCACGGTAATGAGCTGAATGAATTGTAAGGGGAGGCTTTCGTACTTGATGTTGTAAATACATTTAATATATCACCACAATTGATTCTGTCTGTAATTTTCCAATAAAGCGTTCTAACAGATGAATGACTGGGTTTAAGACTGAGATATGAGGACCCTTCCCCCATCTGAGCATGGGGGAGTCACCTCTGTGGATTAATCTCATGGGCTCAGTCCAGTCCTACTCACCTCTCCAAACCCAGCACTATAATCAGCAAGTCTCTACACAGAGTTGAAGAGTTAAGCAATCATGATGACTTAACCATCATCTTGACCTTTAAGATCCCTTCAGAACAGGTTTGATCCACACTGATTTGCTTTATCTCTCAGATCATCAGATCTGTACTAAAACCCTGATTGACCAGAAGTCATTTTTTGATGCCTTATGCTAGCAATGTCCCATGGCCCAATGTGAAAACAGTGGGTGAAAGTCACACCTTACCGAAGTCAAGGGAGGATTGCTTTCAATGGAACTGGGATTTCACCCAGCAAACCCAACCAACAGTGTTTGGGTCCTACCTATGTCTGAAGGTATGTGAATCTTTCTGTGGTGCCCATCATGTCATTATGTAAAATGTATCTTGCAAGCTACTATGATGTCTTCATGACACTAATGTGCATTTAAAAATAGTAGTTTTTATTAAAAAATGTACAATGATGACATAAATTATTTACTGGGTTACTACAAAATGCTGTGTCACCTGACATGATAATTATATTGTTCTGTCATTCCTTTGGTAATGAATGGCTTTATTTATTTGTAAGTTATTTTTTACTGAACATGAGGAATACAACATATCAGAAAAAAAACCCCCAACAATATTAGGCAGTTATGTTACAGGCATAGGGGCAAATAACATAGACATTTATGGTATTCACCAAAGCTTATCCTTGGGTTTCCCTAACTACTTCTGAGTAACTTTAGTCATTTATTTTCCTCCCTTATGGTTCCTTCAAATGGCATTTCTATAACCAGCCATTTTCTGGGGCAGATGAATCAGCTGCCTTTGTAACACCTCCCTTTTTTGTCTCTAGGTGTAGTTTTCTACCTATCATCTCTTGATCCAAATAGGCTGGATTCTTTCCCAGAAGTCCTGAGGAACTAGACCTCTCTCTGTCCTCTAGCAATGGAGGTGAAGCACTGATACACAGCTGCCTCACTATATGTCAACTATATATAACAATAGTGCTAGGCCAGTGCTACAAATATATTTTGCTTGTTCTGATTTGACTCTTCTTCTGTCATGCGTGAAATTTTATTTACTTAAGAGACAACGTGAAAACAAATTTTAAATACCTACACCTATGTACCTTCTCCAGATATTGAGGATGGGATAGGACAGAGTACTAGGAAATGTGTGGAAATAAATTCCTAAAAATCACAGAACACCGAACCAAATTAAAATTATAGAAGACAAAGTTCTGAGCACACCTTTCCCAAAGCAGTGTCATATGATACATATGACCTCGTCACTGGGTTTTCTGCTGACATGATGCTCCAAGTATGGCATAAGTGGGTATATTCCCAGGCATGACGCTTTCTCCAAAGCCATTTCCTTTTTTGTGACACGTAAAACCACAGAGGCTTCTTCACATATGACTTACTCTTATCCAGCCTGAAACAGAAAGAAATGCCATCTGACTTCTTCTGCTAGGAGAAAGAGAGCAACTTAAAATTTAAATGGTCAAGTTGAAATACTTCTGGAAAACTTACAATCGGTCTTGGAAACAAAATATTCAAGTATTTTATAATGTATTCATTTTTATATATTAATATCAGATATATAAACATATATGTTACTATATAATTATACATTATACTATATTTAATATGATATACAATATATAAATTCATTTATATGTTTTTACTATACTAATAATATATAGACTATATAAATATTCATTTATATAGATTTTACAGAATATGTTATATAAACTCTATATAAATGATTATATATAATCATATATATTAATATAGTATATTCATTTATGTAATTTATTCACACATTCCCTAACGAATGATTCACTGTCTCTCCCGGGCAGGATTTCTAGGATATTGTTATATCGTGCTAGCATGAGTATATTCTGCAGCCACCAGGTTGCCACCAAAGACGCTAATCACAGAACAAAGTGGTATAGAAATCATATTGATGTTTTGCCTTTTAAAAGGAAGTAATTGACAGCAAAGCATATTTCAAGGTCTGGTTGCCAACATACTCAATTAAACAGAATTTGGAGGAGGAGGAGGAGGAGGGGGATGGCTGGAAACTCCCAGTCATACTACGAATGTCAGCTATCTGTTGTCAGAGACCTGGTGATGTTGAACCAAACTGTGAAATATGTGTAATTCTTCTAACATTGCTGATGATGTAGCACCAGATTTTTATTTTTTCGTGTGTGCATGTGACTGCTTTTGACCATGACAGGTTTTCATAAATCTGGTGTCATTTTAGAACACATGACTTCTGTCACCACTGCTACAACAAGAGAAATCCATCATGGATCAAAGTGCCAGGAAAAGTCCTATTCACTATATAAGCCCCACTTAAGCTTTCCAAATACAGTTTGAGTGGAATTTAAGTGGGCCATAGGCCATGTTTTGCTCCTATACACAGGCATGAATTTTACACTGGGAAAACAAACTAAAATATAAAGCATTTTCTAATGTAACACGGAGCTATCTGAAGTCACAAGGCCATCCAGAGCTAGATATCTTTGCCAGTATTCTACCTTGAATACCATGTTATTTTTTCTAGAATACAAAGCAAAACAATAAAACAGTCCAATATTATTTTAATACGTTTAACACTGGACCTTCAACCTACCTACTATATCATATCTATCTGAACAGAGTTGTCTATACCCTTCTCAGATCACAAGCTCCTTGAGCAAGGATCATGCCTATCTCCTTGTTCATACATTGCCTAGAGTGCTGCAAGCTACATAAAAACTTTTCTTCTATGAGAGACTCATTGTACTCTGAAAAACCCCACATTTATTTATTTTTCTATGTAAACAATATCTAAATATATATACATATAAATATAAAAAATTGTTTACAGGAAAGTGATTGTGTTTCTTCACCATAATGCTCCCTGCCTTAAGAAGCCTCTTCAGATAATACTGCAACATTCTTTTTTCCCTCACCATATTTAAACGCAATGCTAACTGCTACCTGTAATGTGCATGTTATAATAAATAAACGTGTAGAACCCTTTAAAATAATTATAGAGTGAAAAAATATGAAACTTGACCAATAATTTAAAGTCTATAGAGACCTTTATGTCACCCTGTTTTTTGCAATAAGCAAAATCCCTTTTGTCATTGATTTCAGTAAAGATTCCAGCATCTGCCTTCTTTCCCAAATCTTAAATGTGTTTACTTTACTCAGCATGGCAGCCTACTACACTCGCTTGTTTTAATGCACTAAAGAAGGAAACTATGTACCTCTAGAGACCAAAAATCCCCACTGAGCTGCTTTGAATCAGCTATGTGATCCTAAAGATCTTTTTTACTCCACTGATGTTAATTTTTCCCTATTTCAATAAAACAATGGAAAATAAAATACTCTGTTCATCAAGGCACATGTACCTAATTTCATGTAATATTTCATTTGAAATTGTCTCATTTTATTCCCTCTGATTCTGTTAAAAAAATCACTACTGTGGGAGAAAGTCAAACTAGAGATTATATTAGGCCGAGGCAAATGGTATTCACCTTTTATAGTCCCTATGTTTTATAATGAAGATACTTCATTGAAACAATGATGCATACTTCAACAGTTCCCTGGAGAGCAGTGAATCCTGTTTGGAGAGATTCATGAATATGTGCATTAGCACAATCCAACTGGAACTTGCCCTTAAAAACGAACCACAAGAGAAGCTGATCAGTTCCCGCTTATGTATATAATCAGAAGGTTATCATATTATCTCCCCCTCCACAGGGAAAAGCAGATGCATATTCTTCTACCACTTTAAGATGAGAAATGCCAAAGGAAACAATAATCTCCCCCTCCTTACACTTTCAGCAACATTTACTGTATGAATCCAGAAAGACCTTTTAGAACAAGAGAAGGAGCATATACGATGAGTTTCTCTAAATGAGGATTTATTTTGCATACGATTAGTCATAGTGTAAACCTTTTAAAAAAAATTACATCTGCATTAATTTAGTCAAGGCCATCAATAAACCTGAAGTGAGTTCAAAGACTGCTATAGATGGCAAAGAGATGAGACAAACATTTCACAGAGTCAAGGCTTCCAAAGATATACATGAAGCTCTGTGTCCTGAAGATGAATGAGGAACACTTGGCAGTTCTTGAAGCAGTAGTTTATTTAAAGTACAAAGAATTCAGTGAAAAATACTTCTGGCCAGCAGTTGGTGCCCGGCTTTCAAGAAAAATGGCAGACCACCACTAAGCTAGTGACAATGATAAAGAATAGCCACATAGATTTGCAGATTTATCTTTAGGTTTGTAGCAACCTCAGCTCTATGAAAAAGAGTATAGCGATGAGACTCCTTACCACCTTCGAAAACAAACTAAAAAGAGCTACTGCCTTATGATGGTGCATATCATTAAGCGGTCATCACACATACCGAACAGTAGCAATAAGCTTTATCATCCAAAATGAGCAATTTTTTGATCTGGGCTTGGAAAGATTAAACAGTGCAACGAAACAGGAAAAAAAACCCAAAATTATCAATCACCTTCTGGGTAAAACGTGCCACTGCCTTATTACCACCTCTTGTATACCCCCTGAGTCTGTAATACCTGTACCCACTTATACTGGTGGTTAATGGTGCTAAATGCAAAGTAGAGTTTGCTTAAAAAGATGTCTTCAATTTTATTATGGCTAGGAAAAATCCTGATGCTACTGACTGGCATGTTTAATTTAAGCTGTCAAACAGTCATTACTAAGACATCGGTGAAAATTAATTTGGAGAAACTCTTACAAGACGTAGCTTCCTTTCACCAAAAGCGACAAAGGTTGTAGATGTTTTATTTTAGTTTTTTTTTTCAGGTACGTATCAGGAGTCCAGCCTTGTTCTTTGCAGCCCAAAGATCCTGCATACAAAAGCTTTCTGGATGTCTACGGTCTTTTGTGCGCTGGAAGCAAAAAATCACTGCATCTCTATGTACTAGTTTTTTCACTTTCAGGGGAGAGGCATTATGCCTTCTAAATAAGATATATATAGAGGAGGCATAATTATACCCTCTAAAGAGGATATAATCTCATAATTGTGCAGTAGAGCTATCCTCAGATTGCACCACAGACCATACTTGCATGCCTGATAGATTAACACTGGGATCAGCTTCTAGTCTGAGGGTATTATTTTTACTTAAAAGCTTGTTGAATGTTGTTGAACACATGTGTGTACGCGTATGTGTTTTTGTGTGTATGAAGTGCCCTATTTACCAATGCAGATCTGCCTGTCTGTTTAGTTTTTATACACATACACACAGATATACAGACACCAAACACTTGAAACACTCAACTGTATCTTTTTTTCCACAGCTAATAATGGCTCTTCACCGTACAAAGGAAAACCACTTTTTTTTTACGTAGGGGTGGGGAGAAAGGCTAGCAGGTTTATTTTGCTTAACTTGCTGTGGTGCTTCACAGTCAGCTCTAAGACTGCAGCTATTACCATATGTCATCAAATAACCAGCGTAAACAGATGTGCTGTTCCTCTACAGTGACCCCACGTAGAAGTTTATCGGGACCAGGAGCAGGGCGATACCTATTTCTAGTCCCACATGGGCATGCACATGCCTATGCGCAGTGCAAGAAAGTGTTTAAACAAAAAGAAATATTTCAGCATGCTGAATAATTCACCGCTCCTAAGTCTGTTTTCACTGGGTGCATCATTGCATAAAAATATTTGCATGTAAAATGTCAAAACCCAGGAAATTCTGATGGTTCTCTGGGTGCACTAAGGAAACAACACAACAATTATATATATATTTTTATATATATACATGCTTTCATCCCTGCTGTCTGCTGAGTTTTTGAACTTGTGCAAAAAGCAGTTTTCACCAGTGTAACAGCGATGTTTGGTGAAGACAAAGCTTGTGCATCACAGCAGGGGGACAAAGAGGGGGGGACAAAGGTCAAAGGGTAAATTCCAATTGCTGAGACATGTTTTTATGAGTTGAATCTTAACCATGTGATAAGCAGCATTCAGACTCTGAGCAAAAGGGAGTAGGAATAAGCATCTGGGGGAACCTTTGCGAACCACTGTACTGGTTTGATAGCTGGTTGACAAAAGCCGGGTTCTTCCTTTCCAGTGGTTGCTTTCTCCAGTTGTTCTAGTTTTCAAATGGAAAGTTCTTAGGTAATGAACATCTTCCTTCAGCCTTTGGAAATGGAGATGAAAATAAGTGCTTGGTTTCTGCTGTATGCATGGCAATTACTTCTGCTTCATACAGTGCCTTTGATTCACAGGCTGTAAAGAGAGAAAAAAGTTGGTGCTACCTTTTTGATAGAAACAACGTGCGAGAAGGAAGGGGCCTCCATTACATGAGGTACAAGAGCACTGTGGGCAGGAATTGCAAACGCCGTGTGCAAACAGGTAACAGCAGCAGCTTTTGCAACAGGTGTAGCAGACTTTCCACCACGTCTTACCCATCTCACCCAAATAGGATAGGGAGCAACCAAGACTTTCGTCTTCTTGACAGATCCTTCTCCTGCTGGTGATTGACCATACTTCTCCTCTTAGTCTGTTTTCTTGATAGCTACATCAGATAGAGCACACAAATCCTGCATCCAGGTAGATGATATTGGTAATATCCTCTTATCGGATGGATATGTTAATTGTAGCTGTGGCCGAACTGATGAAGATCTGCTAACCACTGTCTCCACAGAAGCCTATTGGTAGCTCAGCCAGCAGATGAGGAAGGTGGGATTTTGGTAAGCAGAGACACCATCCCTGCTAAAACTCACTGAAGATGCCTCATTAGAAGAATTTAATAAGCTAAGTGAGAAAAGTTAGCTGAGGACTATATGTCTGGCCTTGCTAAATCAAGTTCTTTGTTGATGCAATTGTTTGATGTAAATCAGTGCATCTACACCAGTTTATGCTTGCAAAAATATTAATCTGTTGATTTTGTACAAGTTGTAGAAGTACTGCAAGTGACACCACAAATCAGGCCAAACAAAAATAATGAGCCACTTAAATGTTGTTTTACTGTATATGAAAGAAGTTTTAGAAAATAAGGTCCTCTCCTTGTCCTGTTCTCAAAGCTCTGTGAATGCTGACAGTAATTTAATATAACCAGAACCCACCCACACTGTTTGACTCCTGTGTTTTGACAGACAATTTACCAGTTCCTCAGTTGCTCTAAATCCGCAGACTTTCATTTCAGTCACTGCAGCTACATCAGTTTATTACACTTATGGACCTGATCCAACGTCTTCAAATAGCTACAGGAGGAGAAGATTTCTGCCTATTTTGCCCTGTTTTACAGTATCTGCTCCCTATGTTTTCTCATATAACAGTATGAGATATGACATAATTTTCTCATCAATTACTGTTACAACTACCAGATTCCGTAAGTGGCAGAAAATACGCCACGCGAGGCTGATCCTGAAATAAGCACCTCAAATGAATAAATGCCACAGACTTTTAAGGACAATTCACTTGAGGTTAAGTTTATAGGGTTGTCGCTGAAGTTTGTACAGGTGTGAAGTACAGCCTACGTCAACAGTAAAATTTGTTAATGTGAGTAATTGAAATATATCATTTGACTATAAGCATAGCTGTAACATTCACATTCAAATATTCATGACATCCCATGTCCCCTGAAGGTCCAAATCTTTCTAGGCGCTTCAGGGCAGATAAGTGAGCTTAGCAGCCTGAAGAACTAGTCCTTCTATGAGCTCTCATGAAAGCTTCGTATTTGTCCTAGAAGAATCAAAATGTAGTAATGGGGCACATTTTTTCACTTCTTAGGTTTTCATTGCAGTATCTTTCTTCTGTACCACTTGTATAATTGAGTTTCCCTATTTTGGAATGGGTTCACTTGACCCCAGAATAACCTAAAATATTACGAAAATTATTTTCACCATTTTCTATGGAAAAATTATTTCCTTTACTCCTAGTGTCAGCAAAATAATAAAATATTGTTGCTTTGCTGATAGCACACCAGACAAAAACCATAAACCTAAATAGACTATTTGCAATGCTAAAAACCTACTTGAAGAGAAAGCAAAATTAACTTTTTAATTTTGTTTAAAGCAGAGATATTAAATAATCTACAAAGTCAAACATTGTTAAAAATCTCCTTATTTTAAACTACAGAACATTTGACAGCATTGAAGCTTTCACATAGCTAAACAAAAGCTTTCTGAGGGAAGTTTTAGAAGGCAGTTCTTTACGTTTTGTCCATATTCTAAGTGCCCTCTACTGCCAAAGGAGCTGTACTGCAGAGAGAGCGAGCGCTTCTCTGCAAGCAGCGAGTAGAAACCCACCCGGAGACTGATAGAAAGGAAGAATTTGATACTTCCTTGTATTGCTTTTCAGGCTATATGTAGTTGGACTTGAAAGCTACCAGCAATAGGATAGTTTTTTTATAAGAAGAAAAAGAAAAATAAATCTAGTGGTGAATGGAAATACGTAATCTTTTATTTCTGCTGGCAATGCGGGTTCTTCCTTTCTGCAGCTTGCTGTCCTCCATTGGACTCTCTACCTATCTGTGATGCCTATTTCGGCATTTGAGAGACATATTTCTCAAGACCAGCTGTGATCCTGCCTAACGTGTAGGCAAGTTTTACACTTGCGCCCGAGTATAAAGCCCCATCAGGTAGAACAAAAAGAGAAGCCACCCCTCCCCATGGAGGTGGCGGGGTGCAATGGCTGGGGAAGATGTAATGGGGGGGAGATGTAATCAACAGTGCGTGCACTCCTACCACAGAGTAAATTCCTTCTGGGGTGCAGGAAGGTTTCTGACTCAGGACTTGCTCCCGTGGAAAGGAGCGCTCCTCCTTCCACGTTAGAGCTGCTTGCCACACGCAGCCCAGCCTCAGACCAGTCCTCAGTGAGCTGCTGTGCATTCCTTAT
>NW_008824939.1:1527731-1563093 GCF_000699105.1 Pygoscelis adeliae | reverse complement strand
GCAGGAAGATTTTCATTTTTAACGAGCTTGTATTTTCAACAAAGACCGAAAGTGACTTAGGAGTTTCTGGGTTTTATTTTCCATACAAAGTGGTCAGATGGAGAAAATGCAGGTCTGCAGTATGTGGAGCTGCAGATTTGATCGTGAAAAGTTCTGAAACCAGTGGGAAAAAATGACGACGACTCATCTTTAGCCTTTTATAGGCTAAAAAAATGCTTTTTTATGTATTCTACATGGTCTTAGTGCACTTAAAATTTGTATTGTACATATTGTAAGAACAAGTTGCATACATATTCATGCATATATATGTGTGTATATATATTCATTGTGTATTTGTGGTGGTGGATATTCCAGTCACCCTGGCCAAGCTGTGAACAAACATAAATCATAACACCTGAAGTCCCTGATCAGATTAACCCTTCATCCTCCAGCACACCTGGTGGTGCAGTCATATTCCCTGACAGGTTGCCGGCTCCTGCTGAGGTCAGTTTGAGGCCGGGTACGGTGGTGGCATTTGAATGATGCAGGAGTCCTGGAAAAGTGGGAATTGCAGCTGTTTTTTGTTGGTGCTGAGGCCCTGCCGGTTACCGAGGCGACCAGTGCTGAGGGTCCAGCCCCGTCTCGGGGACTGTGGAAGCTGTCAGGAGTTTCCAGCGCTGTGTATTTACAGGCAACAGCCAGCGCTTCATTATAAAGAAGTATCTGAGAAATTACATTTTTGTTGGTTTTTTCCTCTTTTTCTGATTTGCAATATGAAAGACATTCCATAGACCTGTGTGACCTCAGGGTGATATTGACAAACTATAAAAGCAAGACCTTAGCTATATTCTCTGCTCTTCCTCATGAACATAGAGGATTATTTTCTACAGCATATTCTGAAGTGCTGTGTCCAACCCGGTTTAAACAAGGCAAACTAGAGGGATGAGTTTGCTACCTTTGGGAAGGTTTTGAACCCAGTTTCCCTTGCAAAAGTATGGGATGGTACTTTTTAATGATTTTTGCTAGGACTTAGCAGAATTCTGAAAAAAAAAAAATAAAGTGAATTAACTCTATAGTTTCATCAGATTGTAAAGTCAGTTCTTGGACTTGTTAGCTAAGATTCCTCGATAAGCAGTTCATATTGAAAAGGAACAAATTTATACACTGAACATAAGGAGGCAGGTGTTCCCAACTATCTTTTGCTTCTACAAATACTCTCATGTTTTACCATGCAATTAAAATTATACCAGCCATATGAGATAGAGCTGAATTATTTTACACAATATATATATATATATGGCACTTCTGTGCATGTAAGAGTTATGAGGCCGCCTGCTCTTGAAAGTGAAGCGCTTTGTTTCAGTACCAGTAATTTTCAGCATGATAATGTTGCTTCAAGCGTTCCAAGAGCAGGACATCGGCCCTCATCTCAGTGCAGAACTCCACATGCTCAACAGATTTTATTATTTGAATCTCCGTGTTCATTTTATTTTTTGTTCTCTGATGAGAGTGGCAACAAAGGTGTTGATCATTTCTTACCTTTATTGATGGATTTTGTTCTGGATGCAATAGTCTAAGGTGACAAATTTGATTACAGGGAGAAAACATGACACTAAAGAGCTCTTCAATGTAGTGTAGACAGACTGAACAAGAAGCTGTGACTGCAAGGGCAAGTTGGACAAATTCAACTGAGCAAGAAACTGTGTATAAAACAAAAAACATAGCTGTCCTCCAAGTAATACCAGCTCTTAGTATCTTCAGATCAAAACTGGATACTTTCAAGGAAGTTACACTCTAGTCAAGCAGAAGTTATTGGTTTTACTATGAAGGTAACTGTGTGGAATTTAGTGGCTTCTGATGTACCTGTAGTATGTTGGATTATACTGACCTATGGCAAAAAGTCAGAGCTAATGGCATGCAGTAGACCCCTCTAGCCACAGCTCCATGAACCTATCAGTTGCACACAGAGATGCATCAGATATTAATCACATCGGCTTCTCACAACTTGTGTCGGATTTGACTCAGGGGCTAGATAGGAAAGGTACATGTAATGAGAAAAATAAGTAACTGCAAGCATGTTTGCTCCATCTTGAATTCTGGCAGTTTAACTGGGCCAAACTGCAGTGGTGGAGTTTGATTTGCCAAGTGTGGTACAGCTTCTGTCCTACAGCATCACTGGCCAAAGCACCATAGGTGGCTGAAGAAATCCAGGACTGGGCAAACCAGTCAGCAGCAGACTGAGGCCACTGCTAAAAAGTGGAATGAAAACACATAGCAAGAGCTAGCAATAGGAGTGGAGTGGGAAATAGTCAAACATTGGCAACCCCAAGCCATTATCTCAATGTTTCTCAGCTGCTCAGGTCAACCATTCACAGACAGCGAAGGATTCAGAAAATGAGGATGGACGGTCAGAGATGCCTTCTCATCACTTGCCTTTCCCGTGCCTGACCTGAGACCCTCATGTGGAAGCTACCACCTTTCCAGCTCCCTAGCAAAAAAAGGACACAGTGCACATGCTGTTCATGGTGCTCTTTCCTGGAAGACCATGAAGTTTTGTAAGCTCCAGCTGTTTGAATCCAAGATACCACGTACCCCACTCCTCTATGCCAGATACCGGCACTTCCCAAGAGACATGGTCTTACTGGTAAAGAGTGGCCCAGCTCCCCCATCCTGGCCGAGGACCTCACTTTGCTTTGCCTTCTACTTTGGCTTACACCCACTGCTCTCCTACTTGGTCTTGCTCATACATATTTGCACACACTCTCTCCATATGCATATGCTTATGTTACAGATTCATACGGTAAGTCATATGCATTCCAGTAATATGCATTACTTCAAGTATTTTTTCACTACATAAATATTCTGTACATGCAAATACATAGCTATCATTAATATTCCCTCACACCCTTCTCCATCCTGCTTTTCATTAACTTATTATCGTGCTATTACTCGAAGGAAACAAAGGCTGTAGTTTGATTTGCTTAGTACAGAGATGCACAACTAAATGCATAGAAACTCTGAATATTACCCATGGTTTCTAAACAAATACTGCAGGACTCCAACCTTAAGACCTCAACCTTCAAGCCACTAAAGAAAATCTCAGCAAAGGATAAGGAATGAAGCAATTGTATTTAAAAGATATGCTACTTTTGCTGTATTGGAGGGAGCCATACAAACCTCAAAGTCCTCTCCATGTCAGGTTATTAAAAAGTATTTAACAAGAAATCAGACGATATAGAAGCTTCTTCTCAGCCTGATTGCAGAAGATCTCAATAATTCCTAGCTTAGACTTCAATAAGTGCTAATAAAGCTTGACATTACTATGATGAAAAGTCATACACAAAAATACTACAAGCTACAGTCCTACATATATCAAGCAGTAATGGGGTGAACCTCCTCTTGTTTTGAAGAATTAAACAAGAGAATTTAATGAATGTTGATCAACTGCAGTTAATGGCAGAAAGATCTTATCAAACTATCTGATGAAAATAAAAATTTGCTTGATAAAGACAATATTTTTGATGTGATAAGACGAAGAATTTCATGTGCTTTTTTGAAGATTTGAATTGGTGATCTAGAACTATATAAAATAACTGTTTTACATATTATGTAAGTTAACTATCAGCTGATGGCTCTTGAAGTCTACTTGTAAGTGGGCAATTATCACTGAGCAGGTATCTTTCTGGTAGGATATCACTGAAATTTTTTCCCACATTGCTGTATTTTTATTAATAACCTGTAGAAAGTATCTAGTCACATCACTTCTGATAAAGTTTTCATATAAAGGAAAGACTGAGAAGTGATAAATAAGGGTAAAAGCAGATCACTGGTATAAAAGGATCTGCATTGTATAGAGAGCTGGCACAGTCAAAGATGTGCTTCAATGCCAGCAATGAAAGGCTGTTCATCTAGAAGAAAATATATATCATATTTAGAAGAAGGGAATTCTGGACTGTAAGATTTTAAGACAGTATTTCCAAAAAAAGAAGAAATAATGTTCACAGCAGACAGCTGAGTATGTGTTGTTTCTGAGTAGCCATTGTGGCTACTGTGAGTAGGGATATGATTTAGTGAAATAAAAAGGAAAACAGTTGAAGGTTATATTGCCTTGGTATTGGAGCATCTGCTGTTGGAAATCAACACTGCTGTCCACACTTTAAGGAAGCTGTTATAAAAAATCAGAGAGAGTTCAGAAAAGACATAGGAGAAAGATTGAAAAGCTGTAAAACATGAATGTAAAGGTTAAAAATGCTGGTGGTAAAGTTATGTTACTAACTTAATCAGTTCACACATGAGTCCAGAGTCTTGATCATCCGTGCCATATCTCTGTTGACTCGATCTCTGTGTATAGTTTGGGATGAATCTACTACTTATTCTAATGCATAAAATTCTTCTTGGGGTGGTTTAGAAGATCCGATGTTCTTGAGCTTCACCACTATCGACTGTATAATTGCAATTTGTCCCCCCTTGATATTCCTGTGACAAAGTTAGCAAAAGAGTAAGCCCAAGACACAGGTGCAGATAAAAAAGTTGCAAAATGTCACCTTGGCTAATAAATTCATCTCTGTAATTAGAGCCTGGAAGTTGCTGTATTTTATGCACATGTTCAGGAATGAACAATGTAGATATTTCCTCCTTGCCTTCAGAAGCACATCTATACACAAGGTCTGTCTCTGTGCAAACATCTCTGGTGTGAGAAAGGCCAGCTGGATAGCTGGCAAGCTTGTGTTTGCCTTTGCCACAATGGAGTATGAAGTTAAGTGATGAGAGTCAGAGGCAAGGAAGGGCCTGTAGTACAGAACCACCAACTTGGCTTGAGCTACTTGCTCAAATCTGAATCTAGGCATTGCTACTAAGGCAGCAGAGGTAAGACTTTGAACTTATCAGAGAGAAGGTCAGAAGAGCAGATTTTCTCAAATCTGTAGTTATCTACATGGGGAAGAGCACTTTGAAAAATGCACAGTTCTTCAGTCTAGCAGAAAGATATGATAAGATCCAACACCTGGAAACAGAAGTGAGAACAATTCAGACTAGACATAAGGCTTGTATTTTTAACAATGTGGGTAATTAGGCATTGTGAACTAGCAAGTCAGGACTGCAATGGACTTTTCATCACCAGAAAATGTTAAGATCGGGTATTTCTCTAAAAGATATATTCAGTTCAACCATAGCTGTAAGACTAGAAGCAGAAATTAATTCAGGGAAGTTCTTTGGCTTATGTTATGTGGAAAAGAAGGAGATTAGAATAGATAACCATAATATTCTATTTTGCCTTAAAATCTGCATACTTGTGAGTTTGAAAAGAAAAGAGAAAATGCAAAAGATTTGTGGAAAAGATAGTTCAATTAAGTAGACATAGTAAGAAATTCTGTTCTGTGTATGCACTTCTGTCTCTTTTGTGCAGCTGGGACTCTACCCATTATATTTGAGCAGACTTGTACCAGTACTGACCAGTTGATTTGTTCAGGAGCTGGAAGATTGTACCTCCAGCTCAGCTTCCACTGTGGATCCACTGCACTTCCCTAAGCAACTGCTTAGGGAAAAGTTAAAACAGTTAAAACAGGACAAAGTTGTCTATTGTCTCCAGGGTTAGCAATACGACGCAAAATAACCGAGAACAAAAACTGCAAGCTTAGGTAGACTGGAGAGAACTAAGCATCTACTTAGACCTGTAAGTTATATGGTGGTGCCACACTTCAAAGCAATAACTTAACCCATGACTCTAACAAGTCTGTCTGCTCGATTCTCTGCTTGCCCAAGCACTGAAATGCCAGTTCAGCAGACGACCTGAACCACCCGTTCCTCTTCCCTGATGACCAAAATCTGGAAATGATATTTGCAGAAATGTCGTATTCTTTGCATCATTTTTCCCTTTTTCACAGCTCTTGCAAATCTCTCAGTCACCTGGAATTCTAGACCAAGGACCAAATCCTTCATCTCCCACAATGGCAATAAACTATCAGAATTTAGGATTAGAAATAGGTTGCAGCTGCCACATATAATGCCACATATAATGCAGAATGGAAAAAGTCAGCCTCTACTGCTTCCCTAAGAAAAGAAAAATTAACCCTTGACTTACAGTTTAATAGTTACCTCTTATTTGAAGCACTTTTTCTTCCAGCTATTTCCAGGAAGAAAAGCTCAGAACTAGAGCCTGCTTACGCTTGCTGCCAGTTAAACTTTTAGGGGTAGTTTTAGAACTTTTGAAAAAGAAAAGTTCATCTTCCCTGAACCTGTGCATTGCCTAACAATGCCCATAATCATTTACTCCTCATTTCATCAATTTCTACATTTATTATGGTTTTATCACATATTAGAGAGAGCTAACATTTTTTGCATGGTTACCAGACCCTCTCTAATGTCAGAATGAAGCTGGGTGTATAAAGATTTCAAAGATTAGGATCACTGCATGGCTAGCACAAGTCCTATTTATTTCTAAGATATCATAGCAGCTGAGATCAGATGAGGTATTTGGGCCAGTAGGTCACAGTTTCACTGGGAGAGAGGAGGGTGTTTTCTGTGAGGGATCCTAAGCCCAAGTAAACCAGGCAGTATATCATGTTGCAAAGGCTCCCAAGCTTCTCTCATGGGAGACAGCGGTGACCATCGGACATCTCAGTTCTACCAGAGCTGGCTTTTAAAAACAGCAATGTTAAAGTGTACTGCGGCTTGGAACGTGTATGCAGACAAACTGAAGTAATAATTTTCATGAACATGCTCGAACATTGTTAACATCCCTACTAAGCTTCAGATAATATTCTTTTTTGAAAATCATATATCAGCTATGTCTGTTCACATGTGAGATGACAAAAGATGGAAAAATAAATTATGCCGCAACTCACAAGAAGCTTCCTCTGAAGCACTGACTCTTCAGCAGCAGCATGGAGTAGGTGCTTTGCACAGCCTTCTCCAGCAAGCCCCCATTCTTCACAGCACTGTCTTTTGGTGCCCTGCACCCCCACACTGCCCTTTGTCCGGCCGCAAGGGACAGCCGCTGCCGACAATGGCTCCATTCTACGAGACAGGAAGACCACTCATACACTAAAATGGCAACTGTCTGTACAGCATCCTCTGTGGCAACTAAATGAATGTCAGCCTTGTCTTAGGCTCTGTTTTTCATATTATTTCTGCTTTATTTTAAATTGTACCTTAGCTACACATGTAACTCTTTGAAACGTAACATTCTGCTGCCTCCAGTTTTCGACCTCCTTTCTATCACCAAGCGGTTGATGCCTCGTATAGACTTGCCTGACTCATGTGTCTATTTACCCATGGAAGCTTCCCAAACTGTGGAGTCATGAAGAGAGCAGACTCACGACTTGGTGCACTGTGAAAATGTAAACCTTCCTGGCACATCTGTATTTCGTGTGCACCCTCTGCCTAAATTTCTGCAGTACTCAAAAATGTGATAAGACCTTCACCAAAAAGAAAAGCAGTCCCTGAGATTACAAGCTCGTGTTAGGGCATAGGGAGGGTGTCATCTGAGAAACAAAAATACTTAAAAAAAAAAAAAAGCCACAACTTCCACGAGGAAACCACAAACCTTGAAAGAAGTGCAAGAAAATCACTGTCATTTGCTGTCCTGCTTCTTGTGGGTGTCAAGAAAGGAGCGGGTCTGGACTTGGTGTCAGATAAGGGTGAGGAAGCTGGAGCGATACAGGATGTGCAGCTGCAGAGATGCATGGCTGAGAAAGACACAGTGGAGAGGAATAAGTCAAAACAAGCTCAATTTGCGAGTTTCAAAACACAGGTTTCCTCACTTCAACAAACCCTTTTGTGCCAAAGGATCTAGACAGCAAATTCTATCCTGGAGAAATCTTTCCCCAATTGCTCACCGATTTTTTTCTTTTTGCCCTTTTTCCCAAATAAGAGACCTTATATTCAACAATATCTTGGTACATACTAGTGCATATTAAGGAAAGCACAGGCTCAGTTCAGATTTTTCTTGTTTACAATTTCAGGCTGAATTCTGCCCTCCAGTCCTGACTCCAACGGGAGTAACACTTGTGTAATTGAATACAGAATGCAACCCTTAGGGTTTTGGTCTGACCAGTAACAGAACTTTATGTGTGTTTAATTCATTTTTAGGTTTAGGCATTTTTTCAAATTGGGGCATAAGTTCTGCTCTCGTGTTAGGAATGAAAATTATAAAAAAGGGCAGAATCTTATCTTTGGTTTCAGTACAGTCGTACATCCATGCATACATACATATATAACGTGGAGCGAGAAAGAGGGGAAGAAATGTCTGGAAGAGATTATTTTTAGAAAGGATATAACCATTAGACATACTTCGTTATTGTTGAAAAAGTCTTCAAATCAAATGCAGTAACAAAAGAGTCACTTCTTGTTTATTGATGAGAATGCTGCAGTGCTCGGCTGTAACAGGGTCCTATTGTGAGGAGGAGAGCCAGCAGCAAACTCCCTCGGCTTCACTGAGAGGAGGATCAGGCCTTGCTTTTTGAAGGTCACTGCATAATACATTCGTATTTACAGTGCTGAGCACAGAATGGCCTTTTTTGTAGATGTTTACTTGCCTGTAAATTTTCTATTGTGAAAATGTGACAATATTTAGGGCGGGATAAAATATACCTGAAGAAAGAGATTAACATTGTCATAAGGAAGGATATTTTCAGTAAGAAACTTGGCCTGCTTAAGTCTGTGCCTGTGATCAGTAATAACCAACCTTCTCCTGAAACACTGAATTCATTCCTAAAACTACAGTAACCCCCCTAAGTTCTCAAAGTTTTACCAGGCCAAGGGAAAGCTGGTACTGTACTGAATCTGAAAGTTTAATTGAGGAAGGGGGAGAAAAAGGGCAAAGATAATGTAAAAAGAGAACTCAAAGACAAATCCATAAAAAAACCCCTAATATTATTTGGATTTTTACTCTCTAAAAACCTGTCAAAAGGCTCTTACACCAGTGTGAGTCTGGAGACACAAGGAACTGGGGAATTGTGGCAAATTGTGGTAGCAATACAACAGACAAAATTTTAGGACATTTTAGCAGATGGGGACAAGAAGAAATTGCCAAGGTGAGATGGTATTCACACAAGTTGTCTGAGAACTCATATGTGAAATCAAACAGTAATGGTGCTTTGGTTTAAAGCAGCCACGGAGGCAAAGAAGCAAAATGTGACTAATGTGACATTGATCTTCACTAAAGTCCTTGCAAATGATCCTAGTAACTGCAGGCCCAGAAGTTTATTCCTGCATCAGGTAAAAAAGCAGAGACAGTAACAAAACATCAGTAGCCATATGGGAAGAGGGTCAAGATTAACTTTTGTACAGCAGTCATGCCCCAAAATCTTTTATAGTTGTTAGATCACATCAACGTGTGTATGGATAACACAGTCAGTTGATACAGTGTGACTGGATTTTCAACAGACTTTCAACAAAATCCCTCACCAAAGACTCTTAGAGAAACAAAAACTTGAAGATTAGTCATGGGCTAAAGGGAAGGTATTCCTCAGGATTAGCAACTGGTGAAAAGAAGGGAAACAAAGGGGAACAGTAA
Organism: Pygoscelis adeliae; assembly: GCF_000699105.1. Classification (NCBI taxonomy): domain Eukaryota; kingdom Metazoa; phylum Chordata; class Aves; order Sphenisciformes; family Spheniscidae; genus Pygoscelis; species Pygoscelis adeliae. The sequence goes on along the minus strand of NW_008824939.1, from coordinate 1,553,600 downwards.
GTGGTCAATTTTCACAGAGAAGGATGATTACTGGCAGAATACTCGAGATCTCTGCTGGTATTCTGCTGTTCAACATATTCATAAATTATCTGGAAAATGTTAAGTAGTAAGTTAGCAAACTTTACAGGTGATGAGAATTATTCAGGCTTAAATCTATGTATAAAGTGTTACGGAAAGGTCTTATGAGTGACTCAATAAAATAACAGATGAAATGAAGGGTAAAAAAAAACTTGGAGGAAAAGAGCCTTAAGAATATCTACAGGAGGAGAGGTTCTCGTCTCAGGAGAGAGATCTTAGAGGACTGTGAGTCCTTCGGCAATGCCAGCACAATACTATTGACGACCAAAAGGCAAAGGGAAAGTTAGGAATTATCAGCAGAAAAATCAAAGACAGAAAATGTCATTGTGCTTGTGTGTAAGTCTCTGGCACATCTATACCCTGAGCTGCGTGTGTGTAGTTGTGGCGAGCAATGCTGAGGAACACCAAATGGTTTCTGTATGAGAAAGACTGGATATGCCTTTGAGAGTCTCAAATATGTCCTTTGTGCATCTTCTGATAACTTCACAGCCTGCAAACTGAGCCTAGTGTAAAAGCTTCCACCCTACTGCATATGTCCTGGAGAGAGTCTGAGCAGCACAGCCAACACGATACACTGAGGATGTATCTCATCCCATGAGAAATAACTGTCAAGCGTGTGCTCTATCAACCAAGCATTTCTGGAAAGGGTTGGCTTTATTATGTATGCGTAGTACAGGTGGTTTGTGTAAGCACAGCAACGCTTTGTCAGGCAGTGGATATCTACACACTTCTCTCCAGGAAACCCACGCTGTGAGCATGGTGATCCTATCACCTTCCCAGGGATATCCCCTCACATCTTCTCGGGCTTCTAGGGCATCCCTATGGCTCTGTCACAGGAAGATCTAAACAGCACCTAAAGAGGACTCCCTGAGATCTGCATGGCCAATGTAGGTATTGATAAAAGGCTTTTCTGCAGCAGGTGCTGGAGAGTTTTAGAGAATATGCATATTCCTACATGTGCATGTGCATGTCTACCTAGGTGTGCATACCAGTGTGTTGATATCCCTCTATATGGCTGATATAGATGTTTGACATTAGATAGATATATAGCTGCCTAATTGTGAAAAGCACACCATGTGTAGTAAATCATTTTACTAAGTCAGATTAAAGGTGCTATTACTCATGGCAATGTAATATCTATAATTTCTGTGTTAAACTTGACATTATAAATCCTTTAATCTGAGTATTTAAAAGCTGTTCTATGGCTCATTTTTCAAACGGCATTCCAGTTAACACATTTACTGCTAATGAACCACTAACGTGTTCTCTCTTTCTTAGATAAACGCTGTTGACCAACATTATTATTTGCTCGTCAAATAATTATTTTTTTGGCTTTTTAATTTAATTGCTTCAATAAAAATATACACCAATAATGCATTTTTAATTACACTTCCCAGGTGACCTATGCAAAAAGAGGTTTTATAATGAAGCCACAATAATTAGCCTGTCACAGTCCAGTTTGGGGCTATTGTGTAGTTGTCCTTTCCATGGTTCACCTTAGCCTGACTGGAATTCTAAAAACCTTACATATTATCTCCCATAACACTTAGAAAAGTATTAAAAATGTGTGCAGTACTGGCAGAAGCAGGCTTTCTAATTATTGCCAACTATTTCCAGTGTGACGTGGCAGATTCCCTTGAGAACTGAAACAACAGCCCACTCCAGGATTTGTAATAGGCCCTAGAGCCTAAGTAGTTGTAGACAGAGCTGTTTCCCTCAGGATAGATAATTGGTTTACACAGCAGCTCAACATCTGAACTAAATCCATTTTTTTCTATTGTCATTTCCCTGTTAAATATACATAACTATTTGGGGGTATTAAATACAATGTGACTCACTATTTAATAGCATAAAAATTTGCATGAGCTCCTTTACCTGGAATGCTAATAACTGTTATCACCCTACATTTCCATGCATAAATGATAAAATATTATTAAGGCAAAATTCTGTAGTCCTTAATCAAGCACAACTTTCACTGAAGCCACTGGGAGATCTGCTCAATTAGATATTGCAAAACATATCTTAGTTTGTTGAAAGTAAGATATCATCATTAAGATACTCTACCTAATGTTATTATTGGTCAGCTTATTAAATGAGACCGTATTAATGTTTTGTACAGGTACAACCAACACTGTAGGGTGCTGATCTTTTATCATCAGTTTATAAAACACTTTTATGAAATGCTCAATTACTGGAATTAATGATTAAGACACAAATATATTTACTGTCGCTGGCAATAACATGATTCTAGCAACTAAACATCCTGAGTCTGAGTTACTACAAACATAAGAGAGTTACCAAGTTTATTTTTAAAATAAATTTTACTTTAAGTTTGCAAATCTAGGAGCAGTACGTACAAAACTATTTTAAAAGCATGTATCAAGACACGCAATAGTAGCAGTTTCTTCCTTTAACAAGGGATGCCTTACTATTTCATGTAAAGAAGAAAACAATTGCAGAACATTTGAATAAAACTTATTTGCTCACAGCTTTTCAAGGAACACAACAAGATCCTGAGCCTGCAAGTACTGAGTACTTAAGAAATTCAGGATGCTCAGAAATCACAGGATTACGTCCTAATCCTTGTGGTTAAATATGATACCCAACTGTGCAATGCAGCTAGAGGTTTCATGTCTTTGACACTAAATTTGGTCATGTTGGAGTTGAAAAAGCAGGACTCTCATAACAGGACTCATCCCGCATTTTCTATTCCTCTACTGTTTTCAGTGAGTATCCTGGGTGCATGAAAAATGAGTATTGTGCCTGTAGCCTGTTATCTGATGTACACAAGAACTGAAAATTCTAGTGTACATCATTCATCACCAGCTCAAAAATCACATGGATGCTATGATTTCTAAAGCGCTGATTCGTCACTCTTTGTGTCTGATATTAAGATGTTGTTGCTGGATATTTTCTCTCCCCAAAAGGAAAAATTTCAGAAAAAGAAACAGTGGGAAATCAATTCATAAGAGTGGTCAAAATGTGATACCCTGAAGTTTGCAAGTCTTTGTAGAAATACCTAGGGATATGTCGTCTCGTAAGAGGTACAGGTCAGACCCTGCACACCATGACCATTGCCATTGATTTCAGCATATAGAGCCAGTGGCTCCAATTCCACAAAATACTCAAGTCCTTGTAAAAAGCTACTAAAGCATAGCAAAACCATTAAGCATGGACTTAGCTTTAAATTTACGCTTAAGTTAAATTGAAGGCAAGAGGATCTAAGTCTGTATTTGCCTACTACCAAGAACTGCTTGTGCCCAAAACAAAGCACTGTATTGTGCTGGAAGAGGCGGCACCGGCTTCCTCTCGAAGCTCTGAGGTTGGTGTGGTTCATTCCAGAGATACAGCCGTCAACCTTAAGTATTTTGATGAACAGTAAATATTATTGTTAAAGCAAATCTAAAACTAAAACTAATATGCCTAACATGCTTAAATATGACATGGCATATGTTATGTGTGTAGTAAGACTGAATTTCTTAGAGAAGCAGAAAGGATGAGGAAAAAAATCAGTCATGTGAGTTGTCAGATATAACCTTTTGGCATTCTAATAAACTGTTGCTTAGATAGAAATATCAAGCTATTACTAATGGCTATTAATTTGTACATGCTTCATGTAATTTTATAGTATCTTATTTTCATATCTGTAATTTTAATGAATTGCAATTTAGGAAAGAAACAATTTTCATTTACTTTATATAACATAATTATGGACCAAATTAACCCCACACTAGTCTTAATTACATTTAGTTTCATTTGGCTGATCAAGCAATTAATGTGCCACTGTATTTTGGAAGTAAAAACCAAGTTGTTATGGTCTGTCTTCAAAAAACATGTACTCATCTCAAGTGTAGCCACTGTGTAAAACTGTCCTTTGGAATATTTTTTTTTGGTTTACTGTACGTCCGTATGTTGCAGCACAAGAATGTGAGTATAATGAGGCCCTTCTGCACCTGGGGTCCTGTTATACTACGCTGCTTAATAATCTTCCCTTCATGCCACCCTTTATCTGCTGTTCTCAGATTGTACTTGCGCTTTTCTCTTTTAATTGGGAACTAATTTTAATTTTGCCATTAGAGATGATAAAAAAGCCCACATATAAACTTGTATTTCCTCAAGCCTCTGTACTGTCACTCAGCCTTTTTTTGATGTCAGGGCTGGAACTAGCTCTTTTTGCTCTTCTGGCTAAAGAATAGCAGAGGGAGAATATTTTTAAAAGCCAAGACAAGAAAACCCATAAAATATTGAGCTGCATACTGATGTTCATATTCAGGTTTTCCTCAGCACTCCAGCGAAATCAATGCCTGCAGAATGACAGCATGAAAACAGTGTAACAGCTTTAGGATCTGGCCCATTAGCATTTAGTACTATCTATCAGTGTGCCTAATCCTTTTCAACTAATTGAGAGAGAAAACGGCCCTTTGCAATACAGGTATGTTGTGAATCTAATTGGAGTAGTACAAGGTTATTTAAGCACAGTTCATAAGCAGGGGCATTCTCACAATAACATAGGCATTGTATTATCTATTTACGAGGATTTGGGGATGCTTTCAGAAATCATGAGATTCGTGTCATAGCAATCTCTTTATGTTATTTTCAAAATTTGAAAAAGCAGTGACTTTTCTCATGACCTTCACATTTCTCAATGGAAAACAGCAGTGCATTTAATAAAACAGCATTTTATTAATGCCGCTATTTTTAGAGATAATTTTTGTAGTCTGGTTTCTTAGATGTACTTTCCAGCAACTTTCTTCCATTTAGAGGGTGGATGAAGCACCAGTCTACAAGGGACTATACCATTTGCCTTGAAAGTGCACAGTGTTACTACCGGGACTAAAGCTTTGCTGGACCTCAGGAAAATCTGGGTCTTTATGTACTCTTCAGCTACTTCAGTCAAACTCTAGCACTTCTTTTTAACTGAAGGAATTCAAAGCCATTTGTAAATCTTTTTTTAGTGTCCTTAACTGCAATTCCGAGAAAGCAATGGCTTTACACTTTCTTTCTGTCCAGATAATGCTCAAAGCTAAATTTCTCTCCCTGAAGAACATTAGTCAAACTGACTTTGTAGGGTTCTTCACATGACTAAAATGAGTTGGATTTGACCTTTCATTTTTGACTGGTCTGGATGACAATCATCAAGCATATCATATTATATTCATGTCAAAAGCTAAAAGATTTTTTTCCCCCATTCCTAGTAGAAGGAAAGACAGCTCTTTTTTTTTCCCCTGTGTGTCCACTGTAAATTCTCCACTTTTCAGTTGTAAAGGGTTGATGAAAGTTTAGGCAGAAGGAATGTGGAAGCATCTGTAGCCATACGTTTAATTAAGATTTTCCCACATTTCCACTATTGGAACTGGCCCATCAGCCACTGTCTTCACTCAACAGCGTGAGCAAAGCCGTTCACAGGTAGGACGATGCGGGTCACCTCTGGTCCAGGCTGGGGAACAGGATGCACATATCGCGGCTTGCAGCGGTTTATCCTTCTCATGCAAATAGTCTAACCGGCGTCACCTCATTTGTGGTTAGCTGCTGAAGTTCAAAGGCTGCTGCAGACAATGCTTAGCAAATAATAAAAGTAAATCTGGCATAAAGTCACTCGTGACTTCTCAACTGTAGGAGAAACCAATCTCTCCAAGGTAGATATAAGCTCTGTATCAATTGGATGACACAGTAGTTTTTTGAGAATCAGGGGTCACAGTGAAGTATATCTTCCTGCACGCTGATTTGGGTGAGATCATGTGGAGTGTGTGAGTGAGGGTGGAGAAGTCTGGCCCTGAAGGAATAGCCTGATCAATTGGGATAAACTCACGGTTGAGTCACCATCCCCGGAGGTATTTAAAAGACATGTAGATGTGGTGCTTAGGGACATGGTTTAGTGGTGGACTTGGCAGTGCTAGGTTAACGGTTGGACTCGATGATCTTAAAGGTCTTTTCCAGCCTAAATGATTCTATGATTCTATGAAACTCAATAGGAATTTTGCAGCTGATTTCACTGGTAGGAGAATTTTACTCTCACATGAAGCTTCACACAGTTAGAAACAGATGTTAAAGATGGAATTGATTATATCTGGTTTTCCCCTAAATTCTCTCTAGTAATCTTTATAAACCAAAAGAAGGCAGCATTTCCTAATTGCTGTTATATACTACATTTAAGGGAATTTTATATGGCAAAGCACAGATATGTTCTGAGGCCTAAGCATACTCATTATCAGAGCAAAATGCAGTGTAATGAATTGCAATTGCTTCCTCTCTATTTTCTCTGTGCAAAGAAAATACACTGACTACTGAGACAATAGTATTTCTTTTCATTTCTAGTGCAAACAGCCAAACCACTGTCCCATACCACTTACTGAAATAAGCACTATATGGACTCTTGAGTTGGAAATGTACAGGATTTTTAGCTACATTTGCCATCTGGCTAGAAATCTTTGGCACATTTGCAGTGATTTTATTTTCAAAGCACTACTCTGTAGTTTTTAACTTACTAAGTACAGTGAAGCACAGGGCTTGCTATTCCTGCAAAACCTGTCAGACATACAGATCGTTTTAGAAAGAGGAAAGTGCAGAGTGGCGGGCGAACCGCTGCAAGTGCCCCCCAGCCGTGAGTGTGAAAATAGGGTTATGGCTCCATGTGGCAGCCTGAATATGCCTCCCCAGTTGTTCCACAGCATGTGGAACGTACATCGGTAACTGGTCAAATTTTTAATAAATTGACTTTGCTTTGTAGCAATTGGCGAAGCCACCACCCCCTCCTGCACCGCCACCAGATACACTGCGGAGTAGTGATGGTCGGATTCCCACACTGCTCTCACGCAGGAAAAACTTTTCTCTTTGCTACCCAGAGCTACCAGGGAAATGACACTTAAGGGTTGGATTGACTCCTCTGTATCCTACCAAAAAAGAGGTAATAAAGGAGAAAAAGAGAAAAATAAAGCCATTCTGAAAATTGCTGTAATGTGCTCAAAAAAGATAGCGCAGTCGAATTATATTTTGGAAGAACTGACTCCTAATATTCTTCTAAGGAATAAAGTATCTTTATATCTGTTAGTAAAAGCTGATTAGCATGTTGTCAACTACCTTCTCTTATTTGTAAGATGTTATTCTAACACAGCCTGCTACTGCTTATTTCAGAGGAAATTAAAGAGCCTCCTAAATAACACTAAACTACAACTGGCAAAATAATGATGACATACCTTTTGTCATATATTATCCTTGATTTTTTAAAAATTCTAATTTTAGTTTACACATTACACATCATACATTTGTTCATTAGTTTGCAGAAGTCAGTCATTCAGTGTGAGTCCTCCAGTCAGTCGTTGGTGAAAATTAGCTAACGTTCTACTCTATTTCACACTCAAAGCACTTTCATTATGGTTGGATAATGGTTGTACCATCAATAAAGAGTATGAATCCAGTTATGTGGAGACCTCGGCTTAACCTTTCCATATGCTATTGATATTTATAGAGCTTCTGACATAATCAATTAGCCTGAAAACTGGCACTCATGGAAGGTAAACCCATATAAAGGAACCATTGCATCTACATTTTCATTAACCTTTCAGATAAATATGTAGAAAATAAAGACAAATATATACCATATGTAACATACGCTAATCCCCCAAATTTTCTAATGATATTGCAGAACAGGAATAAACTTGTTTAGTGGTATCTTGATTGCTAAGTTCTGTAGCTGCTTTCATGAGTGTTTTAATCTTCAGCCAGGCATCTAGAAACACCGTGAAAATGAAATGAGATTAGCTGACTCTCGTATGATAGTCTTCCCAAACTAGTACTGAATTGAAAGTCAGATGCAAAGCCCAGTTTTGTATGGTAGCAATTCTACTTGCAGTCAGCTGTTAATAGCTGAAATAGCATAGCCATGATCTGGGAACGAAATAATAAAACACACTACATACAATTCCATATGACCACCCAGTCATGTAAGAAATCAATGTGCAACAGAGAGAAACTGAGTTTTGGTAGCAGAAACTGAGTTTTGGTAGCACTTTTTTTTTTTTTTTTTTTTTTTTTTTTTTTTTTTTTTTTTTTTTTTTTTTTTTTTTTTTTATTTTTAAGCAAACACATACAAATCCCTTGTCTTCCCTATCCACATAGAAGAGGATCATCCTCCATACAAGTTTCAGCGGAATATGTAAGCAAGCTGGTTTTGTCTGGAGATACCTGGCCCTGGAACAGGAGCTGGAACAGCTGAGGTGGAATCCTGGCTTTATTGTGGTTCGTGGGAATTTGTACTCCCTTTCCACTGACACAATGCATAAGTATACTTTTGCTTTGTTGGAAGATTTACTCTGTTAAACACCTGATTTTTGTTACTCCCTTGAGTGATGGTTCAGAACATGATTCATGATATTTTAGCCTTTTTCTAGAATAAAGATTTAGTCATAATGGAAATATTTTCATCTTGAGAGAACAAGCTATATCTAATTATTAATTAAAATATTACTACAGTAGATTAGTTGCCCTGGCCTATATGTTACACTCTATTAATGCAAGTCAGAAGGAAGAGATTTCTGAAGAAATGAATAGGAGACTTGCAAAAGAAAGCAGCAGGTCCTCGGTATTATCTCTGTCAAATCCGCAGGACTGGTTCTGTGCACCTCAGGAATGACAGCCATGGCTGGCTGGGCTAGCCTTGAAAGGAGTCAAAAGGATTGCTGCCTCAAATAATACGAATTCTCCCTTACTGTGAGATGAAGAGTGTGGGGAGATGCAACAGGAGGGAAATAGAGGGCAGACTGGAGGAAAGGACCATATGAGAAGGTATCTACCATATCTGCTATCACCTTTCAGGTTTTACATTTGGATCTAGTTATAGTAACCAGTGAGGTTGCCATTTACTGGTGAACACAGTACTCCCATATTTTTGGACCCAAGTCATATGAATTACTTAGGGAGACTTAAGCAGATGGGGTGAAATTCCCCCCGCTGCAGCTGAAAGCAAAATTCGCATAGACTTCAAAGGGGCCAGATTTTCCTCAACCATCAAAGGATGTTGGGTCCTTCGTAATAATACCTTTACATATGCATAAGTGCAGGTTAAAGAAAAAGGGAATAGATTACATGTAAGGAAGAAAATGTCCTCAGAGCCTGGATATTTAGTACACAGTGTTTGGTGTGAGTGGGCTGTTTGCAACAGCAATCACTTTGGTTGCGGGACCACATGGCAAGATATTCTGGTGAAAGGAGTGAAATTAGTTCATTAATTAAAGAGATATATGGCTATTACATTTGAATAGTAAGGCTAGAAAATGTGGTAGATGGAAGGCTTTCTAACTCATAAGATGGTGTGGTGTAAACGAAGGACTTGTAACCTTAGTCTAGCAGTCTGATGAGTTTTTATTTCAAATCCCATCCTACGCACTTAGTGCAGCTCTAGCCTTTTATTAAAATGGGAAAATATATTGTTTATAAAGGCTACTCTTGACAAATAGTAACCAAAGCAAGGTGCAAAAAATGTATTGTTTCCATAATCAGAGATACACTGTAAAACAGAATAAAGTGATAAATACAGAGTATAATTGTTTGTTGTTGCTATCTGTCTGTGCCCAGTGGCAAGGAAGTCCAAATGAATTACAAAGAAATTTTTAATAAAAGAACAAAAAAAAAAAAAAAAGGGCTCCATAACCTGAAAGAACTTTGAATAAAAAATGTCCCCTGAAACTGAAAGTCCCTTTAAAATCTCCGCACTTTCTTGCCATTCTTTGTTTTTTTTCTTTCCCCTGCTCTTACTTAAAAGCCTCTGGGTGATTTGTCCTATTCCCTGCCCAATAACAGCCAAACTATTGTTTTAGGGAAGATATTTTTAGTGTTGTATATTTTACTTTTTTTATTGTTTTTTTCTTTTCCTTGGACCTTTCATCCGCACACCGCAGAAAATGTGAACATAAGCAGCTGCAATATGAGATGAACTCTGAACACCAAATAGGTAGGCCCTAGAGGGGAGGAACTGAAATATGAGCTGCTTATTCTTGGAGCCCTTTAAACCCTCCAATCTGTTTTAAATTATTTTGGTGCCTCTATTTAAAGGTTAAATTTTTGTTGTTGTTGTGAGCCATAGTTTAGTAATACAAAACCTGGGCAACATCAGCATAGAGTCAATTCACAGATTACACACCCAGGGTCTTTCCTGATCCTGCCTAAAGTGAAGCAGCATGTTTATACTTAGCAACACATTTTGACATGAATGAACTTTTCACGTCTCTGCTCATAAAATAAACACGTACATTCAGCTTTTTTTTTAAAATCATCTCACTCAACGATCCGGCTTACATATGTTATTTACAGACCATATGTCGAAATCTAAATATGGTTATGGATATGCAGAAATTATAGATCTAAAACATTGACTTCAGAGCTATGCATTAAACATCAAACTTTTCACATCTTTCATTAAATCCTGTCTTTGTGCTAAGTCTTTAGCACATTAGATTTCACTAAAAAAAAAAACCCAAACTTATTTTCCCCTCCACCCTTTTCAAGCGAAATCTTGGCACCTAAAGCATTTTTTATGTTTTGCTTCTCCTTCTACAGTATTTTGTTTCAGGGCAGTCATAATTTGAGCACTAGGGCTTAGATGTCAGCATGAACACAATCTCGATGGCTGCTTTTTGCCATTGCCACTTTGAGTTCAGCTCTACTATGTGCCAATGGGAAATTCCTAAAGGCCAAGGCATTTTCAATAAATTAGCATCAAGACACTGAGTCTTTGTATAGCATTTAGTCGAAACTTGATTCAAAATGCATATTTGGGGATTTCTGACAATGCTTTCTTTGTTTTTTATGCAAACACAAAAAGCCTTGGAATCTCTTGAATTTATATGATCAAAGATGACCACCATGAATGTGTCTGGAAGCATTACCAAATGACAGAAATACCAGAGACAGTTATATTACAAAGATTAAAATAGACATTTTTTAAAACTGTGCCTTCTAAAGAACACTGTTTTTTGACAATTCATTAACTTTACGTATTTTTAATCAAACTAATTTTGAAGCATTGCATTTGACATGATACACATCAAAAGTTACCGCCAGCTGGGGACTGGGAGACTTCTAAAATATAACAATTAAAAGGTTTCTGCTCCTCTCAGTGGGCAAACTAAACTCTGTTACAATTAATTAATAAGAGAATTACACACTTTTTAAGACATGAGTATGATTTCAAAGATGTTGACTAGCATGGCATACACTCCTTCCACTGCAGCAACTATGATCTGAACTTAGTGCATGGATCTTTTTTATTTAAACTGTGATAGGAACACTTTGTGTTTTGTTCTGCTGGGCTGTTTTCTTTCAATAACTGCAATCAGCTAAAGAAGAAAGGATTTCCTGTAAAGATATTTTAGTTGCATAGGTCCACTTCTCTATGTAAAGATCAAAAATACATTATAAAAGTGTTAAATGACTGGTTTTGGTAGTCCAGATTAATATCAAGGTACAATATGCCACAGGAAGAAAAAATGTTATCTACCTAAAAGGAAAAGTGGCTATTTTATCTGCCCCTCCAGATGGAAGACTTGTGTTTTTAATTTATGTTAACACAAGCAACACAGTGAAATGAAAATACAGTCTGAAGAAAATTGATTTTTACAAGGTTCTTAGAAATGTTTTGAAAATAACTGCTTTCGTGCTATCATTTACTTTTTTTGCCTTAGTCATGTCTCATGGCTGAAGCATTCAGGACCCTCAAGCTTCACCTCCCACCAGTGTTTTCTCCCTGCTACGCTGCAGTGGACTTTGGGCCCAGGCCATGCTGTCTTCTACCATGACATTGTGGTGCATATGCTCATTTTGTCTGGTAACACCCCTCAGGCAGAGTAATATCAATGTGGTCGAATCTCCCATAAAGTCTAGGAAGAACTACCAAGAAGGAGTGAAGAGACAGGTAAGGAAGGGAGAAGGAAAGGTATCCATAGCAAGCACAAGAAATATATTCTTGCAAATTACGGAATATGAGATTTGATACAGTTCACAAAAGTTTCTATGTTGCTCAGCTTGCTTTCAGAATGTTTTCCAAAATTCTATTCCTCAAGATGCTTCTACTAAAATACATATATTCTTATTATTTTTAGGATTAAACTCTCTGTCACACCATTGGTGGGTCTCCATGAAAGCTACAAATAATTTTTTACTATGTAATAGCCCAAAGTTTTTTTTTTTCTACATATTATTAACAAAAGTCTGTTTATAAACTATTGAAATTAGACAAATTGGAATTACAGTGAACAGGGATTGAGACAATGGGCTATGGATTACTGCCAAATCAATTCTTAGCTGACATTAAGCTCTGCGAAGGATATTTCTGAGAAACTTGCCAAAAATGCATCATGGTTGAGCTGAGTCTCTGGGCTAAAATAGTTCATTCCTTGGCTGATTCTCATAGAGAGAGGTTATCATCCAAGCAGAGTCTACTGCAAGCTCTTCTGTTGCAGAAAACCTTGCAAAAGTGAAGCTTTTTTCCTTAAAATTTGAAATAAAATTCTGGTCAATTACTTAAATTTTAGTTCCTTTTATTTATTTATTCACTTTCGGGGAGAAAAAGGTTTCCCAGTCCTACTCATAGGCCTCAATATATTGGGAAACTCTGAAGGTACAAATTGCTACTTACTTGCTACGTTATTTGTGGTGTCAGCTTAGAGACTGTTCATGAAAATGGGATTTTTTCTCTTGACTTTGCTGGGCTGTGGAACAAGCTCAAAATCCACAGCAGCTAGAGAAAAGTTTCCTTCATTTTGGTTTTGCAGGTTTTTTATACACAGATACATGGTATTGCGTGTATTTTTTTTTTTTATAGTTTACCATAATTATGTCTTTAGTTGAAATTCATATTTAAACCATTGCATGGTTGTCATGGAATTGTTGGTAATGTGTGATTACATTATCTTGTCTTTTGCCAGGACACTTGTAAATGAGACATTATCCTTGGAGATTTTCTTGGCTGAAAATGTGAGTAATTAAAAATGTAAACAAATATTATCCATTACCTATGCCACAATAATAAATACTTCAATATAATGCAAGTTAATGACTCTTTAGGGATCCAGCCTAATCCTGTTACAGAGTGTTTCATAGGTATACAAACAAACAGTTAAGCATTTAATATTTTAACGTGCGTATTATATTTATACAATATAATTCTCAGTTGCAAAAAAGCAGCATCCCTGTCAGAATAATTATAGAACCTGAAGTGTAGGAGAGGCAAACACAGATGGAAACTCACAAGGTGCTCAAGCCTTGGTAGCTCTCGGTACTCAGGACAACTCTTGGTCTGCTTTTCAAATGGACATTGGGTAGGGGGAACAGATCTGAAAATGGGACATTTCTTCTGCTTGTTTTCCAGTAGAGAAGTTGTTATACCTCAGGCAGGGATATTTCTATCCAGAGTCTGAAGGGACCTGCCCTGGGAGGGATGTGGCACATCCAGCCCTGCCCAGGGTGCTGCCAGGAGCCAGGTGCCGAGAGCACAGCACACCTCCGGCCACGGTGGTGTGGGAGAAGGGCATAGGTCTGTTGGAAAGGGATGTGGGATTTAGCAACCCTTTTTGAGAGGAGAAGGTGGTTTGTTTCTTTCTTTTAAATCTTGCTCTCAGAATGAAAAAGCAAACCAAGTCAGGGGAAGGCATGGTCTGATCCTTCAAGCACTGAGGGGACATTTTCAAAGGTGTTAAGGGATAATTAATTAGCCAAATCCTATTGAAATGAAATGACATTTCATGCCAAATTCCCCCTGGCTGTGTGGATCATTCCAACGTGTAACACCTCAGCTACAAATCTTCATTCTGCCAGTGACTCCGTTTGTCACCTTGATGAAATCACTAAAACTATTCACGTCTGTTCCCCCATTTGTACAATAGGAGCTGCAGTTCTCGCTTCCCATCTACTTATGCCCTTTCCAAACTTGTCTTTTGCCTTTCTTGACTTAATTTTCATGCCTTTCGTTAGGCTTAGAGTAACCTCTTAGCAAAATTTGCCAAATTACCTCTTTGAATTGATACTGAAAACCCCTAAACACTCAGACAATCTCAGAAACTTTTCAATTATAATTTGCTGTAAAAGGACAGTGATCCTAGGAATCTGCATAAGGACACTGTTGAGTCATCCTTATACCAAGCACTTAAACCTTGCATAGAAGTGCTCTTTAATTACTTTTCAGTCATATTAGCAGGTAGGTCTTATTAGCTGCACTAGGGATCTGAAGACTCCTCTGGATGACAAAGCTTATAGCAAAAGTCCAGGGATCAGTTTTGGACAAGAAACAAAGACTCTAGATTATTTGATGTCCTTTCCTTTCCTTTCCTTTCCTTTCCTTTCCTTCCCTTCCCTTCCCTTCCCTTCCCTTCCCTTCCCTTCCCTTCCCTTCCCTTCCCTTTTCTGGAATGGACTTCCAATAAAGCCAAACCACCTGGGAATGGGCAAGAGAAAATAGCCTGTGCTCATTTCCTAGCTTTCTCATGAGGCCAAGATCAGCTCTCTGACTGCTGAAGACATTGTATGTGTGGACACTTCATAGCTATCCTCTGCTTACATTGCTCTGAGGACACCACCTGTCTTATAAAAAAGGTGATGAGATGACAGGTAGGCAGCAATTCCACCTGCACAATTTAGCAACAAAGTGTTTTAGTCAAATCAAAACCAATAACCGCAGAATGACATGGTCATGCCTAACCAGCATAGCTCTTCTAGATTATTTACAGAAAATTCTATTGCTATTTTTTGGTATATCTACTAAATACAACCTTTCTCCTCTAAGTTTTGTCTTTCTAAAATTGTGTTACTTATTGCCTTTAATAAATGGCTTTGTTTTATCTGTTGGAATATGTCTGGTTTTGCATTCCTGATGTAAGATGTTTGGTTTCTCTTGTGGTTCACAATAAATTCCCAATTTTTACCATAAAGGACTTACTAATCCTTAGGTTTGAGAGGTTTTCTCTCTGATTCTTTGATTTACATCTGTTTACAGGAGGGCTGACTCTCACTTGCTTTAGGGCTTCCTCTCCTATCACAAAAATTTAAAGGACAGCTTGGTACAGTTGATAACTGGTAGCACCACCTTTGGTTTCTTTACAGCTGCATAAATACATAGAGATTCCACAAATCATAACCAATAAAACCAAAGATCAGCTATTCCCTTATTCTAGTCGGTAGTTTACCAATAACACATACTTCAAAATACTGTTCAGGAGCGAAGCTATTGGAGTACAGCCCACAGCGTGTTCTGCACAGAGTGGTAAATGAAATTCCCAAAGACAGTTAATGTACTGCGGTCTGAAGTCAGCTAGTATCAGATGTTTGCTGCCTCATTTATTTTGATTAATTGCTTCGGTGGGGGTGGACCAAAGAGGAAGCCAAAAATCCACATCGGGGAAGGCAGAACTGTGCTACGCCGTCTCTGTGCTTAAGAAGTAAACAAGCTATGCAGCTTTGCTGTCTTCACTCCCTTTGACTCCCTCACACTTTGCAGGGAAGATTTGTCATACTGTTAAGAGTGATGCAAAAAACCCTGACAGACCCATGGTGGTGTTTGCTTTGTGCAACCAGTGCCTTCTTTGGTGAAAGGCTTGGAACTGCTGGCACCAGGGATCTGGGATCACTGGGTTGTTTCAGTGATGTTTGATCGTCCTTAGTCTAATTTTTTTTTCCCCAGACTTTTTCTTTTGCTGTCAACTCCACTACAGAGTTCCCGGAGCTGTTTTCAGGCTCCAGCCTGATGTCAATCACAACTTTTCCTACCACCAATTCTTTCATTTCATCCCTTGTCCCCTCCTGCTACCTTCTGTGAGTGACACTGCTGCACGGGGACCACGGCAGAGGCAGGGAACGGCGGGAGAGATGTGTTTGTACCTATCACAGCTGAAATTACGGATGTTTCCAATTCAGCTGTGGGTGATTATACCACCTGCTAAGCCCGCGGGAATGGAGCCCTGGGTGGTGATTTCAGCCATAAACTTTTCTGTTTCGTGGTGTTTACCTTTGCTATCCCCTGTGACAGGTTTCTCTTCTGAGCCTACGGCACTTGGCTGGGGAAACGAGACTCCTGCGCGATACAGTACACAAAGAGTGACAAATTAAAATGACAGGGCTGTCTTATGAGATTGGGATCTAGTGAAAAGAAATATTTCTGGTCCAGATAACAGAGGCACTGCTACATGGTAATACGTGGGAAAAGCCAGTGTAATTTTCAAGTGTCTTTAACATAACTGAGTCTGTCACTGGCCCGGTCCTATCATGTCGCATCTTCCCCAGGTGGGGCTGAAAGTGTGGCTGGGGAGGCCGCATTTGCAAAAATAGCTCCATCGCGTGCCGTATAATGGAAACATTTTCCATTTTTATCTCTGCTAGCTGTGTTAATGACAGGGGTAAAATGAATCCAAAAAGCCATCGTGAGCTGAGAAAATCATATGATGAAACTTCTTTACAATGAAATGCTGAGTATCATCTGATGATTGCCATTTTTCCTTCTGATTTCAAACTGAATAAATAAGTTTCAAAATCATGTACACATACACACTATGTTGCCCTCTGATTTTCAGATTCCTATTCTCCTATTTAACTAATAAAAAGAGAAAGTATCGATCTTCTGCTATCAACATTTCATATTCCTGAGTTTTAAATTCATTGTTCCGTATTTTAAATAAAGGCTTGAAAATTACTTTAAAGAGCCCTTTTCTCCCAACTGGTCTCCATTGGATACACACAAATATTTTGTGTTCTTAAACACAACACTGATGTACACAAATGGATAATTGCCTCTACAACTTAGGTATCTAAATCTCTGCCTGTCAAGTGACATTTTGCATGCTCATTTGTGTGTAAGATGACAATGAGGTTTCAAGTGTCCAGACTGCATCAAAATCATTCCTGAAATGCTTATGCCTCTGTTTAATTAAGTTGAAGTGAAATTCATGTTATTCAAGCACTGTTAAATCAGGCTGAAGTTAGTGAATCTGAATGACATGCTGTAGCATGATTTTAAACTGACTAAAATATGTGGCATTTTAAGGCACTTCCTTTCTTTCTTTCTGTTTGAGAAGCAAAACCCAGGAGTTTTGCAGAGCTACCCATGGAAAATTAAAGGCTGTTTTTCATATTACTCAAAGTCAGGAAAATCTGTGTTGATAGAAGAAACAGAAACTCCTCTCAGAGATAAAAACAATTTATGCCTTGTACTAAATTGGTAAATGAATTTCAAAATTTCTGAAGCACTGTAGTAACTGAGAGATGTTTCTCGAGTGAAGTAATATCCAACCAGAAGGGCAATGGTAGCTAAGTAAGATACAAATCATAGCACCCCTGCCTTCTCATTTACTTTCAACTTTAGAACAATTTCAGTCCATCACTGTACATGTTGAAAGGGATCCCATTATTAAAAATTCAAAATATTCTCCATGCTCTTTTATTCTAAGAACTCCCAAATGCCTCGAATGTACAGAAACACACATTTTTAATGAACCAAATGGACTTGTTTTTATAACTGACAGGAGGTGCTGGGAATTGGAATTGGAGGGGGGGGAAATCAGCTAATTAAATCTAAATCACCAACAGCGAACATCATTTCCTTGCCCAGTCACTCCCAGTTTCACCAGATTCCTTGTCCCAGTCTCATACTTTATTTCATTCTCTGGTTTGGCTTTGTTACCTTTGAATTTTAATTAGATAGCTTCCTCCATGCTGCCCGGGTGCCACTCAGCAATGCACGTCATGGTGTGTGAACACAGCGTTGACAGGCTCATTGCTGTCAGCTCCTGTGCCCCCAGCCTGACTCCCCATGCAGGGAACTGCCTTCCCGGGGAGGATCCAGCTCCGCTCCAACAGCCCTGGGCTGAGCAGGCTGCACGGACCGCATGGGCGGGATCTGGTCACGTACAGAAAGTGTGCGTGATGTGACGGGACCCTCCAGGACTCTTAGCAGCTAAAATGGAAGAAGTCTCTCATCATGTGCAACTGCGACTCTGCAAAGCTTATAGCACGGCCAGATTTTCACAGGGATAGGAAAGGCTGCTTCCCTGCCAAACTTCAAGTTTCTTTTCTAAAATCCACAGCCACTGGATATGATAGGAAAGGAATTTGCCAGATTTCACCAGCATTTTTGTTCTTTTTTTTTTTTTTCTTTAAACTAACCATATTCTTGGAACATCTGAATCTTCTGAGATGTTGTCATAGCAAAATGCACCTCAGATGGTTCAAATTTGGCAAACACTTGGGAAATGGAGTTTTAGAAAGGGACTTGCTGGGAAACCTTAATAAGAAACAGAGCTAACAACCCAGTCGATGTTTACACTAAAAGAACAAACAAATAAACAATTGTGCCTTTTAGTAGCCTTGACAGTAAATCTAAATCAGCATAACAGATTGCAATAGATCTCTTTCCCATAAAAGTGAGAGCTTCGAGAAAGAGTTAAGAAAGGTGGATCTTGACTTTTTTACTAGCTGAAGAAGGGTAGTACATACCACAATATTCCAAATTCAAATGGAGAGTAAAAAACTGTTTTGCGGAACACACAACTGTGTTAGGGAATTTTATTCTTTGGAGATAATCACTTTCAAATTGGATTCCTGTTATTCACTATGCCATGATCCACCCTGGCACCTAATCCCCAAAAGAATGCATATTAGATCTGCAAAAACTTCCTTCCTGCACGAGGTTTTCCCAAATTAGAATAAGACTTTCCTTATAACATTTAGGCAGTTGCTGCAAGTACGCTTTAGGTACCATTGCCAGAGCAGCCCCATGCTGGGAGGCAGAAGGTGGGAACGACACAAGGAGCCCCTAGGGGAGAAGAATTTATGTAGATCCACTGATCAGCATAAATAAGAAAAGGGGTATTGCTGCAGCTGAAGCCGCTGAGATGGAGTAAGAGTCATTTTTCAGTGGGATAGAGATTTCAGGAGCTGTTCCTCCACTCTCCAGCTTAATCCAGTCTGGAGGATACTGAATATTACTTCCACATTCCCCTCCATCATCAGCCGCATTAAACCGAATCAGTCTGGCCTTGTGAGTTAGCCACAAGCTATCTGGAGCAAGAGGCATGCTTTCCTTTTTTGTAAGAATTGGGGGAAACGTAGAGCAACATATACGCTGTTTGTAATAAAACAATGAAACTGAGAAGTCACTATTTAAGTAATTCAATACTGGCCACAATATAGCTCAATTCAATTTAAATTGAATAAACATTTTCATATAAATTCAATTAATTGGTGTGGGCTTAAGCCGTGCAGTCTATGTTGTGAAATTATGAACAGTAACTTGTTCCACCAGCACTGTTAAATAATTGCTTTAAGTCAGAGGATAAAGAATAGAGAAAGCTGAAAATCCATTATACTCTGTAACAGTCTTACTAAAACTAATTAGCTGCTATCTAAATTTTCACACCTCTATTTCATGATCATCTTTTCTACTTGTAAAAACAAACACATGCATTCTGAGATGAGGCAAATATAAATGGTATTTGAAACATGAACGTAGCAGATCCAGTTTTGAGTTGTGCTCTGGCTGCCTGGTACATGGAGGAGGCTCCGGCAGTGCCCTGGGTCTCGGGAAGGGGATCCTCCTTGGAGGGAGGCAAGAGGGGGAGCCCCCAAAACAGCCCATAACGTTGGAGCTCCAACTGTTCACTCAGAGCTTTATATGTTCATAAAGACTACGAATATTTAAAAAAACCTGACCAATGTGTTTTGTAACTTGAAAAATGTATAATTGTTGCTAAGTATAAATAGGTCTTGAAAGCTTGAATGGTGTCATGCTGTGCAGAATAGCAGTTAATGCTTATAACTATTTTTGCAATGGCTTGTGTAATGCACTTGAGTAATTTGGGAAGAGTAGCACTTGCTGGGAAATGAAATTGTATATTCCTTTTTCAAATTAGTTCAGCCTATCTCCAACTTATGCAAGACTCACAGGGTCAGTTTCAGGAAAGTAACGAGACACTTATTGTGGAAAAAGTATTATTGTAATAAAATACCAATCTTTTTGTACAAAATTTTGATCTCTTCATGAAGTGCACTCTTACATATTATGACAACATTCACTGGACAGAGTTGTGATGCTATGACTTCACTTTCCTATCAGGAAATCCTTTCCTATTGTGAAGAGACCAAAAAGAAGTGCTCATCTTGCTTTTGTGTGCCAATTTAGCCAAGTTTCATTAAGTCTTTCTCTAGTACTGTTATTTATAGGTTCACATAAGCACAGGTTTTAACATGCATTGGTTAATTTACTAGAACTTAAAAGCAACTCATTCAGCTGGTTGAGCTTGATTAGATGGGGAGACAGAGATTGCCCTATAACTAAACTCTTTATTAATTTGCAGTATGAAAATTCTAATCTGAAACTCATAAGCATTTAGAAAAACAATGCTTTATGGAGAGAGGATAATAGAGATTGTGAACTTAGTAGAAGGGAGGCCTTTTGAGTATTTACTTTGGACACATTATTCTCAGAAGATCTGAATGAAGAGCTGTATCTAAACTATTTTTATGTAAGAATCCTTTGAACAAGAAAGTTCATCCCATTGGCCTCCTTCAGCTCATTATAAATGAAAAAGTCTTAAAGCACTTTCAAAAACCTTTTTGCATTTTTTGCATTTTCTTGGAAGCGATCAGTGAGTGCAGACAACAGTAGGAGAGAGGACAATAACACTTACTTTTCAACAAGACTGAGAGTTACCTAGCTTATTTATCAGCTGGAATAACACTCTGGCTGCCCATGAAACCGAAATGGAGTCGCTACATTGGTAATTGCTAGACCAGGGCATCCTCCATCTGTTCTGGCAAAGGTTCAGCTTTTATTTCCTCACTTTGCAGACCATGAAACTCCATGGAAAAAGTAATCACTAGTCCCCAAGCAGAACACGATCGTTTTGCATCCCCAAGCTGCCTTTACACAACGTTAGGAACTTGAGCTTGTTCTATGTTACTTCTTTTGTCTTGTAACTCTTGAATTTTGTATTACACAGTGGCCCAGGTACGGCACTAGGCTAGACAGTTGTCCAGGTTCAGCCTTGCCTACAATGCAGTCATGTAGACATTCATACTGAAATATGTTCATATGTGGTCTTAGACACTCTCACCCCAATAAGGCACTAAAACCTAAAACTTCCATGTACTGGGAGGGTTCCTCAAGCACAGCATTTTTAAGCTTTGGATGGTAGGTACCATCTTCCCCTTTAGCAGTGCCTGTGCCATGTCCTGAGCCTCATGTCAGAAAAGCCATCAGTTTTCTAGAGATGTCCTCCAGAGAGGAGCTCAACCCGAGCGCAGTGTTTCCCGCCGCTCCCCAGACAGCCAGTGAGAGAGGGACGTACCCGACGTGGGCACTCAGAGTCACTCCTCGGAGGGTGCCATTGACAGAGGAGGAATTTCTTTCTACTGGACTACTTCTGTAATATTTTGTTATATCCTTTCAACAATCAAGCCAGCGGCCTGTTGCCAAGCCGAGAGCCTGCCTTGGCTATCAGATCCCATTTACGTCAATGAACAATGTTCTAAGTAAAAGAAAATGTTCACAGTCAAAACTATTCTCAGTGAAATCAAAATAGCCAATGCGTTATCTGGGAAGAGTGGTGCTGCCCTACTAAATAAGTGTCACTTTGGAAGTAAGGATAGTAACAAAAAATATATGTGTAGACAAAGTCCAGACACTTGTTTTGACAGTACACAGTTTTGCACCCATGTCAAATTTTCTACTTTCACTTCCCTTATTATACATGGAATTACACACTCATTTTCAACGAGTACATGATGATGCAGGAGATTACCAGTATAATACAGCACGTATTTGCCTTTAGATTGGCTTAATGAATTTTTAGGTTTATCCAGCTGGCTTGGAGAATACACATGAACAAAATTCAAGTCCTGCTTATGCTTTAATTGTAAAGGTTTACACTGGGCCTACAGTCTGCGTATTCTCTTTCCACAAGGGTACATTTCTGCAGGGTGATTTAGATACTTTACGTGCCTCACCGGATCTCCTTGTTGTAAACATGCAACTTTATTTAAAATATGAATTCCTGAATAAGTTGCAAATAAAATTTTAAGTAAGAGATTTTAATCAGTAATTATCTCCCAATAAAAATAGTTTTTTATACGCTTAATAATGAATATAATTGGAAATTTTTATACACATTAATGTGTAAGTATTTGCAATTATTGGTTTACATTATTTTTCTATCAAACTCTATATCTCTACGGAATAAAAATCCAGAACATTTTTAACCTAAGTATATACATTTGTAAAACAGATAAATGTTGTGATTATCTCTTCCTGTATATAATTCCTCATGAGGGATTCAGTTAATTGAACATACCTTTCAAAACATAATCTATGGCTTAATTAAGCTTAGCAAATACAAAATTTGAAACCACATACCCTCTATTGGCAGCAAAGTTAGGGATTTTTTTTATTCCTTTTTATCCAGTGCTGCTAATGACTGCTTTGCACAGGCACATAATACATGCAGGTAGCATGACTATATCCAAACCAGAAGTTAAGTTTTTTATTTCACTGTCAGAGATCAAAAGTTGATTTTTTTTTTTATACATACATCAACTCTTTCAATAACAAAATAAGAACTTATTGACGTTGAGTAAATTTCATAGCTTGTAGAAAAGACACATATCATTGTAATGTGTGAAATTTTAATCAGAAATGTTGTGAAGGATAAAGGTAAACTGACTGCTATAATTAATGTGTTCTGCCACAGAGATTTAGCTGGCACATTTGAGAAGTGTGGTTTATGTTAACTATTCCACTGCTTGAATTCTGTCCTCGCTAAACGGTGGTACTGTTTGATGGTTTTATGTTATGCTGCTTTCCAGTCTTCAGTAAGCTTTTTCTTAATTTAGGGTATGGTCCTGTAGAAACTACAAACTTGCAGTAGTGCAATGTTAGATGGATGCGCTGATGTAGATAAGGCTGTACTTGGTAGTGTGTATTAAACCTGATAGCAAAAGTTTTCAGGACTGAACCATTTGATTATTACCTTTCCTCTCCCTCGCCCTTTTAGCACTTCAAATATTCTATTTATTTTATAATTCAATTTATGATAACTTGTGCCCACAGCCATGGTCTCCTGAATCAAAAAAGGTCATGTTGCCCGTGGAACTCAGAATACTAAAATCTATTATCACAGCAATAACAAAGGCGGAGTTGTAAGAAGATTATTGTTCTCAAAACAAAATGCCTATCTGTTACATCTAATGCATTTTTGGAAAAAGCCCAAGGCCCTGATTCTGCCACCGTTCCTTGCATTGAGTAGAACCATATGGTCCCATTGGAGTTGATCTAACTGCTTTTGGAGTATGCTACCACTCAAAATAAATAAGAGTGGCAGGATCTGGCCCTGAATGAGCACATGGGCTCTGCACCCTGCCCTAGAGGTTAACAAACTGGGTAAGAAAATTCCAGGGCTGAAGGGGATTCAGCTGAGAAGGCTCTCTCTAAGACAAGCTCCCACCCCTC
This sequence comes from Pygoscelis adeliae, assembly GCF_000699105.1. Taxonomy (NCBI): domain Eukaryota; kingdom Metazoa; phylum Chordata; class Aves; order Sphenisciformes; family Spheniscidae; genus Pygoscelis; species Pygoscelis adeliae. The sequence goes on along the minus strand of NW_008824939.1, from coordinate 1,530,046 downwards.
CAGATGTAGGGCCTCTTTGGGGAAATGCACATTCAACATGTAGGTTTCATAAGAAGACACATTCTTTTTATATATATTTTATATATTGTCTTATTTCCAGAAACTATGAGCTGCCTGTATAACTAATTGCTTTAATGAAAGAATGACAAACCTGGGACAGACCGAAAATAACAGCTTCAGAATTGCATTTCTCATTCTGAAGCAAGAGAAAGGACTTTTAGATGTAAATAACATTTGTTCTCGCTACCAGCAGGCCTCATTTTGCAGTACTTAAGCACCCAACTTGTCCCTGCCCAGCAAAGGCTAGACTGGCCCCTAAATGCATATTTTATCTTTCAAGCAAATAAAATTTTTAAAAAGTTGCTCTCACAAATAGAAAAATATTGTTAACTTTTGTAAACCACACATCAGTACAGTGCATTACAGGGCATATTTTCAAAGGCCGTTGGGTTATGAGTATGCAAAAGAAATCACTACGGTCTGTCTGAAATGGATGATTAAAGTGATTGCCTCAGACTGCAAATAGAGAGAAAAGAACTATTTACAAAAAAGCCCTTATTAAAAATCAGGGATTCTGATTCTTTACTCTTCTTCAGCCTCGGTTGTATGAGTCTTACCTGAAAAGATGTACTGCAGGCGCCTGTTGCCGTGCCAGTATGCGTGCGCAGCAGACAAAAGACATACCAGAAAGGGGAAGACAGATATGCCACTTAAATTAAATAGGAAATGAATTGGCCAGCAAGTTGGCATGTCTGCTGAGACAAATCATAGACAACATGTCTCTCAACAACAGAACTTATTTGTTTTCTCTTGCCAACAGATTCATCACTGCCCAGGCAAAACAGGCAAAATACATTAGTGTCATGGTAAACTGATAAAGAGAAGTGCCTCAATCTAGCATCCTCAATGGCGAAAGTCTTAGGGCTGTATTGATCTGTGTTATATAAATCTTGTTTTCTGTCTGCAGAAGTGAATCAGGAATGACCCTTAAGGTTAACAAACATTGTAATGTCTTTCAGCTGGGGCAGATGCCTATGTGCTCCACACATTGTATTTGGTCAAGTCCCATCTTGTCATTTTACTGCCAAGGAGCTTAACTAATTGCTGGCAATCATAAGACAGTTTGATGGAAGCAAAGAATTCCTACAATTGTTGCCCCTCTCCCTTTTTTTTTTAGCCTTAACAAGCACTCAAAGCCATGTAGCGGAAAACAATCAACACTGAATTAGTCAGCAGGAGTCTTAGCTGAGCTGGAACTTTATGTAATTGGCATGTCATGTTCGTACATAGCCAGAAGCAGGCCTGATTAAGCTGATGTATTTTGTTTCAGTAAACTTTTACAAAAGCGGCTTTACCTCCTCTTGTTTTGGTTGAACGTCATCACATGTGCTTAACATGACATTTTTCTGGGAAGCAAAGGCATTAGACCGTCATCACAGCCATTTTGGGTTAGCAAAGTATTGCCACACTGGCATGTGAAATACTACATAAAAATCAAGCGTCTGGAAAAAGGCAATAACAAAAGAAGCATGTTCATTATCGAAGCATAACTTCTGCATCACACTTCTTTGGCTTGTGTGCACAAGTTCATTTTCTACAGCCTATTTATGCAGGTTTAAAAAAATAAGATGTTAGATATAGTTTGTGTTAGAACTATTTCCAATTAAACTTGTGTAGTTTTCTCAGGGTTTAGCAAAAATATTCCCATGCACCAAGGAATCTTTCCAGTGGAGATACTACTCAGGGCACTTAAGCAGTCCGCCCTTCCTGATCCAATAAAATTTTACTGTGTGTTTCACTTTGCCCTATAGATAGATTTAGTCTTAAAATGCTAAAAATGCCAGTCTGCATGGAGAAAGAAAGTAGCTAATGCTTATCATTAAAAGTAACTCATAAAGTTTAAGGCATGCCAGCTGTATTCTTGTGCACTGGTGTCCTTCTTGTCATAACCTTAAATCAAACGATATAGTTGAACTTGGCATAGATTATTAAAGCTAAAAGAGTGAGTACTCTGTGCTTCTATTACGTCATCATTGACAATATAAAGACAAGATTCAGGGAACTAATGGAGCTTTTTTTCTTTTGTCGTAGAAAGGTCAAGCTAGTTTTCCACATTTTATATGTATGTCATTCTCAATATAGCAACAGAATCTCTTATAGAAAACAATGTAAGTAAATGTCTCTACGAAGCTACTAGTCACCTGATCAAAAGCCAATGTTGAAAAACACTTCTAATGACTTTCTCTTATGCATCAGTGCACCTACTAATGAGCTGCCAGAAAAGGCTTTGCAAAGCTTTGCTAAGATAGAGCAGG
>NW_008824939.1:1512541-1527708 GCF_000699105.1 Pygoscelis adeliae | reverse complement strand
CTAACTTCCCTGCTGTGATCCCTGCCTTTCTACTAACAGGGAGCCCAGGCGCGGAGCTACTAATGAGCATGCTGGAGAGAGTGTCCAACCCAGCACTGGCTATAGACAATCCACCTGTCTGCTCTCCAATGCAGGGTATGGTGCATGACAGTAAGACACCCCGTTGTATTTTGTCCTTAAATAATTTAGGTATTTATTGATTTTCTTCACACTTTTCTTTTTTTTCTTTTTTTTTCTTTTTTCTTTTCTTTTTTTTTTTTTTTTTTTTTTTTTTTTTTTTTTTTTGCATTGACCTTACTCTCAATAGCAACTATTACTCTCTTTGGAAGAAAGTAGCAAGTTGCAAAAACAGGTTTTCCTTCCATAATAATCATTTAATCTGATTTAAGGAAAACAGTGCCATTATAGCACATTATAGCTCTCCAGAATTTCAAGCTTATTCCTCATGCATCCTGAGCTTGATATTACAAAAAAATGGTAAACCAATATTAATAACTTCTAAAAAAAATCCCAAATGTCCTTTATTTGAAGAAAAAAACCCAGATGTAACAGCTGTCTGACACTAAAAATAGTGCAAATTGCATAAATTAGAGCCCACGTTTCAAAGGCACCACACTCAACATCTTTATCTACAGTCAAAAGCCAGCAGGATACTGGTATAAAACACTTACTTAACTCTGTTTGCAGAAATTCTGTATAAATGGGATAGTTACTGCAGGATACCTTTCAACTCCAAGCTGTTCACATAACGCATCATGACGATACCTAGCTCCCTTTGGGCTTTTCTTGAGGTTACCCTGCCAGTTAATATTTTGTTAACCAAAGAGACAGGCTTGCAGAACAGACACTGGATAACATTGCCAGTTAGCAGTAGGATGTCACATTTACTCTGAAAGAAACATAAAAATGTAGTAACAGGAATCAGTAATAATTACTTGTATTATGTTCCACATTGTCATTGGAAAAAGCTGTTTAGTTCAAATAAGCCAGCCAAATGATTTGCTGTTTCCACTTCTTGTTGCCTCTGTTTCCTACCTGAGTTTTGACATTAAAAAACATGTGGTATGTCACAGCTAGGAAGAAAATGTGTCCTCGGTGCATTATTGATCTCCCATAGTTTCTCCAACTAAGTCTTCAACATTATGAAAAAATATCTTGGGGATCTATAGTCTCCTCTTGATACTAATTCTCACTGACATTAATGGGACTTGTGTGTGTGCACTGCATAGGGAAAAGAAAACAAACCATTGATGTCCAGGACTAATACTCACGAAATCTAGTATTAAAATACCAGTGAATATTAGTAATTAGTAGCACACTGTCACCTCTGCATTTGTAGGCTAGTCATTCTGAACGGCAGCATTAATTTTCAATTCAATAACTTCTGCTTCTGTCAACTTTTTAACAATATTTAATTTTTTTTTTAGCTAACACCTTGGCTTTCCATTCTTAGAAGCTTTTTAAATACTTGCTACCTCTTTGTGGAAAAGAATACTGAACAATTTAAAAAACTCGCCTGATTTGCACCATTTCAACTGAATTTACAGGGGCATGTTGGGTGTACAGTCTTGAGAAAATAAATGTTGGGAGTAAAGTTCGTGCATGATGAAATAAATTATTCAGGTGTATAAAAGTTTGAGAATGCTAGTAAAACTGCTTGGACCAGATTTTTCTGAATATCTGCACTGCATTTAATGAAAGATCTCATATAAATACTTCACTGTTCTCTTGATACTTGGCCTCAGTAAATACCTAAACGGTGCCTGGTAAAGCAATCTAAGGATCCTCTAAATATGCTGGAGAGAGCGACCAGATTTCTGGAAGAAAAATCTACTGATGGAGGCTCCTGAGCAGCAGATAACCAGCTGCTAGGGGGGAATGCTGGGCTCACCAGTGCTTCTGTAAACACTCCCTGGATGCTAAAGAAATCTTGCAGCATGGCACTCTCGACCTTCATGTTTCCACCATACCGCAAACTCCTCTTAGATCAGTGGGAAACGGTGACCTTGTTATGCTGAGCTGGTTATGTTGGCTTTGTGCCATCACTCACGCTTGTTGGGGAGCTCTTTAACACTATTGTATCACTCAGCAATGCAAAGTGGATGAGGCTGAGATAGATTTGCTCTGTGGTTGGGTACAGCTTACAGACCAGAATAAGTCAGTGGAAAGAAATCGGGTACGCAAAGGAAATCGGGTGCACAAATCCCTTCATTCTCCATCCTTCCAGGCAATTCCCACTATGGGATACTTCCAGGAGGCCTATAATCATTTTATCACCATCTACTCAACCTTGGAGTATGGCTACATTGCCCACCTCTCCCCCATCCTGCGAGATGTCTACTCTGGCATGTTTCTGGCATTGTAAGGCAGCAGCAGAAGACAGCTTCTGGCAACACACACCTTCAGGAGATGCTCCAGAGAAGGGAGGGACATTCCTATTCCTCCGTTCTTCTTCTGTCCTACTCTGTTCTTCCAGACTTCCAGGATGAACAAAGTTCCCATATCTAACGCAACTCATTGCATTTCCTACGAACATTAGGTTACAAAGAACATGTAAAATCTACCCCTTTTGTGAGATTGCAAAACCTAGCTTGCACATGAAATGACTCACAAAAACTCTCTTTCTGTATTTTTCTGTAAAATCCTCTGTACCCATTAGCGCATCAGCCTTATTCTCTGAGGATACAGTATAATAGAATTAGAAGTGCTTTGAAACTGCCAATCATCTTTCAGTCTGTGCAATGAAGGAGATATGTGAGAGAATGTAGCTTTTCTAGCTCTATTGCCTCAAAAATTAGTTGATCAAAAAATTTCTGTGAAACATTTTTTCCTGTGAATGCACAGGTTTGTCAGAATTTCAAATGGAAAACTTCAAAGTGTGTTGATAAATTAAAAAAATTATAATGATATTGTTGCAAATCTTTTTTATTTTTTGATTAAATATAAAAATACAATAACATTACAAAGTCAGGACAGAGTATGTTATTAACAGAGATTACCTTTCAAAATATTTTTTTTTTCTGTAATTTTTTAACTGCATGGAAGATTTTTAAAAAAAACCTTACTTCTTCAGAATGAAGGCAAATTTTAAAATGTGAGAATTGCCATTTTTTTATCAGCTCTAATTTATCATGAGCTCACACTTTTGCTGGTGGTTTGACAACTGAGTCTTCCCTCTCACATAATCCTGACATGAAATAAATATTCCTTTTAATAACTTTGATTCATTAGCAGGAAAGGTTGGTTTCCCCAAAGTAGCCGAAATATATATGGATTTATGACTCAGAGCAGAAGACCTCTCTAATTGATAGCAACAATTTACAGAGAGTTCCGAGAAGACTAATAGAAATGGTTATGAGGCTGGAAGACATGTATACATATAATTTCACACAGTCATAAGTAAGACATATGGGGAGAATGATAACAGTCTAAATTTTTAAAGCATATTAGCAAGAGCGATAGAGAAAAAATTAGACTGAATATCAGAAAAAAAAAATTCCTGAAAATGAGCTGAATTAGGCAGTTGAATAGTCTCCAAAGGACTGATGGGAACCCAACCACAAGAGACATTTACAACAAGACTAAGAGGGCCTACCTGGGTGACCTGCCAGGTTTTACTGTTTTCCGTGTTGGTCTTCAGAGATTTGAAATAAATAGGTACTAGAAAGTCAAAAGAAAACAGAATGCAGAAGTTTCAGATCCAAGGCTGCCTTGATATGATTATTTTATATCTTAGCTGAGATTTGCAATTTCCTGTCATCTTATCTGGATTCCTTGGTCAACTCTGGGTGTTAAGTCAATGAGATGCTGAGTGACTTACCTTGGCTGCTGGTAAAGTTAATGTGTTATAACAGATTTTATACACGATGATTTATGTATTTAGGATTTTTATGTCAATAATTACTGTACATGTTATACGACCATTTCATAAAATTACACATCACCATAAAATAACTGTATATGGCATATTTAATTTTGAACTTCTAAAGACAAAAAATGGAAGTAGTTACAATAATCATTATTTTCAATTTTATGTAGTTAAGTGGTTTTACAAAAAAAAATTAGCCCTCCAAATTACATAGTTATAATGTGTTAATGGTAGCATAACATGTCATTACATTATGCAACTTAATTTCATAGATATTATATATAGTTGGATATTTTAGACTCTTTTATCCTTACAGTTATTACAAGACGCTAATTTCTTTCAAACCATATTCTGCTTAACACTTATTCAGTATAACCTTTGATGATTCAATTCATTTGGACACTTGGATCACAAGAGAAATTGGTGCTATTGCCTCTATTCCTTATTATGAAATGGGAACGGTGCTCCAGCTCCTGCAGTTTTCTCTGTGCACTCGTGACTCCTTTCTTTTTTTTTTTTCCCTGCTAATAAAACATGTTCCACCAAGATGGCTGGTGGGACCAGGGTGCTGCTCGGAGAGAAGATGAGGATGAAAGTCATCTTGTCTGTGCTCTTCTAATGATCAGCTGTGAGGCTTGGATTCATCCTATCTAACTTACATAACTGTACGTCTAATCTAGGTACTTCTGTTACGTGCTTGGAGTTAGATGGGATGGATCTGGGACTAAAAGTCCACATGTAACAAAGGTATCTAGGGTACTCAGACTTTTTAATGATGCCATTGCACCATATTGTGCTGTTGATCCATATGTGCAATTAGAGAGAACTCAAGGACAGGAATGGTCTTGTGACAAAAAACAAAAGAACTAATAGTGCAAAAATTGACCAAAACTCGCAGTTGTTTACAACAATGAAGAACTTCAAATTCTTCTTCTGATGTATCTCCTTGCTTTTCTTTACATACACTTAATCTCTTTTTGACGCACCCAGTGCCTCAAAGCATTCAGACCCCTTTGGATTTTTAATTTACCATCTTCTCTATTTACTCTTCCTCTCAGGTCTGTAGTCTAAAAATTTTAATCAGTATGGAATTAATTTTATCCTCAAGGTCACTAATGAATATATTGAATAATGCTGATTCCAGTTCCTGACTCCTAAGTACTCCCATCAACACAGCCTCCCAGTCAATTGCAGCTACATTTGCAATATCTCTTTATCTGCTGACTATGAGTCATTTCTTTCTTCAGCCGTACTTAATTATGGCTGCACAGGAGTATGTTTCATCAGTGTTTAAAAGACTTTTCCTTGACCAAGTTGTTGCTAATGGAAAGGTAACTTCATGGCCGTACATTTCCTTGTCTCTGTCTAGCATGTCTGGTTGGAGGACAGTGTACAGAGCAGGGAGACAAATCTGATAAGTCTTCTCCACGCTGCCTATTGGGAATGATTTCTGACACATGAAGTCTCTCAAACCTTGCTCAGACACAGTCTTGGAAAGTTAAATCAGCATGGGCCATAACTGGGCTGGGAATGATGCAGTGCAACCAGCAGTCCTGCGCTTGAGCCCATGCCTGGCCCCCCTTTCAGTTAGCATAGCCAAAGCATGGAGGCAGGCCAGGCTCTTTGTTTCTTCTTGGAATAATGCATGACTGGAAATGTTGGGCCATAGATAGCAACATAATCCACAGCACTGCAAGATTTCTTTTTTTTTTTTTTTTTTTTTGAGAATTAACAGCCCATTTCACAAAAGCAGTAGTTTTAAAAGAGAGCGTGCAGTTACAAGAAATCAATTACTTTAAACCTGTAAAGGAAAGTGTTTCAAGGCATAAAAAGAAAGCAGAAGAGAGTAAAGCATCACACAGTACAGATAAGAAAACATGATCTTTGCCTAAGGACCTTCCCCATGCAGCAGAGTAAGATGGGTATTTTAGCTGTGACTCAGTGTAGTGTGGCATCTCTGTCTTTTCTCCTTGCACTATGAGAAGTCCCATGTTCTACCTGCACTGTAGTTAAAGCCTTATCAGTCTGAGATTCCTATATCCCCTTCCAATTATAAAGTAATTGTTTCTATCTAAATTACTCCATTATGCAATCTTGGATGGCCATACTTTACAAACAATGGTTAGTTATGATTTGACACTTTCCTTATAGTTTCTTTCTCTGCTTCAAGAAGGAACTATTTTACCAGCCTCTGCTGAAGGCTACTGGAGTCACTTCCTTTTTTTGGCAATACAAATTGTTGTATAAGACTGAATTTCCTACAGCTACTTCACATCTGAACCACTTTGCAGAGTCAAACTGAAGTCAATAAATCCCTCACCAAGGTGTAGAGGCGCTGTACTAATGGATGCTAACAACAGAGCCTTATGCAGGACAGCAACAATTAAAATATAAAGAGAAATCTATTCATGTATCTCTCTTTTTTTACCAAAATGAATTCCTTCAATTTGCTAGTATAAAATGATGCTTCATGAACACATCATCTAAACAGTTATGAAATATAGTAACAACTCTAATCTGTCTTCAGACTGGGACTGTGCATAGGCTGCTATGTGATATGTAATATCAAAGGAACAAACCTGTCTCTAAATTCATTATTAGTCCTGGTAATATACTCTGTCTTTCCATCATCTGAAAAGTTGGCAAATGCATGCTCTGCATCATCAGTGTAACGATATTCATCTAACATTGTAATGCATATCTCCATAGCACTTATTCTACATACCAACATAAATCATTGCCACTCTGCACTCAGCAGCATATGTATTTTTTACCACCTATAACCCAACCCAACCCATCTGGATTTTAAATGCAGATCACAAATGAAAAAATAAATTATAATATATATGCAGGATTCAATGTGCACACAGCTAAATTTAGAAGAAATACACACTTTGAATCAGCTAGTATTGACAACAAACTGTTCTTTCAAAATAAATGCTGTACCTTGGACAGTTGGTCTATGAAATTTTCTATGGGAGTTTAATGACTGATTTTTTATGTTGACATTTTTTATATCTTTTTTTTGTATTTTAGGGATTTTGTACAATAGATTCCAAAACAATTCAAATTAATGATACCTTTTAACTTTCCTTAAAAACTCTGCTGACTCAGAGGACAAATCTAAAGCCTACCGGTTCTGTTTAATATGTTCCAGGAAGCACGCAAAGTCAGGATAAAGCTAATTCAATAGAAGTATTGTCAAAACATCAAAAAAAGGATCTCTTTATCTGTAACTGCCACCAAGCTGAATGGTCCATAGAGATCCTCGGCACAGGCAGTTCTTTTTCTCAGCAGTTTCTTCTGGCTTGAATAACTAAGTATTCTGTTTAAATGGATGTTTAGACACCCTCAGTCAGGAATTGCCTTGATTCTCATACCAGGACTGTCTGCAACATCTGCACGTTCTCCTCTTCCTGACTCCTACTTTTACACTTCCTCCCAGAAAAGATGGTTTGCTCACCAGGGTGACATGCTGTGCTTGTTTTCAGTGATAAGTTCTGTGCCAGACTATTACACCACTGCCAATATTTCCAGCTACTTAAATTCAAGGAAATCAGCACTTCAGGGCTTTTCTAGGGTTTTGGGTGTCTGGTTGGATGTAGTACTAAGAGTTTTCACACTTCACATTCTACTGCTACCATTGCAAAATCAGTGCAACTCTTCATTAATTGAAGATCACAAGTAGTACTTGAAAAATTTGTTTGCAACAATCACACACTAAATAAGCCATCATAATGGATAACAAAAATGTCCTTTTTTTTTTTCCCAGCAAGGCAGTGCACACACCCCTGAATCCTGCTTTGGATACAACTGCAGACTTGGATATACAAGAAGTGCTAGATACAGGCTTTCAGCTATAGCTTTGAAGATGATCTTAACAACAACAAAAGCAAAAAGGTTTGTACAAAACCCCCAGAGATTATCTTTTAATGTTTTGGTCCACAGAATTACATGACCTATGGGATTACGGGTATGAGCACATTCAAGTACTTTCCTTAGGAAAAGTTTTTCCCTCTTACTCTAAGCTGGATATGAAGCTGCATCTTCTGGTATGTGTCATACATTATACATTTCCCTTCAACTCTAACTCTTTTAAAGGAGTAATTACACATTTCAAATCTTTAGAATAAGCCAGAAATTGCAGTCTTTAGCCATTTGCCAGTCAGCAAAAGCTACTATGACTGTGAACTACTAAGGAGAACGTTCATTTTCCTGGATACTCAGCCACTTTTCATCCTGCAAGTCCATTGAAATATTATTAGTACTATCTTTCCTGTAACATTTTTCATCAAAACTCATGTGAGAACACTTCATAGAGGAGGTAAATATCTTATTCTATTTAAGAGAGAGAGAAATCAAGATATAAGGCGGCTGAGTATCTTCCCCAAAGTCTTTCAGTGGATGAATAGCAGGAGTACAACCTAGGCTTTCTTGATGCTCTGTCCAAATAATGCTACATGTTGATAGTCATGCCTTACTCTCTGCAAAGAAACCAATAAAACTATAATGACATCACAGCTTTGGAGGCAACCAACACTTTCTTGAGGCAGGTTTTAAGTAATAGTCCCTAATAACATGTTGCTTGGTCGGTTCATTTTTGTTACAGTGACAACAGATCACACAAGGCACATTAGTGCACATTGGTGCTACTTTCCGACACTGGCACTAGAAGCAGGACAAACATCAGCGAACCAGTGGACACGAGTAGTTGGTGAACCTAAATCGTGCTCAGGAACAGGATTCCACCAAACAGGATTTTAGCTCTTTAGGTCAACAACAAGCTTACTTTCACAACACTTAAAAAAAAAAAAAAAAAGAGGGATTTTAATGAATCTTTTAGATATGAAAACAAACAATATAACAATGGAATAGCTGTTATACTTGTTAGCTGTTATATTAAGATCCATTTATTTTAAATGGTCATCTGTATTCTCCTTTCAGTTGCCACAGACATTGAATTGGCAGAAGCAAAGCCAGACGATGTGTCAGATGGGCCATTTAAATTTTGCTGTGAAAGGAGTTAATAATATTCCCATTTAATATTTGAGTCATTTTTGAGTTCCAGGATTAACAAGCCAATGAGGAAAAAGATCCATTCAGAGTTTCCAGGTTTTCTTTTGGCTAATGAAATGCAACAGTATTAATTTACACTTGAATCACATAGGCAAGGTTTTACTTGTTTTAAAACAAAGAACATCATCTTAGAACAAATTTTTATGATAATAAAATGTGGACCATGCATATCCTATACAGACAAGACCCTGCTTTTCAGTGATTGGTAAGATCGCACTTAGGAGAAAGAAGACTTCAACCCAGATATTTTCTCTCGATTCAACATTTAAAAAGAAATTCTGGCATATCTGGGTACTAGCACATCAGCTCTTTCAGGCTAACCTCATCTAGGTCCACACAGTCATAATCTAGACCTTCAAACACATCAAAATAAGTAATAGAAATAAAGAATTAACATTAACCAATTTGGGCAAGATTACCAGAATTCCCATTTTTATTTCAAGTACTGCATTTTTTCATTGTACCTAATATGTCTTTTATTTTATTACAGTCATATGTTGAAATACTTTAACACCAGAGTCCTACAAAAATTTCCTCTTTTAAACTGAAATAAACTCAAGCCCTGTGTGCTCGCAGGGAGAACCCGGCTTTTCTGGTTTTTTACCTTTAAATACAAATGCTTTCCTATAACCACAGCCTAGCAGGAGGCAATGCCACTTGGCAAAAAAGTTATATTAAGTGCACTTGCTGGAACTGTTTATACTTTGTTCCTGAGAAATAGATTGAGTACTTGATAGTATAACACAATGAGAGGTATGGGTGGTGGAGATTGGATCGGATGCTTGGGCGGGGGGAGCGGGGAAGTGTTGCTACCCCAGGAATTTATTTTTAAAGTGTCTGCTATTTCATGCAATCTGGTCTATTTCAAAGGCAAACAATTTGCTCTTCAGAAGTATCTTTATGAGCCCCAAGGGATGAAACTCATCCCTGGCAGAAATGATTTAGCAGTATCCAGAGAGGGGGTGAACTCCTTGAGAGGCAAGGGAATAATTTTTTGAAGGGTGGCAGAATTTTAACAAGAGCCTCTAGTGAGTTCTTGTGAACCCCTTTCAGCACATCACTGTTTTATTAAAATATTCTTCTCAAAATACTGAAACACTGACAGCTCCTGTAAGCTTGCCAAAAATTGAGTAAGGAATAAAAATAAAATGTTAACTTGACATGTGTGAATAATTTTGATTTGATGATAACACCTTTTGGAATCGAGGCCATATTCAAAGCTGACTCGTAACACATTCACATTTCTAAGTTACATGAAATAACTCAAACTTTTCAGGCATTGTTCTGGAGCAGTGAAAGGAGGAGATGTTAGGAGCCGAGCTCAAGCTTTCTTCTGAGTTAAGTGAAGATTAAAAACATTTTAGGTCTTCCTGTCTAAACCTAGAGAGGCTAAGGTCGTATCTGGTGTGTGCAAAGCAGGTTGGTTAATGTGGGCTGGCTGGTTAAAGTAACCAACTGCAATCAGACAAACTCGGTAAACACCGAAAGGAGACAACCTCAAAGATAATTTTGAGATAATTGATTTCTGAATCTGGACAAAGTACTGAGAATATATTGTAAGGAACATCCATATTCTGGTAGGGTTCAGCATTGCATGGTCTTGCATGGGTCTGTTCCACCTCTGTGTCTCACCCAGGCTTCTTCACACAGTCAATGAGAGTCAAGGCAAGGACGAAGCTCAGATGAATGATAAGAACATCTTTGGGCAAACCCCTCAAATGTTTGATGTAAAGATCTCTCTAACAAAGACCAGCCATGCGCTGTTTTACATGCCCCACATGTTATCACCACATTAGAACCTCAGATGTTTAGCTTCAGTGGGGTAACACTGAATTGGCTTTATTTTTCCCTCTGTCCCACCATGCTGTTGTCCTGAACTCTTGACGAGTAGCTGCCACTTAATGACAGCAAGGCTGGCAGTGGAATGGCTGTCGGTAGTGTTAATTTATCTATAAATCTCAGATCAAACACTGTGGTCAGGAAATGTGGGGAGCAAAGTTGAAGGTGAAAAAAACATTTAAATGGATGAGCTATGAATAAGTTCTACCACAGTCAAATGTATCTCCTCACAGCTATAATCATGGAAACACACCTATTACAGCAACAGGGCTGCAGAGTTCTACTAAGTACAAGACTACTTTTACCTAGAAATCATTCTCTACTTTCTAGTGCAAAAAGAGTGTTCTTAGGCATTGTATTTTTAGATATTTCTAAGGGCTTTTCAAGGGACTCTGACCTCCTTTGGGACAGTTTCTCAGCTAGACAGGGCTGCTGCATGCTGTCTTGGAGGAGTAGTGGCATTTATCTCTAACTCATGTGACTTTCTCTTGGGTCCAGTTTATAAGTCAAAGTGATTAATAAAGTCCTCAGAGCTCAATCAATTGTGTAAAAACACGCGTGACACAAACCCACCATCCCTTATTTGGTTACTGATTCAGCCAACCTGTAGATCCCTCTGCTTGGCTGAGTTCTGCAGTCTGTTTCAGGCTTGTGAATAGATTTTAAACCCCCACTCAGGACAAAAACACAAGTGAACTTTGGCATACTTCCATCACTTCACTGGCTCCCATATGTATTTAATTTATTGTGGATCTGAGGTATAATATTAGAGTGTATATAATTATTAATATGGCGCAGGCCATTTTTAACTCCTACCTGAAGGCATGAGATAACATTGGTAAAGACTGTCAAGTCTAATGGGCAAACAGTAACTGGTACGTGAACTACCATTCCATGAGTCCAGAGGAGTTTGTTCACCAGAGACCAAGTTCAATTGCTTCGTTTTGAAAAAGAGCATTAGGCCAGACTGGTAAAAGTAAGGAAATGGGTAAATGAGGCGCTTTGGACCATACTTTGTTGTCATTTGGTGAACACACAAGATCAATGTTAATGCATTTTAAATAGAGCTGGCTCCCTATTTTAAATGGTTCTACTTAGGTATTCTTGTCTTTCATGTATGTGCAGATTTTGTATTTGTCCTGTTACTATACAGAGCACAGGTCATGCAAAATGGGTGAGGAATGAATGAGGAGGATTTAGCTGGGTTCAATGAACAAGTTATATCACCTCTCTTTTCCTGAATATAGAATATTTTTTTACATTATATGCATGAAAGCAGGTTAATAACATATTACAGTTGAAATGCTGGTCTCACCAAAGTTAACAAATTGGAGTTCAAACTCCTATTGCAGATTAAACACAGTCCTGTTACATTACCAAAGGGTCTTCAAATGTATGAAGGCATAATTTACTGACATTACAGAAATAGATGCCGTTTGACTTTATATTGTAGAAATTGCATGCTAGAAGATGTATATGCTGGAGGAAGATTTTAAATCTCTGTTAGGAAATTATTCAACAGAAAACCTGAAAATGGGAATATTTGCCCTGATTTGCTATTATACGATCCCTTAATTTAATATCTAATTAGTTTTCCCAAATGCCATATTTATCTAAAGTTCTCTCATTAAGTAATCCATCCTGATTAAATTTTCTCTCTCACTGTCTGTAATAAACACTGTATTCTTTCTTCTTGGATGTGTCTTCTCAACTGCTAATTTCTACTTTCTTTTTCCTCTTTTTCTGCAATAAGTCTCCCTTTCTCTACTTCCATTATATTCTGGCACAGCCTTCTCTTAACTGCAGCCTTCCTACTAGCTCTCTCTCCGTGCTCCTCATGACTCTCCAAAGTCTCATTTTTCTTAAAAAGGAGCAACCAGTCCTGACCAGCTCTTTCCTAGAACTGAAAAGTCCCAAATCCAGCAAAATGCTACACACAGGACTAGTTTCAGTGCACGTCAATGACGCTGACAGGCTTACCTACAAGTAAAGCCAAGCACACAGCCAAGGACGGGCATGTCTCAAAACTTGCCCAGCTAGTCGTCAGGCCACAGATCATGGCACAAAGCACTTGTGTTGTTTTCCATAGTCACACAGATTAGATGAGATTCACAGAGAGGAATCCACTTTCAGCCTGAGGAAATGGGGCAAATACAGTGGTAATGGGAGCAAGGACAGAGGGGATGAAAGGCAATGGTCAGCAGGTGGCAGGAGGACACACATTTGAGTCTACCATAGTGGCTCGTGCCCAGAGCAGTAAAGTATTATGGCAAAGTTGTAACACCCTGGTAGGAAGGTGAGTGATAGGGTTGAGCAATGGTTCCTGACTTTTTCCTGGAAAACAGTGTCCTAGAAGTACTTCCCATACCTTCTCAGAAAATTGGGAGGATCTGCTCACACCTTTTTTAGCTAAAAAAAGTTGTGCTGGTTTCCCAATCTGCTCTCACAATCTCTCCAAATTTTGAGCATAGATGAAAAAGATATCAAAGATATTGAAATAAAGAGCTACAGTGAGAATCTACAGTGGTCTGTATGCCCACACACTACAACACAGAGGAGCCTGGTCCCAATGAAGGGTCACTGCACTGACCCAGCTCTGTGTCGTTGCCACAGGACACCTTTGGAATAACAGCAGAGCTGCACGAGGGCGTTGTGCTTATTCGTTTGCCTTGTGGATGCTCAGATTGTGGCAACCTGTAATCTCCCAGCAGTCTGACACTCAGGACAGAACAGCCAAGCCTTTTTTCATCTCAGGTGTTGACCCCTAAAGGGCACCTAGAGAAGCAGTAGCATGTTTATGGGCTAGGGAGAGTGAGATGTGTATCTTGTTTCCACCTGCTCAGACTTGGAAGACATCACCTCCCTTCAACAGCTCATCTGGCTGCTTCAGGCTCTGGCTTCAGGCCACCTCATGACGGTACATGCGTACAATTATGTTATCATTTCGAATGACAATTCATGACAAGGTGCTAGTAGGGTGATAGTCCTTCTTGCATGGTCCACGTCTGCAGATTATTATAAACACTGACTGTGAGACGGGGCCTAATGCTTCTTGCAGTCTTATCTGTCCAAGTGTACTGACTTTTACAGTCTTTATCGGTGTAATTCACAGAATTTGACCCATTGCTTTTAGCCGCAGGAAAAAAATTAGGATGCTGTGGGATAATGTGTTTCAGTTAAAAAGAAGTCTTTATGCTGCCTCGTACTAAAGTGAATTCACTGAGGCAAGTATCTCTGGAAGATCTATTTGTGAAATATCCTCTAGCTTGACATACTGTATGAGACTAATTGAGCAATAGTGTTGCCAGTCATTGCTGCTTAATTGTGTGATTGCTGTAGAACGCACAGCCCCACAGCACTCTCACTGACGGGTGTGCAACCTGGCTCAGAGAGGTTATACTGCCAGCGAGCTGAACGGGGATCCCCAAATACCCCCAGACTGCAAGCCAAGTACTAACAAAGCAATAATTTTTTAACTGCTTTCCTTCCCATTTACATTGCCTTGTCAGTGTGGCAACTCCAACAGTTTTTCATATGAAATCAATTGAATTAAGGAATCTATGGATTTTTAAAACCGTTTCTGAAATGAATTTTAACAGGTAACAAGTTGAACCATGCCCATTTTTTTCCGAGTGCACTCTTTTTTTCCACAGAGAGGAATGATTACAAACAGAGCTTCTAAAAAATGTATGTACCTTTCGTGCTAGAACGTCCAAATTTCCATTTTAAGTTCATTTAATTTCTGAAAGGCCAGTAACAGAAAGGGAAATTATTTTTATAGGAAGGTCTTATTATACACTGTTGTGTATTCTCACAGTTGTCAGCATTACAGTCATTTCATTACAGTACACATTTAAGCAGAATACACTTTCAGTCATCCCAGATGTTTAGCTGCAAACTCTGCATTGGAAATTAGACATCCTAACTTCCGTTTTAGACACAAAAAGCTAAATGACGTTTCCTTCACTAGGAAGTCCTTGAGAGTTAATGAAAGGGAATAATACCTTAATGATTTGCATTTTAGAGCTAAAGGAAAGATGCTCACACTGGTGCTCAAAGAGGCTGTAACATGCAGGACTTCCTCGGAGAGCATTTCTTGACGAAGGGAGAGAGTGCCATGCTGTGACACAAGGAACCCTTTTCAGCAGCGTGTGCTTGAAAGTGCAACCAGTGCCAGCAATATTGCTGATTCAGAAATTTGGTTTATCTGAAAATATGTCTCACTAACTATTTTTGGTAACTCAAAGAAAACAACAGATTTGTAACACCTGTGCTTCCTGCGGGCCATGAGGCTAAAGGTTTGGAAGGCTTCCCTGAGAGGCTGGTCCCTGGTGCCATCTTGTGTCGAGACCGGATTCATCCCCGCCGGTGAGAGAGGCTGGTG
>NW_008824939.1:1496657-1512337 GCF_000699105.1 Pygoscelis adeliae | reverse complement strand
CGTGGTGCCTTCTTGGGTGGAGCCGGGATCCTCCCCCGCCGGTGAGAGAGGCTGGTGGCGGAACGCTGGCACCGCTGCAGCCGCATTTCTCTGCCTCGGGAAAAAAAAATCATACCTCCATCCCTTCAGTAGTCAATACCGACTAATTGCTGCAGAGCGCATCTCTGCCGCCACTGCCCTGGAAGTGTCATCACTAACTGCAAGGGTTCCCAAAAGATTTTTTTTTTTTTACTTTAAGTTAAACAACCGATAATGTGAGTATTTTTTTTGCCTATATTACTCTGGTGACATTGCAAGCCTGAATTTGTAGAATTCCTTTCAATGTGTCACTGGTCAGTTGAATTCTTATCATTGTCCTTTGAGGCTGTTTAGAGGGCAAGATTTGAGAGCTCACCACTATTTAATACAGGTGACAACTGAGAAATATGTATCTTTTCTGTAACAAAAATGCACAGCAGAAAAAAGATCAATGGCATACACCTGCCAAGCACTTGAAATTTGACGTATTTAAAAGCCAGTCATCTAATTTTCTTGTTTCAAGAGTGCTGAGCATTTACTGGGAGCATTCTGAGTGCCCTGATACTAAAAAAAAAAATAAATCCCAGGGACCTTATTTGGGTATTATGAACTTAGTTACCTAATTTTGGCCACATGCTTTTTAAGGCATGGAGCTTTCCATGAAAAGGAGCCACTGCCTGACCCATTTAGGAACCAGTGAAAAGATAAAAGAGTGTGTCTGGATTTTCTTTGTGTACTTGAAGTGATTATACTGTACGCAGCACTGTTCTAAAGCATGAAAAAAAAATGGCTTTATTTGAGTATTTTATTTCTATATGTTTCTAATATCTGTATACTTCCTAGTTTTAACTAGGCTAGCAAGCAGAAATACTGTAGTGCCAGCAGAGCTGTTCTTCTTGTCCTTTAATCTGACCCAGACGAGAAACTACTAAAGATCTCACAAGGAAATCCAATCTTTGGAAATTACCAGCATGAATTCTCAATCAAATAGGCCGAGGTAACTTCTGATAAGCTTCTGAACCCAGCCTCGAAGGCTTTTGATGTTCATTCGTAGTATATAGTACCATCTATAACATTTGCTACTTCTACTCCCTGCAAGCACGCTTCACCTCTCTCTCTGCATCAGTTATTAATCCTATTTTTTCCCTTTTTGAGCGTGTAGCTGTGGCTCACCTCTAATTTTGTTACATTGCTTTATTTTTAATCACATTTGCCGTTCATGTAAGGTGTTAGATTGATAGTGCAGGAAACTAAAGTCCTCCCTTTATTGAAAGGACAAGTGCAATACATGCATCAATGGAATAAATGAGTCCTTATACTACCTCACCTGTAGTTAGGTTAGTGCAAACCAGAGAAGGAACCTCTTCAGACATAGGTGCCTTTGCTATAGAAAACCAGAGTCAAATAATACAGTGAAAATAAGCCTGGTGCTGTGGAATATAACAAAAATTATTCAGGTCATAACTGCCCATGCACTACCCCCAGAGATTTAATATATTGCATCCTCCCCTAACACTAGGAGAAAAGATGGGTGATGAGCCTTATTTTATTCCCCCCCCCCCAGTTTATTTCCATCATCAGCTCTCAAGGATGTGCAGAGCCAACACCTGCACGCTTTGCTCTGACTACAAGCACGTACCAGTTCACCTTAACTGTAGTCTCCGAGGTGAACAACTTTATACCACATCCACCCTGCATTTCACTTAGGTTTTCTAATAAGTGTTTTCTTTTTGTGAGGCTATATCTAGCAAGTTTCAGTGTATTAACCTAGAGAAGTTTCCTGAATTATTCCTTATCTTTCCAGGCTCTTTGCTATACACTTCTTCTAAAGCGGTTTCGTACACGTACACACTTAAGTGCGGCTGGGATTGAATGTAAAGAGTCATTATGGTGTTCTTCACAATCCCATTGCCATATGAGGCAGTAAGTACACCCTTGTGGCTAGTGCATCCCAGTGGCCTGATCCTTCACTGTCTTGCACCTCTGGGAGTTATTTAAACCACTACAAAATGGGTGTAAATTACTACTGCGCCTGAATGGCAGGATTTCACACTCTGCAGAGGCAATAATGACTAGATAAAAGGGCACAGCAGTGGAAATATCAGAGAGGGGTTTTTTCCCCCTTCTGTTCCTGTCATTCAAGTGCCCAATTCAGGGGAATTGCTCCGGCCTCCCGAAATACATCCTAACCCCATGGGTGGGCAGCCAAGCAGAGGGAGCAAGGGCAGCCCTAAGGGGGCAGCTCCAAGCCTGGGCAGACCCCCAAGCCTGGGTATATCCGGAGGGTGTTGAGTACTCCAACACTGTAGTGCTACCAACAGTTTGTCAAATGATAGGCGGTATTCAGGTACACACAGTCCCTGCAGTGGGGCTGGCATCAATACTTTTGTCAAGCTACTTTAGTGCCACCAGGAAAAAGCATCAGATCCACTGGAGCCTCTGTTTCTTGCAGCAAATCACAAATATGCAAAGACACATGTACACAAGGACACAGACATACCGTAACACTATTGTTAGCCACAAAGTTTTAAGAAAAAATCATCACTTGTATGACAATGAAATGTGTATTAGGGTGATATACACAGCGCTTTCACTCCCGTGCCTGAGGAGCCCTTTAGGGCCTGATCCAAAACAAAACAAATTGAAATAATTGTAATCCCTCTGTTTGCTTCAGTGGGTTTTGGATCAGCCCCTGAAGCTGTCCAGCAATAATTAACCTATAGGGGAATCATCTTTTTATTAGGGAAGATTGTTAGGATTTATATATAGAGAGATCTCTAACCTTGTACATAAACCTGTACTTTTCTCCTTTATCCAAGCTAAGAAAACTTGCATTTTGGATTTTGTGAAAAATAATTAGCATTTCATACACTTAGGAGGAACTGAAAGTACACTTAATTATAATCAGTTACAAGATGTTATTCACCAAGTGTTTCCATGCTTTTATTCATCTTTCAAGCATGGCAAACAAGAAATTAATTACTAAAGGTCTTTCAAATATTCCAAGCCATACCTTAAATGACTTTAAAGAATATAACATTCCTCTGATTTCAAATATATAATTTCTGGTGAAATACTGGAATAAGGACTGAGCTGGCCAGCAATGGAAGTCCTTCACTCTAAGCCAGCCACATCTAATTATAAAAGATGAAGGCTTTGAAAATTTACATAATTGCTAGCTCTGGTAGGGGTCGGTAACATATTTGCATTAGCTACTTATGCTTCATACCAACACTTTTAAGCACCACTTATCAAAAATAAGTCTACCAAGTCAGAGGTGCGTAGGTGGCTAAATAAAACCTGCTAAATATGGGTAGCACCACCTCTTTACGTCATGAAGAGATATATGGGCTTTGACACACGGGGTATTTTCTTTGTCTTGTTTGTCACTTACACATTAGAGTAATAGGTACATTAGAAATGCTCTTGATAGGAATTAATACCTTCTGCTCCTTTAGCGTGCATCTGTTATAGCTATTTACTGTGTTTCTGTACACAGAATTTGGTTTAATTTGCACTCCAGAATTTCCCTCTGTTCCCCTCTCCAGCTCATTTCTCAAGCCATCAGTCTAGACGGTAGCATTGATCCTTAAAACAGCAGGATAAAAACCTTCTAGTCTAAATATCTCTCTCTAATACTTCCGTGATTATTTCCCTTTTTCATATAGTATAAAAATTCTGCCAGACCTATAGGTGTATGATATGAGAACTGTACAACAGAAAATGACAGACCAGCACATACATTTCAAAGGCTCTGTTTAGAAAAGAGTCACATTATGTTACAAACAGGTCTTTTTCTTATTATGTTTGATGTCAGCAAGCGAGCTTTAAGGAGCCTGACACTGTTTGAACTTTTTTTTTTAATTTATTTTATTGTATACAGTGATTTGATGGTTTTTGAACTCTGGATCAATTTGGTGACATCGTGGCTGATCCATTTTATCCTTGCTTTGCTGGGCCACTCTTTCGTTCTGAGGCTCCAGTCTCCCATTTTCCTCGAAAGGCTCATTAGGCCTGATCTCTTTTAGCCTTTTTGCTTTTTCTCCTTTCTTCCCCACACTGGACTCTGGTTTGCTTTATTCCTTAGGTCCCCCTATAGGTTAAGCCTAAGCTCTTATCCCCTATTCTTTTTAACTCACAGCCAGCATTTGATTCTGTTTTTTTAACCCTCTCTATGAATTACCCAGCCTGGGCGCAGCCCCATCATGTTGGAAACTCTGTCTGTGTGAGTCACAGCTTAATTTGCACAATGAAGGGTAATGATTTTACCCAGAGATGCCTGACACAGAAACCAAATTGAGCAACTTTCAGAGAGGCTGTTGAACAAAAAATAATCTTCTGGGCTGCTACAGACTTCTATGCAGTGAATAAAATGCCTAAGGTCAAAAGTTTAAGTAGTTAAGTATTTTAAAGAATTATTTGCAGAAAGACTACAAATAAATCTCTCTTGCATGAATCTGGGAATGTAGATTTGGCTATTTGTTCTAGCACGTTGTCCTGTTTTCTAACTACATGTCACATGGAGAAGATGAGGTTCCTGCATTATTTGTGCTATATTGATGAATAAATAGACGCAAGGCAATGCCTTTTAGAGCACATAGATGAAATACAATCCATCACACGCTGTTCCTCAAGCACCGCCAAAAAAACACATGGAGATAAATCAATCCATTTACCTGATTTCGTAGCAAAACAAAATATTTTAAACTTAGTTACTGCTTTGATGTGAAGACAAATACAAATTTAAATTTCTGGCTGCTTTGTCTTTTGTAAGGTTTCTTTGCTGAACCTACTTTTGCTTCTCCTCCACCTTTCCATCACCTCCATCTTCTCATCTCCTGTCTTAATAATGTGAGAGTACCTAGACTTTATTCCCAGGTATGTTTCTTGCTGAATTTAGTTGAATTCTGTGTAGGACAAAGCAAAGATGCAAGATATTTGGTGATAACTCCGGGTTACCAGGGAGCAACTTATTACCATGGTCTCTTGACACTTCACGATGAAAACTGTCCCATCTTGGTCAATTCCATTTATAAAAGAACTATCAGTGATTTAGCATCACTTTGGAAGACATGGTCACTTTTATGTAAGTTATCCATGTTAGAGACTGTTTTTTAAGGTTTGTTTGGTTTTTTTTTTAAAAGAAGCTTGTTGTGGGAGCTCAAACCATCCCATTCAGAAAGGCCTATGAAAGAAGTTTAAATTCCCCATGATGATACAGAGTAATATGATTAACAGATTAGATTAACAGAACAATCAGGAAACCCCAGAAATGCTCAGTAAAAAATCTAGAATTGATTTACATATAGAAATCTGATGTAGCCATATATGTGTCTGAAAAATGGTTACAAAAATTTTCATCTGAAGGGTATGCAAAAGATCTCTGAAGATGCCCTCAAACATCTCATATTTCACTGATTGTACAATACATTTCCAGTCAGCGTCCAATGTTGCAAAGCAACAGTTTGTGAAGTTAAATGCAGGCTTGTGGGTTTGTATGATCTGTTGTCTTTACAAAGTGCAGACTTCACAGAAGGGGATCACAGCAGGACAACTCCTGGACAGCTAGCTCACACCGATAGTGCCAAAACTCACTTCGGCATTTCTTAGATTTTGGTAGCAGTACAACAATAACTCTTAGAAATACATTTTTCAAAGGAGATACCAGATTAGTGATAGAAGTTCCAGATTAAAATAGAAGAAATCTGAGTGGTTTTTAATAACTGATCAATCAATGGGGATCGCAAATTATATATGAGTTTTCATTCATATATAATTCATTTCCTTGAAGGCTCAGTCTGCTTTGCATTCTCTGAGCAACCACATATCTATATTTATATATAGATAGATAGACACACACATTGGAAGAATTAACCAAAGGCATCATAAAGAGGAAAACTTCATGAACACCTTCAAAAGAATTTACATTTAAGAGATTTATTTCCAAAGGTTTCTATTGCTCGTCACAGTGGATACCAGAGATGGGAACTCTCCCTCGGATAGCAGAAAAATGAGGAATAAGCCACCTTCAGAACTGTTTGGTCTGATTTTCTGGTGCCTTGGAAGTTTTTGAAGATTAGTTACTCTTATTTCATGAGAACTTTTTTATTCACTAGAAATAGGTTTTTCTTTTCCTGTTACTGCAATTTTTTCTATCACTTCAACAGGAAATTATTTATTCAACCTCTTTTAATGAAGTAATTCTTAAGACTTTTCTATTGCTCTAAATAAACCTTCATTACCTATATTTTTATATTGCTCTTTATTTTAACTGAAATTCTATTTCTCACGGTAAGCTGCTTACACAGGGAAGAATTTATAATGGCAGTGCCAACAGGCCCTATGAATACAATTCCTTTTCTCTAAATGTCTGCAAAGAAGGAGGAACTCCAGTGCTACAAAGTACAAGACTGAATTTTGGGACAAATAAACACAGTTGTGGCTCCCCGTAGACCATGTGACACTCATCATAGTAATAAAGTATATACTTCATCTTTTAAGCCCTAGCCTACGTAAGGGCAATATGGAGACACTCTGCTCACCCAGATCTCGCAAAAGCGGTAGGTGAGACCTTGCTTTCACAGAAACAAGTGGAAAGCTCTGATCAACTTTAATGGGGATAGGGTTCTACCCACTGTAGCTAAGTAGCTACTACTGGACCCTTTAAAGGTCCCAGCCTGCCTACTAACCAAACAGCAGCTGCTTTGGTGTCCCCAGCCCCGCGGCTGTGAAGGATGAACACCGCGGGTGGCTCCTGTGCTAGAAGGACTGGGCGGGATGAGGCTGGAGGAAAGGGGGAAGGAGACCAGAGGGACAAAGAGTACACATAGGAGGAATAGAGTGTGGTTTGTACTTCTCTACAGTTCAGATTGACTGTCTATATGATGGGGACAGTAGGCTTGACCTCACTCAAGTCTTAATTAATGAATTAATGTTTATGAAGCTAACTATGATCTTCAGATGAAAGGTTTTTCAAAATGACAAGGGATTTGTATAACTCACAGAGTGAGATAAGCTTGTGTTTCTATAATACTGGCTCTAAAACTAGAGGTCAGAAGTTGATCCTTGAATAACTTGGTTTCCCATTCACAACTAAACAGGAAAATGCATTTTGGCGGGAGTGTGTCCCTTCTCCGAAGCGCCGTTCCCAGCTTGCTCCCGCCATCACCCCTCTGCCCGCGCAGCTCAGCATCTGCCGCAGAGCTACCCTGGACGACAGCAGCAAGACTGTGAGCAAAATCAAGCCTTATTGTCAGTCTAAAACATTTTCTAGTGTTTTGTTTAGTGGTATCAGTCTTTATCTGGCATACAGCGCAAACCGTGGAGCGCATCGATCACAGCAGCTTCTCCCTGCACAAAACAATCTATTTTCAGCCGTTGTTTCGCAGCACAGGACTAAGTAAAGTTCCAGGTACTTTAAATCTCTTTTATTGAATAAGTCTGTGTTGCTATAATTTAGAAACCACTGTGGTTCAAGGGTGTATTATTGTGTGTGAATGATAAACTGTAGTTCATGACCTGAGTCTAATGGTTACTTTATCAGTTGCAGTGGACAATTAAGTGACTGAGTAGTGCAACTGACGGTGAAGAACAGATTTTGCCTCCGAGCAGCTTTCAGGAGTTAGATTTCGCTGTATCATGTTCAGAAAGGTCAGAGCTCTGGCCAGATGACCAGTATAGCAGTGCAGATGGCACTGTATGTCACCTGGCCGCTCTGGGCCTCTGCAACCTGCTGCAGAGGGCTTGGGTTCAGGGAAAGGTTATGGGCATATGCAACTGCAGCACTTTACCGGCTCGTGAGGAAAATGGCTCACTTTTCGCAACGGAGATGAAAAATCTGTACAGCAGCTATGTCCAAGATGCGATAGCAGATCGCGGCCATTTTCAGATGCTATTTAAGCAAAGGAAAAAGCTTTAAATCCGTAATTCTGATCACGTTGCTATATTTGAGGGAAATGTTGATATAAATATCTACATAATCAATAACAATGTTCCCTTCCACTCTGATACCATTGGGCTCCTTTTTCCTTCTCTAAGCCCCAAAAATATTAAGGCTCAATTTTAAATGGTCAAGCTAAGATGCATGTTTACAAGACGAGTATAATTAATACACACAGTTGTAGACTTGCATATGCAAAGCAAGGAACTTTGCAGCTGACCAGAACTAGTCAGAGATTTAGTACGGTGCAAGTCACAGAAAACACTTGTTCTTAAGCCTCAGTGTTCTTTTTCCTTAGAAATTACCTCATTTGCATGCATAGCTCAGCTTAGGTGTAAGTAAGTTTGGCAAATGAAAGTGGGCATGTCGACATTGAAAAAATTAAGGCTACTCTGACTGTCTTGGCCTCCTAGGAAGTATGGTACAGTATAGCTTATTTCATTCTGAAAATGGATTCAGGTGATCCCTAACCAAACGGAAAAGTTATTCTTGGCTAGATCTGTGGTAGTTTCTATGAAGAGCTTGAAGAGCAGACAAGACCATCTTTCGGAAAGTTTCTACATAGCAACTTCTTATGCTGTTCATTACCTGATTCCAGATGATTAAGATTTCACAGTGTTTGGATGAGAAAACAATCTGAATAATAATAATAATAATAATAATAATAATAATAATAATAATAATAATAATAATAATAATAATAATAATAATAATAATAATTTTAAAAGACTGTTTCAGCCAAAATAGATGATTCAGGGCCATGCTCTTGATGCAGCAGAAGTGTAGAACTGATAGCATCTAAAAGCTGGTGGCCAGCGTGAGCAACTAAAAAAAAAATTCTTTGGGTTGAATGAAGATGGAGAATTGTTATTCCTAATAGCAAAATAAAACCCTCTAAAATGTAACTCAGTTTGACTTACAATGTTAACGTGGACCTGATGTGAAAAGCTTGGGTTTTAAGTGTTGCTTTTTAACCCTTCCTAAGCTTTTAAAAATAGATGCATCTTGAAACAAAAAAAAAAATATTTGAAAGATAGAAGATTCAATGAAGCATTTTGAAAATGTCAGCGTGAAGTCCTCCTGTTTACGCTGAAATATATTTGTGGAACTTAAGTAAAATATATGAAAAAATTTTCATTCTCCTAAACCGCATTTTTCAAACATGAAAAGATGCTATTTACCAAAGATACTTCTTCCTCCTCTAATGAATAGTCTATTTTTGCAGGATTTTAGATTGGGGGTCAAAGGAACAATGCGAATTATTAATAAAGGATTCAATTCTGTGTTCCTCAAGTGAAGCAAAAAAACCTACTGAAATTCTCAGGAGTTTTGGTCTATAAAAGTAAAGCCGAAGACTACCGAAATGAGCCTAAAGATTATCACCTATATTCATCATTTTTGGGCTATTTTGATACTAACCATGTGCCTACTACTAGATGCCTAGTTCTGGTCCCTTCATTCATGGTAAGGATCAGTTTGCTCAAGGGTGAAATCCAGAGCAAACTATCTTGCTGAAATCAGGAAGACATACTAGCTATCCTGATGAGTAAAAGAATCAAGCTCTCACTGCCTTCTTTTGTGTAATAGTTTGCCAGTTAAAAAAACCCTAGTTTCACACTTTACGGTAAGTCATATTTGCTCTCAATTAAATGCATGGAGTACGGTGACATCTATAGGAGGCTCTATGTCTCTACATTTAAGTCGATTTTTCATGTTATCATGTATACACCTCAGAGATTATTGTGATGTAATTTGTATGAAATATCAGAAGGTAAATTAATCACCAACATTTTAACTTAGTTTAGGTCTCTCTGGAGAGTTAAAGAGAACTAGAATGCATTCTGTAAAATAAATGCTCTCAAACACAGCTGGGAAAGCTGAAGGGAACAGGAACAATTGCTATGGTAACCATGTAATGGGATTAAAAAAAATCATGGAAAGTAGGAAGAGAGCAAGAGCAAGAACATGATACCAAATTTGTAATAGTAAATTAATGTTGTCATCATCACTGAAACTTCTGTATTAAACATTGTTTAATCCAGTAAATAAGAAA
Organism: Pygoscelis adeliae; assembly: GCF_000699105.1. Taxonomy (NCBI): domain Eukaryota; kingdom Metazoa; phylum Chordata; class Aves; order Sphenisciformes; family Spheniscidae; genus Pygoscelis; species Pygoscelis adeliae. Next base: position 1,502,327 of record NW_008824939.1, on the reverse strand, counting down.
GCTGCGAGCAGAAAACAAAACACAGCAAATTATCTGACAGAATCTCACATACGGATGCCACATTGCTTCTTTCTCTTTCTATCTGCTCTGCACAATGCTGTATAATGTCCCACTGCAGCAAACAAAGTCATTCCTGGCACAGCAAAATCCAAAGGAGAGACCGTCCCAAATGTTCCCCTTCCCAGAAACAGTCTTGTTGGAAATACGAAAGGTGGTGTGACCCTCAAACCCCATGGACCAGGATAGGTAACTGGGAGATCCTGGCTCATGTAACTGTAAAATAACGCTCCTGCAAGCACCAGCTGAAAGGCCTTGAGGGTTTCCTTAAGCTAACAGGACTCCTGCACTTGGTGAATGCCTCAAGAATATATTCTTCAATGGTCAATTAATTTATTCTGTATTTTCACTTGTGTAATTGAATATGGAAACTATCCCCCGTTCCTTTTTGTTTTCAGGATAAAAATAAAGATATTTTTATTCTGCTTAAAGAAGATAATCATGCTTATCACTGAGAAATCCTTTTGTTTCTGATTATATCTGCATGTTTAGTTAAATTCTTTCAATTCTTCAAATTTAAGTGGAATGGTTCCGAATGGTTCTGAATTACTGCAGAAATGTTCCGTACAAATGCTTTGCTCCAACTGTGAAAATTAATCTTAATTTAAAAAGAAAACCATCGAGAAAAGCTTTCAATGTCTATGTAAAGATCTTTCAGTGCAAAAATATGACATACATTTTTCATGTTTTCAGAAAATTTTTCTTTTTTTTTTTTTTTTTTGAGATAAACTGTGGTGAAACAAAACATGCCTAAAATATGGTTAAGCACTGGTAAAAAACAAGTCTAGCCAAAGAAATTCTTTTGGTCTGAAAGTTTCATACAGCACTCTATCTCCAAAGCAACAATGGAACTGGGATACAGCTTATTCCTCTAAGAGTAAGAACCTCCACATCTCATGGTATTTGGTGTCCAGCTATCTCATTCTTCTATTATTCCACCAAAGCAGGTTGCAGTAAGGGTACTTAATGGTGGTCTCACTACTATGACAAATACTTTTTTTTTTTTTTTTTTTTTGTTCTTCCTACTCAAATGAAGCCCTAGCCATATTTTCACTAATTTTCTACACTCCTTTTCATTTTGGAACTTCCCAAATTTGTACCCAAATGATTCCTCTAAGCCCCAGATTCATCCTACATTGTCTAATCCACAAAATAACCAAAGAGATCATTTAGACCACTGCAAAATTACATGTCTATCATAATTTCCCTCCAAACACACTTAATAAATGAGGTACATCATTGTCATTTCCACCATATTATGGCATCTCTTAAACTACTATTCCCACCTTCCCCTTCAGAGGCCAGTGATAAATGTAGCATGGGTGTGTGAGGGCAGCAGAGAAGGAGAAAGAGAATAAAAAAACATTTATTTTTCAAAAAGAAAAAAGAATGGTTCAGACATCTACAAGCCAGAAACTGATGTGAAAGACTGAGCCTTAATGGAGGATCTGAAGAATACTTCCTTTCGATGAGGGCACTCACTCCTTCACTGGACTAGCAGATTTCATAAAACAAAATTTTTAGTAGGCTTTGTTCTCATTTAATACTGATTAATAAAGTGGTAAAAAGCTGGATTTCCCATCTTAGGGAAAATCTGCATTTCTTTAAAATTACTTAATTCGGGCTTGGAATGAAAAAATTCCTACATTTCCCATCTTAAAAAAAAAAAAAAAAATCATTCCAGTTCATTTGAAAACATTTTACTTTTTAAATTTTTTTTAAAAAATCAAACCCAGCACTCTAGGTTTCTAAGTTTCCCTGGTTGCCAGCTTAAAAGAAAAAAGCCACTATAAGAATCGCAGCTCCCAACAATAGCTAAGTGGAGCCTGGATGGTTGCTGCTTACTATCTACCAAAGGTTTCAAACTAAGCTGACACGTTTCTGATTTAATCAAGTCAGCATGCTCTAACAGAAAAATGTTCTGCGATACACCCTGACAAACCAGGGAAACGCTGTCTCACTGAAATTACTGTTGTCCTGAGCTGGTTGAAAAAGCTTCAAACAAAACGTTATCATCACTGTAGTCTATCCTGTCTCTACCACTGCAAGGTATCCTTACAAATAACACTCAGAAAATACTCACTGAAGGAAACACCCACAGGAGGGGTTGTGAGTACTTTGGAGGATGTGACTGGAATTAAAAATCATCTTGATAAATTGAAGAAATGATTTGAAATCCATAAGATAATTCAGTAAAGAATGATGCAAAATGCTGCACTGAAGAAAAATAAATGGGATGACTGCAACAGACAGCACTACATTTTACTGATTATTGCATGTCATATTACATGCAATGAATTGCACTCGTATTGCAAAAGAAAAAGCAATCTCTATATAAAAACATCTCACTTAGCAGCTAGACCTGTTCAAGCAAAAAGCTCTCTCATTAGTTCTCCTGATTGCAGTAAGACTGATGTTTGTCAAATGAGCAGGAGTTGAAGGTTCTGGCCATAAGTTCATACCATTTTTTTTTTCTTAGGGTCTGTACTCAAGCAATACTAAATCCAGGAGACAAGGAATGAACTAATAGGAGGCAAAAACATTTTTGCTCTGAAGTAGACCCCATCTATGTATTTGTATGAAAATGCTTTATTAAGCTACATAGACTGCTGTTCTTTTTACATTGCCTAATTAGTAAGCAAAACAATGTATTGGAGATAGCTTACAAATTAATTCGCCATCTTTCAGCTTAAATCCATATTCAGGTTCTGGAACTGTTCTTAAAAACAAGACTATCCAGCCTATCACAAAAAGATGGTCTTTTAGCTTCTGCCTTACTGGAGTCATGGCATTACCCCAGAAAAGTCAAAGGAAGCAAATGGGAGAGGAGAGAATGTACCTTATATCAATGCCCAAGTACCCCATGTTCATTATTCAAATGTGTTCCCTCTCCTGAGACATCTAATTTTCTTTTGTCTGGTACGCACATAAGCCTTTTTCTTAGAGAAATTATTTTGCATCCCATATATTTACCCTGTTGAGATTCCTGGAAGACTTTATTTAAAAGGAAGAAGAGAAAATAAATTTTAATGCACAAATTGAACAGTCATTAGAAGAAAAATATAAAGGTATATAATTTTCCACTACAAAACAAAATGCAAAAAATTGCATTATGTGCTACTGTTTTAAGGTTCTTGTTATTAAAAGGAAATGTAACTAAATCCCACAGCAATAAGTACTGTGTGAATGGTAGTTGCTATGGTAACTTATTCTTATTAAGTAGAATAAAAAAATCCTAAAAAAAAAAATACACTTTGTTGGTATATAAGTTAAGGATGCCTCAGGGCAGCCTAAAGAACATCGATGGGGCAGCAAAAAAAGTATTTAAAAACCTGAAAATGTGAAATATGATGATATTAAGAATCAAAACACATGTATTTTAGATTAACACTTTCAAATAAGAGAAAGGAGAATGGGATACAGTCGCTGCCTAGGCCACTGTGGGTTTCAGTTATTAGGAAAGAAATCTGGGTTTAAGTCTTTTTAGAAGAGTGGAGAATGAGCAAACTACAATATCTTGTTCTTCCCTGAAGCTAAACCGGCATTTAGACACCAGTAAAGTGGAATGGACTTTCTTATTGTAGGACCTCCATAAAGCATAGGGACTTTTCACGCCCAGCCTCCATCCCTCGGGTCTCCCCACCCCAAAATCCCCACTGATAAATTTGGTAGAAAGCGCTCCCAGCTACCACAAAGAAAAGACCCCAGAGAAATCTTATCATTGCCTATTATACCTGCAGCAGATACATATGTATTATTAAAGCAGCCAGCCACTGGATGTCATTGTTATTCCACAGAAACATAACGAAGAAAAATCTCTTTAACTGCAAAATCTTTCAAGCCACCCAAAATGAGAGGCAACATACACCCTAGCTTCAAGCATGCACTACTCAAGTTAGTCTCAGCATCCTGCTTCCCAAACACAGTTTAACTATTTTTAAATGGATGAATAAGCTGTGTGCCCTATATATGGGATGTAAAATAGCTGACTAAACATCACATGAAAGAGTACACTCAGTTGGTCCTGTACATTATCTGTGTGTCAAAGACATTTCACTTCATTTTTTTAAATATTCTGCTTTGATTTGTACTTGTAATGTTTGGAAGTGCATATGCTTACTGCAAAGAATTTTTGCCCCATTTGGGGACGCAGGAAAGAACAATTTTTGCCCATGCATGAAGCTGTTGGCTTGCTGTGTCTGCTACATTTCTACCTCTGCGCCCAAGACTGAGAAATGCACATTTTCAACAAGGAATCTCAGCACATTAGTTGAAATTACTCTTTATTTTAGCTCACATGTCCCTTCTCTCAGAGCGTGAACAAAAACTGCAGCCGTACATATGCACGGCTCTGTTCAGACCTGGTTTTGCATCCCTGTTCAGTCTGCAGTGCCACTGTTTTGCAGCAAATTGCTTTCTGCGCTACAAGATAGAAAGACTGAAAACCACTTGCCCTGATAAACTGGGATCCAGCCAGCTTGATTTCTGCACCATCCTCCACCACTTCCAGGATAAGTCTGGGCAATTTGCACATGGCTCAGAGTATTATCAAAACCAGACACACAACCATGCAGTTGAACGGAGGCCTGGGAATCAGTGCTTGCTCCAGTGACTGGTATGGCAGGGACAGGATCCCATCTTATGACAGCTCATGTTATAACATCTCATACTATAGCTTGTAGCCGTGCACTGCACTGAAAAGGCACCTGTAAGTCACACTAGTTACAGGATTCCTGTCAGGCTGGTTTGCTATTAGACCTGAGCTTAACTGCATCCTGTATCTTGTTGCCAAGCCTGGTACTGTCACTTTGGCCAACATGGCCACTGGTCTCCGTGTCATGCTAACCTGCTTAGAGTTACATGTGTGCTCAATTTATTGAGAGCTGGACTGAAATGAAAAGAGAATTAAGCTTGGGATGAGTAAGCTCTTACTCCTCTATTCAAGTTTCAGTATAGGATCTTTAGATTCAGCTCAGAATTTTTTGTTTCTCATTGTGCTTAGAAGCAGGTACTACACAGCTGCTTTCTGGTCCTTTTCTGTACAAGTAGTGTCTCCTGCAGATGGATCGGGGTGGACATATGGAATCTCTAGCTCAAAAAGCAGGTGCTCTTCCACTGCTTGTCTTTTAACTAACCAGTCACTGCCAAATTTCTGCAACTGGGGGTGTAATCTCCCACAGTGGTTGTACAGAGAGAAGAGTAGTCCATAATACTTCTCGTGTTTTTCTTGCTCACCCTAGTGCTCAGAGGTGTAAATTAGAGGCATATGTGGAAGCTGGAAAGTTTTCCAGTTTCCTATTTTAGAAAGAAGTGTTTTGCATTGTGGGCATTTGGATCTTTTCAGTCTTTTTCACAGCCACAGGCAACACCACAAGAAACTCTCTGGGTGGTTAAGTAGCATGGTTTGCTAGGGCTCGCATCTCAGCTAGATCTAACAGACATACGTTCAGTTAAGTCCACTCCAATTTTCCCGCAATAAAAGTAGGCTTAGATAGGAGAAAATAAGTCTGAAGGTTAGGATGCATCTGGAAGTTGGCAGAAAAAGGTTGATTTCAGTGAGTTAGTACTCAGCTGCAGGAGTAGAAATAGGAGATAAAGACAGGTTTCATACCT
>NW_008824939.1:1461996-1496587 GCF_000699105.1 Pygoscelis adeliae | reverse complement strand
ACCAGAAAAAGAAGAAAACACATTGTGTTCTCATACCCATGTATGAGCCATGGCTGACCCGATCCTAGTAATTCAGCCAAATTTGGGGATACGATTAATCTCAAATCACACCCAAAAACTAGTAAATCAGTAAGTTCCTTTCTACTGACTTAGGTTCACATGCAGGGAAAGCATGGCAGGTTAGCTGCCCTCTTGGAGTCAATAAAAGTTACCGAAGGGTAATTTTTCACGTTAATCAGCAGTATTTACCTTTGCACTCATGTATCAGCTTTTTTTTTTTTTTGGTTTGTGTTCGAACTTCTTTTTCGACTATTCTTACTTGTTGTCACTACAGACCTGACCTGCAATCTGCAGTATGTGAGAAAAAGGTTTTGTTTCCCCTGATATGTATCCAGGGGAAGAGGGCTGTCTGCCTGAAAAACAAATAAATTGCCCGACATATCCTAGGTAAGTGGCACCGAATGGAGCTGTCTTTAGTTTCTCTTTCAATTAATAGAAAACAGCACCTCAGGGAATTTCTAGCACCATAGAAAAAAACCCTAGCACTGAAAGCACTAAAACAATGAGCAGTAAGATGTTATACGAGCTGCTTCTAGAGAGAGAATAAGGAGCTGCTTGGATGATTTTTAAGGTCTTTTAGTTTCAGCAGCATTTTCTCCTTCTGAACCAACTGACTTCATAATGCAACGAGAACATGAATTTATGCTATCTCAAAAAAGTATAAGATAATTTCTCCCTAAAAATACGTGCAGCAGCAAAAGTAAACAATGCACTGTTCTATGAGGCTTTGAGATGACAGTCAGGTTTGCCATTCAGAAGTAACGGACCACTCCTGACACATGTAGTGAAATCATGGTACTCTATCACATCATCATCTGTTTTTTTACTAGTAATTTAGGATATCAGAGTGATGGGATATCCTGATCATTAAATTAAGTCCTTGCTACTGGAGGCCACCATACCATGTAATGACCTTTGGAAAGCTATGGATCTTCATTTGAAAACTATTTTCTGTTTTGTTCCCACTACTGCTAATGCATAGCTACATACCGCATTTTGACTTCATTTCTCTTCCAGTGAAAATCATCTGATTTCTAGGTTACATATATGTTCCATGTCCATGTCTACGCACTGGAACTTATACAGAGATACACAATTTATCCAAACTGTAAAGTGGTGTTAGTCTTCACCAGTGACTAAAATCCTGGTGCTAAATACTACAGTTGAGCAGGAGTATAGCAGTGAATTGCTGCAGATAATCGTTAGATTAAATGTTCATAAATAGATGATAAATATCTATATGACTGGATGAAATACATTCATGTAGTAGATGCTCTCAACCTGTTCTCAAATTCCAAGGCCACTTCCCAGTTTTGATAGTGATTTCCTGTGCTGTTTTGAACTAGTCACTCATTTCTTTTTAACTCAGTTCTCTACCCGTGAATAAGCAACGGCGTTCGGTATCTACTTTGCTTCTATGACGTGAATTTCTCAGGGCAGGGATATTTCTGATGGTTCAAGACACACAGACACTTATGGGCTGAACAAACCAGAAACCTCTCTGTCACATGAGCAACAGGTAGTCTGCTCGTGTCACAGGAGACAGATTCAGACCTCCCACCCTGGCAGGTTTTCCTCCACCTTTGCATGTATCCTTTCTAGGTCACCTAAAGCATAGGCATGTGTTTGTCAGTGAGAGGTTCTCCTGTACTTTGGAGACATCATAGCCACATCTGGTACCACAGTGGAGGAAGAAGGAGGTGGCAACAGGCAGCCTCACCAAAGAGTTCATCCATCCTATGACCAACCGTCCCATGGAAGAGATGCTCGCGGAAAGAATGACCAGGAGCTGTTTAATTATGTCTGTGCCCCCGATACACAGACAAAGACAACAAAGCCTGAACTTGGACAAGTACTTTGCATCACTTTGCAAGCAATGATGATAAACTCCAGAAGCACTCGGTAAACTGTACCAATCATGTACCTTTGACAGTTTTACTTGCACTCTGGACAATTAAATTCCTTGGGTTTACAACTTGCCAGGGTATTTATTTTTCTTTTCTTTCTGGACTTCCACAAATACCTGGCCCATCCTAGGGAAAACATCAATAATTTGTAGTTGTCCAGCTGGAGGGTTCATTATCAGCTGCTTCATACCTTTCCTACTGCAAAGAAAGTTCACCTCACACTGTCTGTAAAAAGCTCATTCAGCAAAACGTTCCTTCGGTACTCATTTGCTGCCATCTTCTATGCTAAAACTTCAATGCAGAGAACTGCAAAGCAGAAAGTTAGACCCAAGACCATCCACCCCAGAAAGGAAAGATTTCCTAATTTGCTTCTTGCTCTAGGACATACTCAGATACTGTGTTTTTAAAAAATGAGAACTGAAACCTGTGGTGAAAAAACCTCATGCAGTTTTTTTTTAAATTTGACTTCTAGCTGGTCAGACTAGAACTAATTGGAATTTGGCACATTTCAGCAAGGAAAGAGGCTGCAGTCACTCTTGAAAGTCGTTGCTTGAATTAGCATCAGTCACTTCAAGAGTGCAGTATCTGGAGCCCTTTGGGCTGATTTCATAGGGAATAACGGAGTAATGTTCTTTTGAAACTGGGCTGTGGCACTTTAGAAAGACAGCTCCATACAAAAGACCCTAAAGTAGCACATAATAAAGTATAATAATTCTTATTCTGATTCTCACTCTATTCTTTAGCACCCTCCCCACCCCCCCCCCCCCCCCCACAAAATGTCAGTTGGCAGTGTTCAGTGGTTTGCATATGGTGCCTTCACACTTGGCTGCAGGACAACCTACCACTTAATTTGCACCAGAAACTATAAAATGGGATGTTATCTTTTTCCTAAGGAACCTACATGATTTATGAACATAAATCGTCAATAGGCTCATATCTTTATATCACATAGATATTATTGGAAATGCCACCTTTTATGACTATTATATTAATATTTTATCCTGAATAGGGTAATTATATATGTTTAATACTTAATGAGTTTAATTTGTTTAAATGTAATAGATTTAATCCTTCAGCAAACGTGGTTAGGCTTAAAGAAGTAATTCCCTATCTTCAAATTGCTTGGCACTTTCGCCTTCCGATGCCAGATATTTTATGTAAATCCTAAACCTAGAAATATGCCAGGTTGCCTAGTTTAGATGGTGGTTGGTGACCTTAGAAATATTACTCTTTGTGGCAGGCCTGGGACAAAGCGGTCAAGACAGTAACAGTACTGAAAAAAACCACGTACGTTCAGTCAGAGCCTATAGGAAACTAACCTGTGGAGTTTCCTAAATAATATTGCTATATTTAGGTTTCCACACCCATGCCAGTGATGGGCCGAAGGATTAAAGGCACAGTATACACTTGCAGTTACAAAGCACGGATTCTGGGACTTTCAAAGTCGCTGTCGCCTTTTCGCAACTGCCACTAGAGGGCATCAAATATCCTTTTATTTTGTACGAATGCTGTTTACATTTCTTGTGCAGTGCAGGGTCATTGTTCATTTGGCCGCAGCAATGGGTTTAGATTTAGGTTTTAAGCTGTTTAATTGCACTATAACATTTTCTCGTGTAGGTTACACGCGTTACTTTGTAAATGGAAAAGAAAAATTTTCAATTATCCTCTAATTCCCCTTGTGTTTTACATACTTTGCTCAGCACAATGACTGCTTTTGAATTCATACAACTTCTGAGAATTCTGGAGTCTTTAAAAGAGAAACAGATCCCCACCACTCTGATTGAATACCACTGCACTGAAAAAAATTACTCTACATTTGCCCCCACGTTTAATTCTGTAACAGTTTCAGGATACACCTCTTCCATAATGAAAATGTCAAGAAGTTCCCTAAAATAAACTGTCTTTAAAGTATCTGCTCTCTACACTACATATTTATGTATTTGATCACCCTGATTAACAAAATAGATCCACTTAAACCACACCAATTTTCCTAGGGCAAATCCAGGAAAAAACCAAACATAATCAGTTAAATCACTAGAGGTGCAGGCATTTGTAATGGTGCAAGTAAGCGCACAATTTGTGGAAGAAACCTCAAACGCATATATTTCATTTCAAAGAAATCAATAATTAGCATTCTCATGAAATTAGCCTTTTCTGTCTTTAGGCAGAGGGGTATAACTACACTGAGAAATGGACCTTTAAAGGTCCCTTCCAACCCAAACTATTCTATGATTCTGTGATTCTATGACTGTGTGCTAAGGATAACACAAACTCCCTTTGAATACGTTAGTACATGAGGGTAGAGTAGCAGAACACCACCACCGTGCCATCAGCGTGAGTCTCCAAAGCAGAAGAGCCACGCTCCAGCACATTGCCTTTGGGTTAGTTATCCCTGCTAACACAGCCTTAAGGCTTGTGGTTTCAGAGTTAGCTTGTTTGGGACAAGGCACTACACCCTGGGAATCTATGTGTTAGGTGAACTGGAAGAGTCGATCCCAATGGTCTCTAGAGAAACTGGTGACCTTAACCACTCATATAACTGATGGAGCTAACTATTCCCGAAAATGTAGAGGTTTGAACAAATGCTATATTTTCCAAACCTAAGAGAGTTGTTGCAGAGCCAGCTTGAGACCTCCAGTGCTATCTAGGCTGCAGGAGGGCTCAGAGCTCAAGAGGAGACCCTATGTGAACATTCCTATATTGGTCTGGAGAGGAGCTGTTCCTGCAAACACCTGATCAAAGATGACCTGAGTGGGGCTGTATAGCCCGTGCGAAGGAACCTCTGCACCTTAGTGGGTTAATCAATTCTGCAGTCTCTAACCTGGAAACTTTGCACATGGATCATGCAGAGCTGACTCCATCTGAACACAAGTTCCTCCTCCTATTACTCTGAAAAAAGTTCCCTTCCCTTCTCTATTTAATCTGGATAGATGTGACTCTTACCATGACAACACATAAATGCCTCCCAAAATGCATTTGCCAATGAAAATATTTTCTCTTTCTGTCTTCTTCTCATTTAGTTGAGAAAGAAATAGCTTAACTATTTTACAAAGTTTGATTCTACTGTAGACTGTACCTATTAGCTTAATTGAGAGCATGAACTGATTTGAAGACTTCCTTTTAAGTGGCTAAGTCAAAAGAGTTTTGTCCTGTATCAGGTGAGGTCTGTGACAAATGTAAGTCTCTACAGGAGGAAGACTCAAAGGGATCCAGAAGGTGAGAAGGACCACTTCCCTCATCCACTCCTATTACCATCAGATCACGGGCAGAATCAGGATTGTGACAGAATAGAATCGCCATGGGAGACTCCCCCGTAACGGCTCCTAATACCGAAGTATGCCTAAGTAACAATTGCCCTTGTGCTACCTCTTGTTATCATCCCACTATTAAAAGAAACTCTTCCTGTGAGTTTGCTCTTAAATCATTCCCCTTTTAGTTGTTATGACGTAGTGCTGCAGCTTGGAAAACCTTTAGTAACCTCCTGTTTTTATGTTACCTTGCAAGCATTTTACATAGTAGGATATCAAACCAATACCGCCAACTCTTAAGACAAGGTTTTCACTCTAAAATAAATATACAAATACATTTTTAAAAGTCAGTGGAACTAAAGATATCTAGCAATATATGTTTAACCCTTATCTACCATTATTCCCCAGCTATGGCAGTACATAAAAGATAATACCTATCTACTTCCAGTCACTAGGGAAGAAAGAAGTATTTCCAGAATAGGGAATTAATAATTATTGTCTTCCTTTTTCAGCTTTAGAACACTTTATCAGAACCAACTGGCAAGCTTCATTCTCTGCCTTATTGTCCAGAAAAAGGTTGTCAAGATAATGTTATTATATATAGATGTACGAACACCTTTTTTTTTTTATTGCCTCATTTCAGCCAATGTATATGATGAATACATGGCCTGGAAACACTCACTTTCACCTTTAAAATCTTATCATTCTTTCAAGTACCTGGTACTTAAGAAAATATGTCTTCCCTCTCCTGACATCTACCAATTCAACCATAATTTTGCTTCAGCTCACTTGCCCCTAGTATTCTGCTCTGTTTCCAGAATTTATACTTCCTGCTTGGCCTCATTTATTTATTTATTTTTGCAGTTTCTTTCATCACATGCAAGTACCTTTGCCTTCTGAGTTTTGCAGTCTCATTTTCAGATTTTTTACCCATTTCCTTTGTATGTTCTCTTTCTAAATAATTTTCTTTCTTCGGGAGGGTAGATTTATCGTTGCCTGCCTTAGGCCCTCTGAGTTAGCTGTTGTGGCATCCTTTATCCTTTCACAACTATAAATGACTTTGTTATTTCCACTGCTTGCTTGAAAAATACACCTAGCATAAACACACACACACACACAAAAAAAAGCCACAGAAAACTGTCAGAGGAAAAATGTATCACAAGTCATAGAATTGCACCTAAAAAGCAGGTATCAGCAAAGCAGTTAAGGTTTAATTAGACCTCATTTCAAACCAGCATCCTGTATCTGTGCAGCACTGAATGTAGAAATAGTTTAGAGCTCCAATTGAATTTTAATTTCTTCCTGCAAACAGCCAAATTCAAAACTAAGAACAGAGGCAGATGAGATTTAATGTGTTTTTTTCTTTTCACTTTTGAACTTGCTCTCCATTTCATGGTTTTGACTAAAACTAAAGGAACACCGAGCCACAAAAGTCTGTGTCCCAACCAGGGAAGTACGAGAGGTTTTTTCTTGTTTTGTGAAAAGCCTCTTTTGGAAATCCACTAAAATGCCAGGATTGAGGATCTGTGTCATCTATCCAAAACACCTGGTTAATGAAATATGCTTAAATACGAAGGCCTCTCCTGGTGGTCATTTTTTGATTAGGTGAGGGGACCCGGAAAATACAGACTTTCTGCATCATTTTATGCTCTTTGCTTCAGTTTCAGTTCTATCAGTAAAACTTACACTATTTCCTCTAATCTTTTCCAGTGTAACTTCTGCCTTCAATGAACTAAAGAGTCGCTGACATTTACTGTCATGAGTACAGCGCCAAGTACAATGATGATCTCAGCTGTGGCCTTCAGTTCAAATAATAACAGTAGTAGCTATGACAATGTTAGCATATGACCAAGAACAAAAACTTCTCACAAAATACATGAGCCAAATTGGGAGAACATACCAAAAAACAATAAATGGCTAAATCAGAAAGAGACAATTCATTATTTGCTTTGTCATTCAAATATTTCCAAAAAAATTAATGACGTTTGCAAACATATGGCTAGCATTTACCTAAGATAGCAAGCTGATGTGCAGTAGGAATTCAAATGACTCATATGCCATGATGCGACTGCTTAACATACCTTATTAAATCAGCTCTCCAAAGTGTCCAGTACAATGACTATCAAATGTCAAAGCATAGAAAATAGGCTCCTATTTTTTTCATTGATGCGTGCACAAGCAGAAGGCAATTGATTGTAATTATTGCAACTCACCTAAGTCTTATTTCTTAGAGAATCTCTACCGAGGATAACATGAAGTGCAGTGCTCAGTTCAGTAATACTTCTTTGCTATGACAAACTACAGAGCCATTACCAGAGTGCAGTAAAGAGGGAGAACCTTCAAGAAAAAAAGTATAGCTCTCAGGAAAGAGTATTTTAATCTCTATATCTGTTTATTCAGCAGGCAGGCTGAAAGGATCCCAGCGATTTTGACAATAGAATCAGCAAGAGGGCCACTTACTGCCCCATAGGCTTTGAAGTTCCTTTGGACTTTTAATTAAACAAATATAAAACAAGTCAGAAGTAAATGTTCTCTTTCAATTTGCATCTATCCATTGAAGCATTTATGTCCTTTGTTACCTTAGTGCTGGTACAGACTGCAAATACTTGTGAATTTTGTTTTATTTTCAGGTTAGAGAACTATTGTAATTTAATTTTATAGTTAAGAGTGACAACCAGAGAGACTGAATGGCTTTGCAGAAGCATCTAACCCAGATCTCTCTAGATCATATATTCTTTTTCAATAATTTTGGATACACAAACAAAAACATAAGGTATGGTAAAATGTAAGCCCTCAGAGGAACAACTAGAACAAGTAGGCATAATGACCCAGCTAGAGGATATAAAAAGAAAATTTGGTCTTGTGCAGATTGCACTTTGGCATAACTACATCAGATCCAAACTTAAGTTGACAATTTTGAACAGCAGGTCGATATGGCACAAAGCAGAAAAACCATGAAAAAACCCTAAACAAAACAGTGGCAATACCAAACAACCTTTCCACATCTCTGTTAACATGTACAGAAATAGAATAAAGTGAGAATGGCTCCACGGTTAAGCTGAAGTCTGCTGTAACTGTTTTTAAAGTCAAAGTCCCAGATATCTTGATAAAGCCCCTTTTGGGTCAAGTTGTGTTCATAATATATATCATATAAATTGCCTTAAATAAGGCTTTCTCAGCCCACAGTTACACGATTCTTGGATCTCTTCCATTAGCCTTCTGGTCTTGTTTCCTAGAATACCTTTTTTGGGATCAGACTGGACCCAGAGCACTGTCTATTGGGTCCTTCAGAGAACTAACACAAATCTCTTACAAATAAATGTGCATGAAAAAACAGGAAAGCTTCATCTGGGAAGCGATTCACAGACATGGGAACATATATATCTCAGTCAGGAGAAATTAAAATTAGAAAATCCCTACATGTGTAAGCATATACTCTGTAAAATCAGATATTTATGACTGTTCATCTGCACTAAGAAGTAGCTTGCTGCCTCAGTAGTTTGCAGTGAGACCACATCCCAGAGGAAATGGTGCCAGATAACCTTCTGGAGAATCAAGACGAAATCTCAAGGAAACAACCCTGTGATGGTAGTTGGATTTGTTAGATGACTGAACAGGTCTTCCACATCTTTGTTTTTATGGTATAAAATAGTTAACTATGTACATTTAAGACTATTTTAGATTGTATTTAATACTTTGCCCATCATGGAAGTTCCATGTGGGGAAGGAGTAAGGAGAAGAAGTTTGAGCTAACACAGACGTGCCTTCTGTGGCTTTGCAGGTTAAAGAGCTCACTTCTTTAAAAACATAGCACAGTTCACCACACACAAACCAAAAATATCTAACTGGATGTTTCTGATGCAATTCTTTGCTATACTTTTGATCAGCTTTATTTCCTTTTTTGCATTTGCATCAAAATTATCCATCTTTTCTTTATGAACATTCTTAAAAAGTGAAGAGAGATTTAAGTAGAAGCCCCAGCAAGAAAAATGCCAAGCAAATTTTTACTTATTACATTTATCAATGGTATTTCATAATATTTTCACAGCTATTTCTCCTGGAACCAATAACAATTAAAGCAGTGCCATTCAGGTAATAACATTAGGAGGGATTTCTTTATTGCTAAAGCAAAAGGATGAATAATTTTTGTCTTGAACAATACATGCAAAGAAGATATAAAGTAAGTGAATTCAAAGTCTCAGTAATAAATCTCTTGAAAACCTTGATATTAAAGTACAGCTAACCACGTAGCAGAGAAAACCTAAGAGCTTTGCACTATTTTTATCCCCTGAAATGTGTTAGTTAATAATATAAATTTGATTCCAGACAACAGTCATATTCTTTGGAAAAGACAGGGGTAGATCAAATTCTGAAAGAGGAAAACCAAGCAATCATCTGAAATAGCTTTCCAGAAACTGATGTTCATAGAAAAATAAGGATCTAATGTGAATAATATCTATTAATACCATCCCTTCCAGATTCCAAAAAGTGACTCACGAAGTGTATCATAGCCCACCAGGTACACGCACACTGTCAGTCTGGGACAGCGCTGGTTTTGTTCTCCATCCCTGATCCTTTGATTTCCGCACTGCATACATGTTAGTGGGAATTATTGCACTGATTTCCTCTAGGTTTAGTATCGACCCATCATTCAAAATAACATTGACATCAGATCTCTGCCCACAGTGTATAGGATAGGGTAGAGGAAAGTTTCAGCTGACTGAAACATGAAGCCCAACTGAAGACACATGTACATGTGACATTCAGGAGATCCTGTTCTGCTCTCAGACTCCAGTGTAAATCTGAAGGAACATAACTGAATTTCTGGATCAGAAATCACTCTCCTTTTTCGGAGCTCTACTTTGCTTTAGATAGATGATTCTCTATTATTTTATATCCCAAAAATATACTAACTTATTCTATCATTCACTTGCACAGTATCATTTTAATCATGGTATTATTTAAAAAAAAAAAAAGCCTGAACAAAAACCTCACCTGGATGTATGAGCTTGATCTGCTAATGGAGTAAATAAATATGGTCCCACTGATGCCACTGATTTACCTTATCTCAAGGTCTGTTCCTCCACCTTTGTGCAAATGTCCAGGAGGGAGAAAAGAAAGAGTGAGAAAACAGAAGAGGTGGTCACGTGGACAACCAGAGGTTCCTGAGTTTAATACACCATAGAGAGGAATCGACCATTTTCAAGCTATGAAGAAATAAAATTAGGCTTGGCATGATTTGGTTGCTTGAGAGGCAGCTGAGAGCTGGATCTCTGCAGCTCAGGTAAGCCCTGCCAAACAGGTTCGCCTGAGGATTAGGAAATCAAAGATAACTCCAGGTACCTTCAAGCTTCATCAGACTCCTACCGTCACCCCAGTGAGAATGGAAAACAACAGATACTGCTCTGCAAAGAGAAAACATTTCAAGAAATACCATTCTGAGGTGGAAATTCTTCACAAGCTGGGAGCAAGGAAGGAGCAAAGAGCAAAAGAGAAAATGTGGTTTCAAATAGCATGTGTCTGAAAATAGAGCAAATGTGTGTAAGAACAATTAGCTTTCTGCGGGTTCTGTTGGAAGCACAGCCCAGGGCCAGTGCATCTCTACTCATATTTGGGCAGCTGGCCAGAGACTATACAAGTGACTTTCCTCCCATTATTTTCTCATTTTCATTAAACTGTATTTTAGGGCACCACAAAACAACTCTATTTTCTCTACATTTTTCTCAGGCACATACCCTTTGCTCCCAGCATAAGAATAATCTCTCCTGGCAAATAAAGCAGGTCCCCATTAATTATCTCTCTCTGTCTCTTCCCTCTTGCAGCTTTACTTGTAGGAATACAGCCACGACTATGGGCTGTTTGCCAAGAGGCCTTACACATGCTTTTTTCATTATTAGACTACTATAAAATTTAACCATATAAGTCTCCCGCGCTGTACCCTCCTGACGATGCCAACAGCCATTCTAAAATAGACTACTTAAGAGAGTGTAGAGACCAGGCTTTTTTGCAACTCATTAAACTGTGGTTTATTTTTGCCTTGTTAGTAGATGTGTTCCTGCTCCCGCTGATGGGCACTGAAGCAGGCTCAGTTCTTATTTGAGCATTTTAAAAAGCATTAGATCTTGCCACGCTCAGCGCTTACACAAAAATTCATTTAAATAAGTGGGAATTTTGCGTGTCAGTAAGGGCTACAATACAGTAAGGAGCAGATTTTGCCATTTGGCATTAAAGGATTTTGGTTACAAATTACTGGGAAAATAATGGTGTACAAGGATAGAGCTTGCTTTTCACATTCTCCTCAAGTCATGGAGCTTAATTATTTCTACAAATGCAAAATTGTAAGGAAAAAAATTGATCCTGAAATGGTACTTTTTATCAATAGGTCACAGAGTACTTTGCAATAAAGTGTGATACCGTTTTCCCCTTGTAAAATGATCTCTTGAAGTAGAAAGAAAGGACTTGCTTATGACCATCCAGGGGCTCACAGCGGACTAGAAGTATGGGAGTAAACAGCATTCAGGCTTTCATCATTTTAGTTAATCATAATAAGCAATATTTTACTTGCCATCATTAATTTCCCATCAATGGTAAAGAATCTGCCTTAGAAGGAATGCAGCCTCTTTTTCCAATGTGTGAAGACAACGCACATGGTAGGGATGCTGGAATTTATTCTCTCAGTGCAGCAAAAGATAGAGTAAATAACACTGTCCCTAATTCAACTTTCAGGAATGTCAGCCAGAGCAGTCAGGGAAGGGCACCAGCTGCCTGTCCTCTCATTTTGATCTATTGCAGCGGAGAGGCAATAGTCTCTGATAGAAAGGGAAAACCCAAAGCTCTCATGCACCACAGCAAACACCCATCAGGATTAGGATTCAAGCTTTGCACCAACTATAAAAAAGCAACCGTAATGTCATAAACATGACTTTGATGAAATCAGGAAAAGAATGATGTTTTACTTATCCTTGCTAACATGTCACTTCATATATTTTCATGTGTCACTTAATATCTAGGATATACTGAATTTAACTGAATATACTGAGTTTAACAGCTTTAAAAATATGATTAAGAGTCACCATCCTTGGCTAGCATGTTTCTAGAAGCTTATGTCTATTGTAAGCCCTCAGTTCTGTTAATGTACACGCAGCTGTAGCTGCTAGGGAAGAAATGGAGAAACACGTGCCGTTGCCCATTTAGCAAGCCAGCAGTGTCTGCATTATCTTGGGCATCATGCAGAAGCTGCACACAGGACCCTTCATTAAAGAAAATATTTTCTGGTGTAATGAAGTAAAAAACTTGCATAGCTGTTAGTTCACTGTCTTGTTGGCATTGGTACAAGAACTCAGTAACTTTAGGTTGAAGAGAGAATAAAAACACACAATAACTGCACAAGGACACAGACACCCTATGCCCATTCCCTGTTTCCCCATCGTGCTCGCATTGCCTAGGGATGTATAGCTCAGCACAGATGGCCTTACATGATTGTCTGAATATGCTGATAGAGTCAGTCTTTCAATGTCACTGGGATTTATTTTTCTCTCTTACATCTCTTTGTTGCTTTATCTCTCCGGAGATTCCCCCTGTCTTCAGGCAGTTGCCCACAGCTTCCCGCAAATTCCAGCCTGGCTGAACAGAGCAGCACACGGCTCAGCCCCGGAGGCTGTGCAAGGAAGACAGCCAAACACCAGATTTCCTGGAAACCAGTGGAGAACTGTTAACACCATCATTTTGAAATTAGTTATTACTTTATCCCAAGGTGTTTTATCCTTTTTAAAACAAACAAACAAAAGAAACCCGTGGAGGATTTGCTTTTTCCATTCCACCAATTAAATCAATTAATCCCACATTTTCAGCCTTACTCTCCTATACTTTTTCCTCAAGGAAAGCACTTGTCGAGCTCCACCCCAGTGCTCAGTAGATGAGGACACTGCGCCCTGCTGAGGCTGAGCCAGAAGGACTTTTCCTCTGAGAAAAATGAGCGCAGTGTTGTAACCACCCTGGTCACAGTGAGATGAAGATGTCCTTGCTGCACTGACAGAAGAGGGATTGCTAGTGGGTGCCCCCCACCCAAACTTTTGGAAAAAAATATTGTGAGCTACCAGACCTACCAGGACCCTCCTTAAGCTTTCTTCTAAGTGAACAATGGCAAGTGGGTCTGTAACTGCCCCCACAAAATAGTACTGGAAAGCTTCAAAAGATATTATAGAGGACTACAAGAGAACATGCAGAGCGTTAGAAGGGCAGGATTGACAGGAGAGGCAAAAAAAGGGCCAGACTCTGACACTCGCCCTGGGAGCAGCCAGCAGGGCTGGGGGATGCCTCACTGCACAAGCAGGTCCCTTTACTGGGCCAAGCTCCATCTGAACTAACACACCTTGCAGGAAAGCGTGACAGCTACAAACACCTCCCGCTCCCACACTGTACCCGTCATCTGTGCGCCAGCAGTAGTGCCAGTGGGAACAGCCCCCGCGCGGCTCCCGGTGAGGGCATGGCGGGGATGGGGCCAGCAGCCACCATTGATGGGCAGGGCTGTTCTCGCTGGGTGCTGACCAGGGGAGTGACACAAATCGTTTCCGTGTTGAAGTGCTGGGAAGGCAAGGACCAGGCTGTGACCCATTTTTCTCTTTAGGCAGGCCAAATATTTTTGCAGGGCTTGTAGGAAGACTGTGGCTATCTCAGCAGGATGGTCTGACAGAAAAGATCACTCATGAAGAGCGACCCCCTCAACAATATTTTGTAATTCCAAAGCCATATAAGTGCAGGAAGCAACCCCTACTTATCTGGCCACTCAGGTCCTCACCAATGAACAGATGGATGGGGATTGGACTGAACTATTCCATTGAATTTTGGCGATGTTTCTCAGAAATCAAGACCCTAGTAA
The DNA here is from genome assembly GCF_000699105.1 of Pygoscelis adeliae. NCBI lineage: Eukaryota > Metazoa > Chordata > Aves > Sphenisciformes > Spheniscidae > Pygoscelis > Pygoscelis adeliae. Next base: position 1,482,494 of record NW_008824939.1, on the reverse strand, counting down.
TCCCATTAACCCCAATAGCCTGTTTAAATCCACTATGGAAGAATTAGCTTGGACATTAGCTCACAGTATGTTGCATCATCTACACACAGACACACACACCAAAGAAATCCTTTTTCCTTGTTCGTTTGTCAGCAATAGATTCTGTTGCATTAAAAAAAAGAATGCTGTGAAAATTCAGCCACAACATCTCGAGCAACATCTTTCCATGAGAATTTAAAGAAAAGCTATACTGTTACCCATACATCCCTTCAGCCAGATCTGTTATGCAAGTAGGACCACTAATGTCAGCAGGGATATAAAGTGAGCAGGATTTGCTCCATGCTCAGTAATAAAGCCTTCTCAAGGAGATGAAATCAGGCTTGGTGTAATGTAACAGGAGTGACTGGAAGCCGCAGTGGCACTATGTGGACAGTCTGTACCATACTACGATTCGAGGTCTATAAAGCAGGTTGTCTTACAGCTCTGTTGTAAGATTTTACTGGAGATGATGTTAATGAGTGGTGACTGTCTGGTGCCAGTGTTACTTCAAATTGCTATTTTAATACAGCTCACATCAGCAGCAGCACTGACAAACATAATCAAAATGGCAGTCCATTCAAGTACAAGATAGGAATACCGTCCTCACTTGAAAATGAAAAATAAAGCAAGAGAGATGGAATATTGAAAAGGAGGAAAAATGCTAAAGGAAGAAAGAACCAGTATAACTTGGAGTTAAATCACTATGCAATGGTTACAGTGTATGACAATCTGCATGTGGACTCCATGTGTGATAGCATGGATAGTCATTAGAACTTTATTTTCTTGATTTTTGTATAGCAATGAGATCAATGTGTGCCACAACATAGGGAGAGCGCTGCCACAAATGAGTTCCTACTGTATATTTTTGGAGAGTATGGGTTTGATTTTGAGCACGGCATCAATTCAGCTTCCCCCCTCCCTCCCAATCAGGTTCTCATTATGTCATCTAAAACCTTGATTCAGCCAAGCACTTCTGTATGTGCTTTGTTGGAACATGTAATTACTTCCCATTAAAGTCAACGGGACTAAGTAGCATGGTTAAGTGCTTTGCTGAATCAGAGCCTAATGACATCAGCTGTGCCAGTAAGTTACAGGTGCAAAAAGAAGACCACATTTTTAAAAATCTGACCTTTTTTTAAGCAGACTTTCATAAAGGGCCTATTTGTGATTTTGTTGTGGATTTTACTTAGTTGGTGGATGATGTTATGTTCCTTTCTACCTTTCATGTCTCTCAAATGTTGCCATGCCAGTCTTCACTGAGTCTCTAGAAAATACGGTAATCTTTAGAGAAGAGAAAAACATAGTACTGAGATGACAAACATTACCCTGGTTTGTCAAAAGTAAACAGAGAAATAGAAGGAAAGTACATACAGTTGTTTGCCCTTGAAATTTTGTAATGTGACAAGGGAAAATGTGCATTAGTCTTTGAAAAAAAACCAAACACACACACAAAAAACCCCAACAGCCCACAAAGCTTTCTAAACCAGCTTATTCAGGAAAAGCTTATGTGGGGTTTGCGGCTCTCCTTTACCAGCACCAGACTTAAACACAGACATGTGCAGCACAGACAGCAATGAACAGCACCTAACTGACCCCTGTCCCAGCCACATGAATAATTCAGATCTGTCCCAAAGTCCTCACAGGCAACTCTTAAAACTGTTCATGCAAATGACTCTCTCCCAGAGGAAGATTCACAGTACCTTATTGGTGGTACCTTAAGGAAGGGTACCTTAGACATATGACTAAGGATGCTCTTACTCAGCGTTCCAGTTAAAGCCTCGTTTTGCAAAGCTCGGCACGATGCTGGCTTGCATTTGCAACAGCAGTTCTGAAGCAGGGTAAAGACACTGTCATAAGTTAATTAGGCAGATCTCATATCAGATAAAATGTGTGCTTAACTGGGCAAAATATGTCACTGACAGTACCTGAAAGTCTTTGAGAAGCAGTGGGGAAAATAAATCAAAGACAAAATTCATGAGCATTTGTAACTGTCATCAAAAACAGGTTTACTTTGTTCTATTCGAGTCCTGATGCTGTGAACACGGCCTTGGTATCTGAGTACCTAGATATCATATTCAGCAGTCTCACATGGAAAATCTTATCTATGAGGAAGCAACGTCATGAGTTCCACATGACACGAAACTGATGGATGCACCCATATCACAGAGGTGACACAGAGGACAAACTGAAACACAAAGGAGTGGATCAATGGGATCAAAATGACATGTTTAGAAGTAGACAAATAGCTGTTGGTAAATAGTCAATAGTGGCATAACAAATAGGAACGCCAATAAGAAATTAACTATCACCCCAAAATTTCAGCCAAAAGCCACATAGGCACAACAAGACAGATATAACACTGATGCCATGGGAATGAGTGTCTTAAAAATATCCAGCCAAACCCAGGAGTAATATTACAAGAGAGTTTAACCTTTAATCACTGTTTCTAGACCAAAAAAGGTTAGGTGGTTTTTCAAAAAACCTCCAGTTGAAGGACTTAACATATATTCTATTATTTATTCTATTTATTTCTTTAGATTTTAAAATGTGCCTCTCCAAAGATCTAGGGAAAATATACAGATCATTTAAAATTACACACAAAATTCCAGCTAATCCAATGGTCACAATAACAAACCTTCCCAGAACCCTGACCCTAACCCTTCCCAGAAAAGAATCCCACCTTTTGAACCCAGTCACCATCACTCAGTCTGCTTCCTAAGAAAAAGCTTGGGAAAATAGTTGGGTTCTTCCATTACCAACCAAGAGGTTAGCAATTGGCCCATGTCTAACATCTAAGGCCACAACATGCAGTCACAAAAATTATTCCTGACACTCAGCTTTCCCTTCTCATCCTCTCTCTGGCATTTCTGCTTTATCTGCAAGTTTATTTTGACAAATGATTTTTATCAGCTGTTTGCCTTGACCCCTCAGTGCTCCTTGAAACCTCCAAAATATGTCCCCAGAGGTAAGATGACCACCATCCTTTTTTCCATCTCCACTCCTTGCCTTTTTCTTCTTCTTTGATCCCCAGAGATGGTCACTCCACACGATGAACTAAGCAGAAGTACTGAATAGCATAGTGTTTCTCAAAGCCATAATTAAAATTGCTCAGTTCCTTTCAGCTAGTAGTGTGCCCATTTTATAGATGCATAGAGACAGAATAAGAGTCAGACAGAAATAGAGTCAGCAGAAGAACTGGGAACATAGTGCAGATCTCATTTCCCTTCCCCTTGGCTGAGGAGTTGAACTAAACAATAAGGACAGTCTATTTCGGCCTATTTTCAGGTACAATATCTCCAAGAGAGCTATTTTCATACCAAAGGTAAAACCAGGTATATATATCTCAAGAGATTCCCCCCCCCCCCTTCAGTCAGTGGAAAAGAGGTAGGAACACATAAGTCATAACACATTAAAATGAACGGGGAGGGTCAGCTTGCTTTCTGTGCTGAGCAGCAGATACCTCACTGTTATGCTCAGATGAGTTATCATAGACTTTCTGGATGACAGATTGCAGATAATTAGAAAAAGAACCTATAACTGAATGCTTATAATCCCATTATTGATTTTTAATTCATAATCTGTACCTTATTGAACTGAGCAGCCATGCTATAAATTTAATACACATTGGATGACAGTCCGCTCTTTCCAAAACTTCATTTGTAATGGGATCTGCAGCTCTTAGCTGCAGTAATTTATAATAATCATCAGTAAATATTACATATAACTGATGCTATTTACTGTGTGTAAAACAGGAGTTGGAAATTTCACATTTTAGGCCAGAGTCAATCCCAGTTTTCACAGAAAAGGGTTTCTTCTTTACATAAGTTTGATAGGGGTAGGGAGAGACTGAAGGCAGAGTTACATCACTAAAGGCAGCAGGCAGGTCTGTGCTTTAAAGCATGAACTCCGGCCAGCAGTTCATGGTCTGTGCATTGCCCCGAGGAAGTGAAAACTAATGCAAGACTCCCCTACTCTGATCTCTAAAGTTAGATGCTTTTTCTACTTTATTTCTACAGATTTACTGAAGCAAATTACCAGCTTGTTTTTTGCACTTTTACATGCTGTGCTGGTTTTGGCTGGGGTAGAGTTAATTTTCTTCGCAGTAGCTAGTATGGGGCTATGTTTTGGATTTGTGCTGGAAGCAGTATTGATAATAGAGGGATGTTTTTGTTACTGCTGAGCAGTGCTTACACAGAGTCAAGGCCTTTTCTGCTTCTCACACCACCCCACCAGCGAGCAGGCTGGGGGGGCACAAGAAGCTGGGAGGGGACACAGCTGGGACAGCTGACCCCAACTGACCAAAGGGATATTCCACACCATATGACATCATCCTCAGCATATAAAGCTGAGGGAAGAAGAAGGAAGGGGGGGACGTTCAGAGTGATGGCATTTGTCTTCCCAAGCAGCTGTTAAGCATGATGGAGCCCTGCTTTCCTGGAGATGGCTGCACACCTGCCTGCCGATGGGAAGTAGGGAATGAATTCCTTGTTTTGTTTTGCTTGTGTGCACGGCTTTTGCTTTGCCTATTAACCTGTCTTTATCTCAAGCCACAAGTTTTCTCACTTTTACCCTTCCGATTCTCTCCCCCATCCCATTGTGGGGGGAGTGAGCGAGCGGTTGTGTGGTGCTTAGTTGTTGGTTGAGGTTAAACCGCAACACACACTTAGTAATTTATGCCCAGTGTAGGGTTGACACTGAACTCCATGGTGTGGCTGAGCACTTCTCCCCTGATACATGCTCTCATGCCTTGTTACTTGTCCTATTTGTGTATTTTCTGTGGGGCACCTCTTTCCTGTAGCCCTTGGGTATTGCCTCTTCACTCATCGTCCTTTCTATTGCCTCTTCAGAGAGCCACTCTGATTTCACCTTTGATTACCTCTAAACTAACGATTAAGAAATCTATGAAACCCCACTCAAACTAAGACCAATCACTGCCATGTCTTCTAAGAAATATCCTTGCTGAAAATATTGGCATACGTTATCTCAGTCCTTCAGGGTGAGCAGGGTAAACAGAAAGGTTTGAAACTGATCGATCAGTTTCTTATTTCCACATGGTGTCCTGGCACTGCTTCCCTTGGTGTGCTAAGGATCGAGCCCCCACTAGTCCAGTTTTGTGCAGTGCAGAATTTGGGACAACCTCAGGCCCCTTAGGTGAGATCCCTCTCTGTGATGTGCACAATATGCTGGCTGCTCACTAGCTGAGGGAAGCCCTGGGCAAACTCTGCTAGATATAAACACCCACCCTCAGACAACAGCTCTAGCATTTGTTCTTGCTTTACTTCTGCTCCTCAGAAGTGGAACCATGTTGGAGGCAGTATTTGGGAAACGAGCAAGTTGGTATAACCAAAAGCTGCATACAGGGAAACAGCATCGCAGAGGAGACAAGTACACTGCCTTGTGTTACCAAGCTGCACAGTTCATCTCCAGAATTGCTGCGGAAAACTGAATCACTCTTATCTGTATAGAGTGTATGTAGCAGATATCAAGATTGCAAGAATAATGTAGCAGTCATTCTGCAGGTAGAAAGGTAACCCTACCCACCACTTCTTTAAAGTTAATCCTAGAGTTAGACATTTAGAAAGTCCACAAGTTATCTCAGAGCACAGCTTTTACTGTTTGCATGAATACACCTATAGCTAAAGAGGCATCTTTGGTTAACTCTTTGTATTTGGGGAAAATAAAATCTTTGCCACTGAAACTTCCCTATGCATACACCTTACCGATGATACCTTTGATTTCACTGGAAGATGACTTTTTCTTGAATGCAGATTCTACCACCTAAGAACAAATACAAATGTCTCCCACTTGGTCTTAATGTATTAAAATGAGTGCAATTCAGTTTCTTTTGATTTATCAGCAGATAAATAATAGACTACAAGTGGGAACAGTAGTCCTTAAATCAACCAACAAACCAACCAACAAATATTGGAGCATCATGGAATCAACAGTTAAATATTCTAAAGAAGTTATTGGTTTGGGGAGGCAGACTACATTCTTTTGCATACCAACATTTGTAATTAATGATGTTTCCTTTTACCAACTCCAAGTCAGAATTGTCGGCTTAGACACTTTAAACCATTCTCTAATATTATTCAGATCACAATGACAATGACAGTTTGCTTGCTGGTATAGGAGAGCCCAAGGATCATAAGAAAAGTGTTCTTCAGCACTCAGTGCGCACGCTCTGGCTGCAACCTATCTAGAAACCTCTGGTCCCAGAAGCAGCTTTCCAAGAATTTGTTGCACACATGAAAGAAGATGTGTAAACCTACGGTCAAATGAAAAACCCTGGCAATCCGACCCAGGGAGTCCTTAGGGCTGAGTGCATTTCCGTGTAAGCAGGGACACAAATACAGTTTTCATGTTCAAAATTACTGGCGCATATCTTTCAAGGACAGAACAAACAAAATGCATCTACATGAGAGGTGTCACAAAACCCGATATCCCTCTAGCAATGCAGCCAGTCAAAATAGGCCTGCCACAGCTCAGCTTGGAAACCATCTCACTGCATTGCAGTGATTCTAGCTGACTACTCGGTGCAAATTATTGGCTACAATACACAGGAATGACAGATACCTTTCCAGCCTGGGTGGAGTTGGCACCAGACTATGCGTTGGGCTGTAGATCTCTCTCTGTTCCAAATTCTTTCTAAACACATCTGAAGTCATGTACAGTGTGGGTCATAAACCTAGTTAATACATGCTCATTTTTCCCAGTTTATCCCAAATCCTTTAAAGCTACAATATGTGCATCTGGCATTGATTAGAGCTAGCCAGAAAGTCTGCTACCAACTCTCGTTGAAGTCTACAGATCTCTTGTGATTTACAGAGCACAATTTACTTTTCCTCCCTTTCTTCCCAGGTCTTTCATTAGCTAACTTCTAGCCTGGAATACATAAATTACATTCATTTTCTTAAGGTTCAGTTTCCAGTGCAATGAATCCTACAGATTTGATTGTGCTTTGGTTCCAAGGCAGCAGATTCCTATTTTCCTTCTTCTGCCTTTCAGATGGGCTGCATCCTGCATAGATAAGTGCTTATTTCTGATTCAAGGAACATCTGCAGTCCTTGGGAAACATTAAATTTTACTTGTATTTTGCAGTAAACATTCATCAGATAAAAACCAGAAGATGACTTTGGAAGAGAGACTTTCCTGCCTATGAATTAAGAATGCTTTAAGCAATAGGCTATAAGGCCACTTTATCTCACTCCCTCTCTCTCCTCGCGGGTATACTTTGACTGTTTTTCCACATGCAGATTCCCCCATTCTTATTGCCTATAGGTCAGGGCAATTTAAAGCAGGCTTCCCACTTTCTGAGCACATGCTCTGACCGCTGGGCTATGGTAAAGAAGGTAGAAGCAAATTCTTTTCCACTCACCTATGATTACTGCTGAAGACACCAGTAGGCACAGGCATACACAGGGAATTTGGTTGATGCTTCTGGCACTTAGAAGTGTCTGTTTCATCTCTATTTGCAAAAGGGCCTAGCTGCTCTCTCTCTCATTTGTAAATTTGTACGCAAGCACAGGCACTTAACAAATCTTAAGTGTCAAAGTGGAAGGCAATGCTGATTTTGGAGCTCAGTAACAGTGCTCCCTGTAACTTAGGAGCCTAAACCTTGCCCAATCCCCAAGTTACACAGACTCTAAGCTCTCTGAATCTTGTCCTGAGCTCTGGAATTGCAAGTTCAGTTGATGCTGTGGCTTACGCTAACTGAGGGGCACCATGATCCCAATGGTCAAGTCATAGACAAATAGCTGTAGAATCCTGATCTCAGATGCTCTGAAGTAATCTCCATTCATGTCTATAGGGACTACACAAAGTAGCTGTTATATTATTCTCTGCAGTTATCTGTAGCGAAGTAGTTGCCTCCTCCTCCTAGGGCATAGGCGCAGTTTGTAAAAGCGCATTAAGATCCTGCAATTAAAAGGGCTGTGTAAATACAAGGAGTATTCTTTCAATATGAACCAACAGAGGCCAGTGCTTCCCAGATGGAAGGGTTGCTACATTTAATGGTTTAGACAGAGATCTTCATTAAGGGGGTTAATGTGTTTAATATGGATATCCCAAAGGCTTCTCTTCTACTAAGTTAACCACATTTTAAGCTTTGTTGATAAAGCATTAATTTTCTAAATGCCTAGGAATTAAAAACTTCTAATTTTATACTTGAGGTTATTGGCACTTCATCTGAAAAGTGTCTTAGAAAGATCCAGCCATGGATTTCCTGAATCTATGAGAACTTCTGTCCACCCCTTATGAACTGCCACACAGAGCATATTCATCTGCAAACGCCAGAGGTGGGATCCCCATGGCTCCTGTACATAACATTCAGATTGCATTCAGATGCATCAGATTTGCTGCATTTATGCTTTTCAATTAAGCTGTTTAGACTCAGTTAAGCATCCTAACAAGCTTGACCTACCCTTTGGCATCATGAGTGCAGCTCATGAGTGTTAATGCTGTGCTGAGCTCGGCCACGCACTCCTGCATGGACTAGGAGTGCCCATGCCCATTTGGGGTCTTCAGCAACTGAGAGAAGCTGCTGCTGCCCCTTCTCCCACCTTGTATCCTGGGTGGGAAGTTGTAAGGGGCTCTTTTCAGAAATGTAGATAAGGATGATACTCATAGGATCCTTCACTCTGGCCCTGAGCAAGGTACACCTCAGCTGGAGAGCAGGACAGGATTTGAGACATTTATGTATGCCCAAAGCTTTATACTGGCTAGCACTGACTACTCCCTGCCTCCTACGGTGAGGATTTTCAGTCTTGACTTCTAGGTATGGGCTATACCTTCATACAGGCAAAGGGTTATCTGAAATCCCCTGTCCTTGCTAACTGCCTAGCTGGATGCAAGGCAGCTGTTGTGGGCTATGCTTGAGATAATATAATCTGTCAGCAGCAATATGGTAATAGTTCAGACACAGGGTAGTGCTTTCTCCTAAATCAAGCATAGCAAGGGAGCTTTGTCTGGGCCAGACTGTGCTGTCATATCCTGATTCTCCCCACGTACTGTGTGAAGCCTGCTACAGTATGTACCTTGCATCTTTAAATCCTTCATAACATCTCTTCCTACAAGCCTAAAGAGTTTTTCCATAAATGTTTCCTGACCAGTATTTTGTCACAGAAATGCTCACACCAATGAATTACAAAGCTATTTAAATAAATTACTAGGTTGAAATTCATTGTCTAATTAGTCATGGATTCCTTTCTGCAGCTGAATAAAAAGTACAAGCAAACAGAGGGAGAAGATCATACGTTAAATATCTTAACTCCAACTGGAGTATGGAGCTATGAGGGCCAAAAAGCCCAACAGACCATTAACATTTACAATAGCACTGTCACTATGCCTACTGAAAGATGTTCCAGACATCACAGATTACAGGAATATAAAGCCTGAAAATATTTCTCTTCTTGAAAAGCACAAGGGACTCCTTAGTACAAATGTTTCCTCTCCCCTCCCTTAAAATTTACAGCTGCTGAAGTCTTTCCAGCACCTGCTCAATGGCTAGGTGCACTTTCAAATACCTGTCACACAGTGGCTGGTCTTTGGGGAAAATACTAGATTTATCATTATAGTACAGGAATACAAGAAAAGTAAATATCTATTTCTCCTCACTGCAGATAAAAAAGAGAATATAGTGCTGGTAGAGTGCTACCATGAAAAAGCTTCCTAATGGTTCTTGACTGTCATGTCAGACAAATAAACAAACTAAAGACAGCATTTGTACCTAAAAGAGTCATTGTTTCCCATGCAGACACAGTACTTTTCTCTTGAGGAGCAAATATTGAAAAGGGAGGATCGTGTGTATCTGCACTTGTTAGAATGAAAAACTGATTAAACAGATCTGCATTCAGCTGCAGTGGAAACATCTCAAAATTTGTTTTGTTCTCATTCTGTCCTAGGTTATTATGTGCAATAATTATTTATTAACTAATGATTTGCATATTGTTTTATCTCTCTAATTATCAAAGCACAGCAAAAGTAAAGTGATGCACAAAGTCTTTACAAACTGTCTTCATCAATGTCCCCCAAGATTTGCGATCCCTGGAGGAAGACTGTAAGCTTCATGACAGTGATCAAGCCGTGTCAGACTTAAGGTCCATCTAGCTCAGAATTTAATTGCTTCTACTGGCCAGTAGCAGATGTCCAAGGAGGAGTGTAAAAATAGAGTAAAAATAGTCAATTAATGTTTCAGTACATTGAACGTAAGGACCGCATCTAAACCATAATTTTAATAGACACTGACAGATTTATCCTTCATGAATTTGCCAAATTCTTTTTGAACCCATTTGGCTATCACAACCTCCTGTCAAAGGGTATTTCAATTTAATTCTATGTCGCATGACAAGTACTTTATTTTGTTGTAAAGTTGCCGCTGGACATTTTTATTCTGTTTCTGTCATAAGAAGAAGTGAACATTCCCCTGCCCCCTTCATCTTCTTTAGGACATTCACAGTTTTATACACCTCTATCCTTCAATCATCTCTTTTCAAAGCTGAAATGCTTATTTAGCCTCTCCTTACACAGGCTTCGTTCCACATCTTTTATCAAACATGTCTTTTTTTGTTTTTTAATCCAGCTCTATTGCAGCCTTTTCAGATAAGATGATCAGAATCGTTTGTAGTTATCAAGATGTGGGAGCACCATAGATTTATTCTGTTGCATAATGGTGCTTTTCTATTTTGCTGTCAATCCCTTTCCTAATAATTCTTAGCATTCAATTTGTCTTTTTTTTTTTCTGCTGTGAGCAATGATCTAATGTTTACTAAGAAATATCTGCAATGACACCAAAATCTTTTCTAATGTTAGGTTAAAGCCCATCATTCATATGCATTTATAAATGTTATTTTCCAAGTGTATTATTTTGCATTTATCAAAATTGATCTCCACCCACCAGCTTATCATCCAATTATGGGAACTTGCTGCAATTCTTCACAGTAAGTATTACACTCTCCTATTAGACTTCTGCCTATTCTTTTCATATTTAAAAAGGAATGTATGAAGACATTAAACATGCAACACAAATCTCAATGGGATCACATACGTAATCTCTCTTTCAGGCAAAAACTGACCATTTATTCCCATCCTTTATCTTCTAGCTTTTAACTGGGAATTAATCCATAAAAGGATCTTCCCTCTTATCCCTTGACGGTTTAATTGCCTGAAAAACCTGTTTTTGTTGAATCTGCACATGCTATTTTGACCAGATGACCCACAAGGCAACTGATTAGGACATGAACAGGAGTTGATTTCACACAAAAATTCTTTAATTAAATCACAAGGAATTATACCAATTTCATTCTGAAATGCAAATTCTTCATTAATGTGCTAGCAGGAGAACTAAGGCAGGCTTACTGGAGCCAATAGGAACCCCACAGACAACTAGAATGGGAAAAAAAGGCAGTGGTACTTTGAATCATTGTCATTAACACCCTCTTTGTAGGCTCATTACATATGGGCTAGGAGTCTAACGCTCATGGGCAATATCTAGAAAACATCTTGGCATGCTTCTGCTGTGAATGAAAATGCACACAGCTCAGCTCTGCACCTGTTAGCCCAACCACTGGTGTCAACAAATGGTGCAAGTACAAACGGAGCTTCACTGCCCTCCATTCCTAATTAAGTGTCCACTGCACTAACCAATGTGGTTTTCTTTCTTTGGGCCTCCAATAACTCCACCAGCCCCTAAGTACTGGTGAAGTAAGGTGCTGCTTAACATATTGACATTTTCAGTGGGCTCCCCAATATCTCCTGAATTTTTCGCCCTATGTCAAGATTCCTCATCACTGAACTTCTCTCTTTTTGCATATTCTAAATTTTTATTTAGATAGCAAGGAACAGAACATCATGTTTAAGATTACCTAAGACATTTCACAGGTTCAAGTCTTACAGCTTTCTCTACTCAGTAGTCATTTTTTAAAAGCTAAGAGAACACACATCATTTACAAAGCAAAGAAGGAAAGCAAAAATACAAAGAACAGAACTACTATGAAACAGCAGCTTTGCCATGAACAACATCCTCTACAAACCAAAAGCAACAAATAAATGGCACAAAGTGTTGAACTTCAACAGAACAGTGACCTAATTTTTTTATTATTATTGTTCATATAATAATAGCAGCTAGGAGACTTCTGTGCTAAATAAGAGGTGGAAAAAAAGGTAGTTCTCATATAAAAATGAACTCTGAGGTGCAGTATGAAAATACACCTTGACAACATTATTAATTTTATTGCAAAGAAATTCACCAACACAATAGGATCTGAATGTATTCAAAATTTACTGTGGCTCAGTCAGTAAAGTACTTTGTTCGTGCTTCTGGGCCCTAATATATATATTTCTTCTTTTAAGGACACCATTTGAAAGTTAAAACCAAAACAAAATCCCACCCAAACCCTCAACCTTTTCTTTAATTATAGCGAATAAATAGCATTTTTAGTGGCTTGTTCCTTCCTTGACATATTGAACAGAGTTCTGGCTATATTTACCACATTAGTATATAAACTGTTCTGTCATCACTCTCCAGTTATGCTTTTAAGTAAAACTTACATAAAGTACTGCCACTTTATAATTTTGGCAGATCAATAAAGTCAAGAAAACAGCAGCCACATCTTTCTGGTAGCGATTACTAAGATTACATTAATGGTATTTAGTGCATTTAGGCTATTAGAATAGCAATGCTTACATTTTATATAGGTGGGGCTGGTAATACCAGCTATTAGTAAGATTGCTTAACAGTTCCTATTTTAAGACCCTGTTTTTAATTTTTTAGTTCCTCATAACTTTGAAAACTTTTTTCTTGTTTAGACTGGAATTTTCCATCTTAGGTATTCTGCAGAAATACCATAATTATCTGACTGCCTCAAAAGTGTGGTACACTCTTCTGTCCATGTTTAAAAAATGAACACGCCATCCCCCAACTTGATGTACTTGTCTCAGAAATGTGTTAGTGCCTCCAAGATTTTGAACAAAGACCTGAAATTTCATAAGGAAGGGACTTGATAAATTCTGCTCCTATTAAGCAAGGTTTCTTAGGTTTCAGTAGAAGTTGCTCAAGGAAGATGTCTCCTGTGACACTAAGGCCAGATGTAGGAATTTAAGAGCACATGCCCTGTGTCTCCACGGATCTCAGTAAGCCGTTGCCATATTCATTTACAGAAAAGACAAGAGAAAGGGGAAAGAAGATGAGAGTGCAGGGAAATGGGATTAGAATCCATTAAAAGAAAAATAGGGATTGATGTGCAGCGCACAGACTGGGGCTAGCCCTGGGAAAAAGGGAGAAAAAGACCAAGAATATAAAAAGCAGGAGGCATGAGAAGAGATATATCTGATAAGGCACTAGCATGCAAAGGAAGAACTGTGAGTTACTGGGGCAAAAAAAAATGGTACCAGAGAAAGGAGCAGAGTCCCTGGGGCTGCAGGGGGTTCCCCAGGGGAATTAACTGAGGACGCAGCGAAGACAGAAAAAAGGTTGAAAAGCACGTCTGGGCAAGGAGCGAGACTGGATGAAGACACATGAATGAAAAGTTAGCCGGAAGAAAGGGGGTGGGATTTGGAGCTAGTATTTAAAAAGTACTGAATGACCCAATCATCAGAGCAGGGTTTGAATTCATAAATAATGGGGGCATATGGTAGACAGTGGGGGAGAAAACAAAATACCATATATCAGCTGCCTTCGCAGGCACAGCCCTGCCTGTGGCCTGGCTGATGTAGGAAACCCATGGAATTAGAGGTCAGATCGAAACGGCACAGGACGTTTCCAGAGATCAGCTTTGCATTCTTATGAATGTTCTATGAATAAAAATTATGTGAGTGCATATGCACATATGCTGTTAAATACACACTCACGTAAGAATATTTTGTCTCCTTCAAAGAGAGGAGAATAAAACCCAACATTTTCAAGCTTTCTGATCGAAAGAGGTTCACCCCGCCCCCCAACATCCTTGAAAACCCACTTGAAACATCAGAAACCAAAAATAAACCAAATTAAACTTTGACAAAGCTATCCATTGTTGTTTCCAATTCAGGAACCCTTCCCAGTCCATTAAATTAGTGGCACTCACTTTTCAGAACATAAAGATGGAAAACATCTGAGATTACTTTCCTGTGCAGCCTCTTTTGATGTATGTTCAAGAACATGATGGAGACAGAAAGAGATCAATTCATGTCCCAGTGTTAACAGGCTATATAGACCCTAGCTTTACAGCACCTGAGTAAATACTGCTGATAAATAATGTTACTATTAGCTTTGACAATGGGTTAAAAGCATCTCCAGTTTCAAAGCTGTTCCATTATTGAGTGAAATATGGCAAAAGGAAAGAGAAATTTATTTTCAATTTTCATTTTATTATAAATTCTCCATCTCGATCTTCTTTCTGACACAACAAACTAAAAGACAGACATTTTTTTTTCTAGGAGTATTAGTCAGTATTACCCTTAGCCCATCATACATACTACCAGACATCAGCATCAAAGTGTATGAATAAGACTGACAGTTTTAAACAAATCAGAGGTTCCTTTTATAGGGTCTGTACAGATCATCTGTGCTGTATCAATTCTGCAAGTCAATCCATTTGCCAGTAGATCTGGATAGGGATCTGTATTCTATTAGCTTCTGTATAACAAAAAGTGAATAAAAAGAAAACCCTTAGTTTTTGCCAGAATTTTGCTTCTCATTTCTTAGCTGTGATCATCTTTCACTTCTGGTATTTTAGCCTTGGTTGTTCCTTTGTCTACTTTCTATTCCAGGGTCAGAAGGGTAAGGGTGAGACTCAGTAAATGTGTCCTGGAGCTTATGAGGTTTGACCATTGCAATTCTGTTTAGGAAAAGTACACTTGCATTAAATAGCAATAGCATTTGCATTAAAGGATAACATAATAAGGCACTGGAGCTTAGATTTCTTATGTTAAATACTTACCCTGCTGTTAATTAACATTGTAGAAAATTGGTACATATCAAGTTTAGAACACTACCTACATTATTTTTCCCAAATCCAACACATGGAATTAATTTCCAAAGGAATCACGTACCCTATGGAGTTCTAGAATCAAAGAATGGATAGATGCTGGACTAAGTAAAGAATTAGTAACAACTCTTAGAAAAATGGAAGATTCATAAAGGATATAAACTTTTATTTTTTGAAGGTACAGACTGGTTCCTGATATCAGAAACAAAAGGAGTTACTTCCAGTTAACTCTGTGAGAGTGACTGGCACTAAACTACATTATAAAACCAGTCAAACTTTCTCAGAAAGAAGTTATCTAATAACTGCCAGTTTTGGAGAGTTAAAAACGTGCTATTTAATTTCTTTCTAAAAATCTGTAAAAATATAAGATACATATATCTGAAGAACATTAGTTTAGCTGGATCACAAGTCTCCATTTTGAGAAATCTAATCTCTTTCAGAACTTACATGATTCATACTCTTGTCTGAATCTTCAAGATTTTAAGGACAATGTGTTTGAGCATATTACAGAAAGAACCTGGGAAAATATCTCGTTCTTCATGATTTTATCTAAAATCTCAAAGTGTTTGAACGTCATGTAATAAAGTTAAAAAAAAAAAAAGAAAAAAAGAAAAACATGGAAGAGTGAGGGAGATATGCTCATCAGGTATCGAAATCTTTGCCTTCAACTTCTTTCCTTCTAGAGTAGAACCCAAAATCTAGAGTTCGTGGAGGAAGTTATGTGTTTCTGTTCAAGGTTTCTGAGATATAACCACCTGCATGAGCAGGGCAACACTACACAGTACACCATATCTACACAACGACAGTAAATCCAGACCATACAGAGCACAATACACTCACAAAGGCCACCTGTAGAAGCAGCTATTTGTCCTTGTGCTCCAAATTTCTGGAGGTACCAAATAAATGGACCAAGTCCTCTATTTTTTGCCTGGAGAAAGCTTCTGGTGGAAAGAGGACCCAATGAGATTGACAATCCACCAGGAAGACAATCCACCAAAATATCTTCACTCAGTAGGAAACTTGTAGAACTAGGCATTAATATCTATTTACCAAGTAAATCCATCTCTTCTTTCTCCAATGGTGATTTTTTGTTTGTTTGGTTGGTTGGTTGGGTTTGGGATTTTGGGTGGGGTTTTTTTTTTCCCTCCTTCCCTTTGAGGCAGAAGGAAATGGAGTTGAGACAGGGTTGTATTTTGTGATTAGTACCGCTGTCTCTGCAGGTATCCACTTTATTGTGCACTGGGTGTATTAGCATTTGTCTTGCAGAGAGGCACTCATTACCTTTTCAAGCACCATTTCTAGATTTTTGAGCTATGGAGTTTAGGCAGAAATTGGGCGGCAGGGGTGTGTAGGAATGTGAACATCATGAATTTGGGGAGCTTCCAGCATGAGAAAGACAGTAAGAGTCAACAGTTTCCTCATAATAATTTTTAATTAGGCACCTAAAGTCCATTTGTATCTTGTTTTAAGGGCCAATATCCTTTTCAGACTATCAAGTCATTAAAAAATACTCACATGTTTTCAGCATTAACAAATATGATTTCAAAACCTGGCCCTGAAATGATCTTAATGGATCTCTTAAGCCTAATCTAGATTTGGAAAATCCTCCTTGACTTATGCCTTGTTCATTCTTCTCTAATTAGCAGTGCAGTCATGATACTGATGAAAAGCAGGTTCTTTCTGCATGTGAAGACCATCTGGTCTTGCCAGCACACCACTAGTCCTACCCCAGATGGCAACTTCTTGGTAAGGCTAAGAGATGCGATTATTCAATTGTTCTATAATCACACACACACTTCAGTTAGTTACTGGTGATTAAGATTCAACAGTGTTTCTGCTATTTACTGTTTCATTTGTCAAGACATTCTATGCAATCTTTGCAATCATTGCAGTGTTAAGATGCAAGTTTGTTGTGCAGGTTAAACATTTTAAAACACAGTGCATAAAGGGTTTTATCAACTCAGGAAGACAAACTAATTTAATTGTTATCTAAGCACTAACTAGTCGCAGTACAACAGCAGGCACTTGATTGTCTGTAACTAAGAATAGGTCCAGAATTCTCTGTTTGAAAGGACGGGTGTCCTGAGAAGAGAGTTACAACAAAGCTTAGCAAACAATTGTGTGACTTATGCAATTGAGAAGAAGGGGTGAAGCAGATCCAAATGGGGTCCAGAAGTAGTAAAACTCAAACTATTTCTACTTCAAATAGACTTTTAATCCACTCTAGCATCACTCTTACCCGGCCACAGTGTTTAGTTGTTATATTTATGAGAAAAGGAAAAATAGCCATTGCCTTGTTACCTCTAACATTCTCCTTCATGTCCCCCCTTCAAGGTCAGCCTGAGCTGCTCTTTGCCCTCTTCTGTGAGGTTGGGAGAGACAGCCAAATCCCTGCTCTGGGCTCTGGTACAGGGGCACGGATGCACAAGGACCCTGTAATCATTTAAACATTCATGAGGAAAAGAAAGAAAACAACCCCAAACTATAGAAACTTACTACATTGTCACAAGTTTGTAGGAGGTTTGTAGTTCAGCAGAGGTACACATGGTACAGCAGAGATGAACCGCATTGCTGTTTGCCACCATATGACACTGGTAAGACAGAAAAGCACAGAAGGATTTGAGAGAGGTTTATAAACTTCTGGTGGGGACAGACCCCACCACCCCCTGGGTAAGAGCTGCCACACACACACAGACACGGCTCTTGGAGGGATTTCTTCCATTCTGGGAATTTAGGGGGTTTTGTGCAACCTGTTGTATCTTCTATTTTCCCCTCTTTTAAGATTACCATTACTTCATTCTAAAAACTGATGTTATTCCTATTTTGAGGCTACATATGCCTCCAACCGATTATTTTTTTATAGAGTAACAAACAGAATGCAACCTTGGGTGACTAATTAGGGCTCTTAACCCATACAAGTCTGCTCTCAGACAGACCTGCCAAGCTATAATGGATTTTAGCAAGGGCTGCCTGGATGTAGCTGAAGATAAAAGCAGGTCATATGAACAACAGGAAAGGCCTAAGATTACCTCGTATGGATTTGCTGAGGCATGAGAGTGACGAGCTAAGAGGGCTGAGCTCTCCACCACTCCTCTCGTCAGCTACCCAGCATGTGTTGCCACATCGGGTGACAGTAATATAGCTCATTTGTTCAGACTGGAATTGAATTTTCCCTGGCAGCTATGGGAACTGTAACTACTTGATTTTTTAAGTGTCAGACTTTCAAACACTAAAAACCCCAACAATTTTATTGTAATAATACTTCTATTTCTACTATATATTAACTTTGCCATAAATTTACATATAAACTACAGGTGAATTTATAACTACACAGATACTAATTTATTCAAACACTAAGTGTAAAGAATATTGAGGCTGAAACGTATTGAGACTCAGTCCCCCAAAGGAGAGATTGGTAAACCCGTGGTTCTTAATGTAACCTTTATTCAGGCTTCTTGCACTATTCTTTATGATACAGTCTTTAACTGAGTGATAGCAGCTTTTACAGCTGTTTTTACAGTAGGAATTACTTCAATCAGCTCATCACTATTCACCATTTCTTTTAGTTCCACCATTGGCTCTGTGTGTTACCCAGTGTATACTATTCAAATACCAGCTGGGCTACAGAATTTGGGGGGTTCTCCTGGCTTTCCATGGGGACCTTAGTCCCCAGAGAAGAGTTTAAATCTGACAAAAATCACATTTCTAGGCTTATGCTCAAAACCCAAACCAAAAACCAGCCACAAACACTACCACTTTGAGTAGTTAAGAATCATGTTATAAAGATAACAAATTTCAAACCTGGGACTCCTTAATTTATTTAAATGCAGGTGGTGGGTTATAAACAAACTTGGAAGAAATTAAACATAAAAGTGAAGAGAAGTTTCATCCCACAAAAGAACTACACAAAAAACACACAATCCTAACTACAGGCATCAATCTCTACCTCAAATAGATACACATACAAATAATGCATCTAGATTTACAGCAGTGACTTTGTGTTTTAAAAGTCTATATAGACATCCATATGATTTACATTATGAAACCCACAGATTATTCCTTAGTAGAATCTCAGAGGCTTAAATCAATAAACATTATAGCCATTTTTAGGAGCTACCAATATTTATTAAACCTTCCAGTGGGAGAGAATATATGTTTATATCAGTGTGTGCACTATTTATGCTGCTAATGGACAAGGATGACTGGCAGAAATTGCAGTCAGATGAAACAAGTTTTCTTTCTACTGTTTCTTGATAGCAGATTATTCTCACTAAGCCAATTCTGTGATGTGTTTTTAACTACTAGACTTAGCTGCTGGACTAGACAGCCTCTGGGCCTGGTGTCACTCTTTTGCTTGCTTCTTCTAAGTCATCCATTACTGTTTGCTTGGGCTGTTGGTTGCAAGAGGGTTTGTCTCCCTCTTCTCTCAAAGAGCTTATCCTGAGGACTGTCAGCAGATGAGTTCTCTTACGTCCTGATATATTATTTCTGGCATAGGGGCCACATGAAGCCAGTGGTTCAGGGGAAATCACCAGGGAAACCACAAGGACAGATCACTGAATCCAAATTCCTTCTCTAGTCCTTTAGGCTTCTTAAGGGAGTTTCTGTGATCTAACTGATCCTTGTTATTCCTGTTCCAGATGCTCTCCCCCTATATGCTTTTATCTGTACAAACATGGGTTTCTCTTTAGAGGTACTGACTTGCCATACACCCTTGGTACATGTTGGTATCCACATATACTGAAGCATATACCATGGGGATTCCTTACAGTGCTCAGTCATTTGAGCTTGGTATTATAAAGACACAGCTTACCCATTTGGCCAGATTCACTGATTCCCATAAGAAGGAAGTCTGATACACACTTATGATAATTTACAATTAATATTTCCTATATAGATTTGCCTCTCAAATCCACAAGGCAATGACAGAAGTTGTTTCATACTTTTGCAGGAAGTAATTTCAGTGGCAGTTTAGAAGATACTCAGCAGTACTTGAGGAATTGGACTCAACAGTGCTATTCAATCGATGGTAACAAATAGTCTGACTCTATTGCAAAGTTGAAGTTTTTAAAAATTATCTTAGTATATTGACAGTAACGTATCTTTAAAGTTTGAAGGCTTCTGAGAGCCATAATAATAAAAAGAGTCTCCAGTGAATGGCTGAGCTCCCTCTTTCATTCCAGGAGTCCAAGGGAGCAGAGCCCTGCACAGCTCATGAACTCCATTTCCCCAAACCCAGTCATTCCAGTTATGAAATAGGTGGATCTGACTACAAAGCAGAGATAACAGGACAACACCAAAACACCATTCATTGCCAGAACTTCACTAAACCATTATGGCAGATGAAATAGAGGCAAGAGACCACTGATATTCCTGTGCATAACAGTAGACACAGGGTGAAATACACCTTTAAAATGAAGACACAAGAATCACTCAGTCACCTTCTAAAGATGTGGCCCAGAAAAATGCAGGGGCTACCTGCGTGCTATTGCAGTATGTTGACTGGGGGAGGGGGAA
>NW_008824939.1:1435702-1461955 GCF_000699105.1 Pygoscelis adeliae | reverse complement strand
CCTGCTCTGTGGGTATGGACTTGGAGATGGAAAGCAGCTCCCCTCCTGCTGAGCTAGGCTGCTGCAACAGCAGAAAGTTCTAAACGCAGTATGCTCTCATAGTGTATTGTTTCTTTCTCCCAAATGCATTACTTGTTGCTTTTTCATTTCTCCCTTTTATCATCCTTTTGGATACTGACCTTCCCTCCAGTACCCATGATCCTGTGTGATCTTTCCCACTTGTGTAGAGTGAGTGTAAAACATTATTCCATGAGAATGGCAGCATTTATCAGCCCTTATTGCTAGGCACCAGTGCAAAGGGAGGGGCAGATGAAGGTTTTTATCATGCTTTTTAAGAAGGAAGACAGCAAGATCCAAAACTGAGATGAAACAGTAAAACTCTTGTTACCCCTAGAATATCATGACTTTCTAAGGAAGGCCATGGAATTAGGACTGTCAGGTGTGAGAGGTGTTACAAGTGACACTTTGTTCTTGCCTCTGCCATGCCCCTCTGATAGCCTGCACTATCAGGGTATTTCCCCTTGCTAAAATCCACATCAAGCTCAGTAAACTAGATTTTCAGCTTTTTTTCCCCACCAAAGCCAGGGACGTAGAATTGAAGGCTGAGATCTGACCAGATTTAGACAAATGTAAACAACAGTCCACATTACAGGGCAGACCTTCTCCATCAGAAGATCCAAGCACAAATAAAAGTTCTAGTTCAAATAATTTTAGCTGCTCTTTTTTCCACCCACTATTAATTCTTCCTTCCTTTAATAGACACTTGCAGGCTTGCTGCAGGTAACTGGGTCTGAATATGTTGTTTTTGAAGTGTGTTTACTTGGCAGGGAAGCTAAATAACCAGGAAAAGCTGTACCTTGACCATCTACACCGGCTCTGTATCTGTCCCAGCATATTTCTCTCTTCTATTTTTTTTCCCCACTATTTCCCAAACAAGCACTGCCAAGTGCATGTCTCTGTAAAAGTCCTCCTTGTTCTATATTTGTCTGTATTGAAGTGTCATTGTCTTCTATTGATTTTAACTGATCTAATTCTGTAAATAGCTGGCAATTGTGTTCTTCCTTATTTACAGTTTCATCCATTTATAGTATCATCCATCTGTGATTTCTGTTTTTCCTTTCTTACTTTCTTTCCTATTTTCTTTGACTTCCCCAAGCCAATTTTCTTCTTATTCTATGAATCCACAGAACTCTTCTAAAACAACAATTTGAAGTTAAAATAGCATCATCGAATTCACACTCAGTCTTTGAAGTATTCCTCATGCACTTTCTACACTTACAGAAACTGCAGAAAACCTGGAAGAACTTTCCCCAGTTCACATAGAGTATTTGTAATTAAGTTGATTAAAGTAACAAGCCACACACACTGTTCTTCTTTTGCTCAAGCCACAAAATCATCATTATGTGAAATGGGAAATGCAATAGTTTGCCTCAAGCACAGATTTAATCCTTGACTTTTACCTCATGCTGGCTTGTAAGGCAATACTCAGCAAAGACTAACACCTAAGCAGTGGGACAACGTTGAGTGCAGCCTTGATCTACTTCCCAGGGCAGCTGAGCTGATTTGAAAATCATGTGAAGAACAGGCAGAAAGGCATAGCACATGTGGGCTTTACAGCAAGAAGTTTCATGTTCAGGAACAGAAAACACTAAAAATTGTTTACATTTCCTTGCTAAAAAGATGCAGGTTTGGAGGTTGAAGAAAGTAATTTTCTTCAGTAGAATAAATTCCTTATGATTACAGAAAGTAGAGTTCCAGTAAATAAACCAATGCCTCTCAGTGGATTAATAAAAATGGAAAACAAAGCACTCCAAAAGCATGCCTCAGAAATTACTTTGTTCTCATTATGTGCAAAGCAAGTTAATCTCTCCCACCTGTTGTAAAAAAGCTATAAATTTTGCCAAGCCTTTTCAAATGCTATGGAATAACTTTCTGGGAACCAAATAAATCAGTCCAATCAGTACCAAATAAGTCGGTCAGTTCTCCATCATCAGGAACAGGGAGGGGAGGATGTCTTGGATGCAGGCAAAGCACCCAGTGGGTGCAGAGCTGGCCAGGCAGGCTGGGGCAGCACAGGCCAGCTACAGAGCTCGGAGCCTGTCAGATAACCCCGGCTCTCCCGAGCTGGCTCTGTGCTTCACCCCATTGCTGGTGGGTGTCCCTGTGCTTGGCTGAATGGGGGAACATGGCTCAGAGATCATTCTGCAGCAGCTGCTTTAGGTCTGGAAGCAACAGTCTTATCTATTATTCAGATAATGGATAGCCTGCTAAAGACTAGAACAACCAGAAAAGGAGTGGTCCGTCAGCACTTTGAAATGGTTTTTCACTGTTGTGTTGTAACAAAAAGTTATTTTTGGAAGCCAGAATTTTACTGCACACCTTTACCTGTTGGTTGTAAGGACTGTGTAACACAGTTTTATTATGTTTATACTAATCCCAAACTGTCTCTTGTTTAAAAAGAAAGATATTTTTAATAGATATTTATATAATAGATAAATAAAACCAAAATGGCAGTAAACAGATAAATTATAAACGAGATTTAATCATTAATATTCACTCTGGAATATGTATGGATCTGTACCCCGAGAATGTCATTATTTGGTGTTCAGCTTTTGTATATGACAGGTTTTTATTTACTTGTGTACTCGTGCCTACAGACCCCAGCTGAGTTGTGGGGGTTTTACTGCCCTAGGGAATGAATAAAGACACAGAAAAAGACAGTCTATCTCTCAGGGAGGTTACAGTCTGAGAAAATACATCAAGTGCAGAACAGAGGTGCCCAGTGCGCTCTCGTGCCTTTCCAGCATATGAAGAGTAGCTAAGAATTTAGCTGGGAAACACCATGAAGCTTCGAAAAACATCCAATATGCCATGGGGTGCATTTCTGCAAGACAACTGTCCACGGAAACTGGTAGCAACCAGGGGAACCAATGATTACAACCACAAGGCCTCTGCAGATCTGTCCCATGTCCCATGTACAGGACCTGTTGCCGATGAGGGCAGGAACTCAGCAGATGTTACTGATGTAATTTGAAATACGTCAATAATTATCTTGCAGGCATTTGGAGAAAGTAAATGACTCAGATAACTTTATTTTCCTGAAATGGCCTTTCTTATCCTAAGTAAATACGTATCATTTTATAAAAGTTATACCTGACCAGTACTTTTAATTACATTTGTTACATATAATTACGTTCAAGGCTTCACCTTCTGAATAAAACAGATCTTTTCCTTTCTAAGCCACAGTTTACACATTATTGTATTTATGTTTAAATCTAGTTCTACTGGCATTCTATTAAATGCTACATGAAATGAATATAATCAAGAATCAACAGCAAGGGTTTCTCTTGACTGTTTAAACAATATTTCAAGGTAGCTTTGCCAAAATTGTCAGCAACTCCCTATTCAGTAACTTTGAAATTGTAAAAGTATCATAAAGGCAGCATTATCAGAGACATAAACGGGCTCAAAAAGTGCACAATACAGAAAACCTAATTACAACTCCAAATCTCTCAATACTTGTCCATTCAAATTCTGAAAGGCCAAAAACTCAAAAGTTGATGCTAGTATCTAAATTCAGAATGCTACCCAAGAGAATAATACTCTTCTCCAATGCTTCTATTTGCACAGACTTTTGTGAATACAAACCAGTTTTTCACCTCTCTGTTTTTAGCATTACTTTTTAAACAACACCAAATGGGAAGTAAAAATAACTGTAGCTCCATTATGCAGCAAATGTAGGCAGACCTTTAACTTCAGCATGACTCCATAACACAAGCTGTCCATCGGTGTCCCCAAACAGCCCTTTTTGCACAATCAGGCTTAAATTAGTAAAGACATATGATGCATTGAGCCATGCACATTACACTGTTCAGGCTTGAAAGTGCCTAATGCTGAGTAAAGTTTCCTACCAGCTGTTTTTGTGTTATTTGTTTTGTGCTCTCATTTGAACTATTACATAATGTGTTGAAATGAAAAGTTGGCACATAGTGGTATAATGTTTTTTTTTTCTAGAGAAAAAGCAGTGTATCATTTGATTTCATAGATACAGAGTAAAGCAGATCTTTAATTCAAATTGAAAAATGAAGTGGGGTATGGTAAATGACATTGTAGCACCATCACTTTCAGGAAGTATTCTTATACTGTGAAGACAGGTCTTCATCACATTAGTGTCGTAATTAATGATTTCTCTAAATCAACATTTTTCTGCCTGAATTATCACAGCCTAAAGCTATTATGTACGTTGACTTACTGCAACGTATGAAAAGGAGGGTAGAAAAATTATAACTTATATTTTGCATACCATTTTTGATTCCAAAGATACCCAGTGAATGCTACAAAATGTGTGTAATATTGAATCAGATAGATTAAATGAGTGTGCATGCACACACACAGAGGATTTATTGCAACAGCACTAATATTTTGCCCATTGCATACTTGTGCACACAAGAAATGCAATCTCCTCTGAGATGGAAAAGGGAAGCATAACAATTAGTACGCAGGACAAGTGCTCCAGTCATTAGGCTCTCACTGAGTTATTACAGAAACGGGCTGCAGTACCACCAGCTGGTTTTGAAAAGCTTTGCTGGTGTTTGGGAAAAGGGCTGAATGTCTCCTTCCAGGAGAAAACTTGGGGCTAAGATAACATCGGTAAGTCCATTAAGCTTCTGGGAAAGCATCAAGTCTTACCTCTCCTTTCCATGAACTACCGCAAGCAGGTTCCTCCTCACTATGCCGGCTTCTGTGGATTCGCCTTCTTCCTCTGCTGCGTAAAGGGAGTATCAGTATCTCACCTCGCTGTTGCAAAATTCACTAGTGGCCCAACCTCATGCGGTAGCAGACTTTCACATCAGAAAGTGTCAGCTACACAACTCACCCACTCCATAAACTGCGCAACTCCCACAGTGGTCCAACCGTAAAAGATGAAAACACAATCTTCAGCTGGCATTACTTGAGCGTTTCGTCAGGAAGACACAGGAGCTTTCAGCCTTTGGTCACTGCAATGGGACTTTCACCACCATATACTTTCATGATTCTAATCTCCACGGGAGACAGATTACATGCAGGATGAAAACAAAATCTATTTTTAATAAGAGGTAAGTCCAAGAGCTAGGACCTTTAGCAAGTAGAAAGGCCCAAGGGGATGGAGCTGCCATGATAAATTAATCTTACCACGTGGCAAGTGAAAAAATAACTCTTTTTTTTTTAATGCTGCCTAATCTTAGCATATAGGTGTTTTGCCTAGAGGTGAACGCGGGCTTAGTCTCAGAGTCTAACTCTTAGTACACATATATAACACAGGCTTTTGGGACAGGGAGAAGCAAAGAAGTCATCCAGAAGTTACAATGGCTTTTAACTTAAGCACAAAGCAAGTCGAATGGGGCCCTTGGAGCTGGGTATCCCTCTGGCAGCATACCGGGGACAGGAAAGATGAATTCACTGCCCACTCACACTCACATGAGCATACCTTTTAAAGTGAAACAAAACCAGTTGTTTCATTTCCCTCCGTCTCTGACAGATAAGGAGCCCAAATGATCTGTGTGGTCCATATTTGTGTATAGTAATACCAATCTTCAGTATGTCTAAAAGTAGTCACCAGTGGGAAGCATGCATTCAGACTCAATGGAGAAACATTATCCAAGTAGAGACTATCTGTAACGTCATTTCCAGGGAGTTATATTTTGTTTCAAATCTTTGAGCACTGTTGGGGGTGAGAACACTCCAAATCAGGCAGAGGGAGATGACACTTTTTTTTAAATTAAAGAGGTCAGAAATTCTTCAACATCAGTTTCTATGTACTCAACACCCTCTTCTCTATTTTTAAGCACCGGCCAGGCAGGCACTTTTACTGGTAACACGTCCACACAGGTTTCCTTGGCATCCCTCAAATCCTGGCAGCACTATTATATGTGCATGCTGCACTTTTCCATCAATGGACAAACTACTCTGTTTCCACTCCTTGCAATATTACACCCTCAGAAGACACTTTTGTTGACTGACAGACATCTCCTTCTTCTCCTTCCTTTTACTGCACTGGGATTGGAAGCCTGCACCTCATGAGGGTTAATACTTCTGATTTTCCCACCTACACAGTTAAAAAGCAGTCCCATGGAAGAACAACTTTATGCAAGGGAAGACTAGTTTAAAAATACAAAATCCCAGGAAAGAGGAATGTGGAGAAGTATTTCAGCACTTTAGTTTAAATTCAGCCCTGTAAAAGCTCACATGAAATATTCATACTTTAATGTCCACAAAGTAGTTTAATCAGATCTGCAGAATCACAACTCTGGCAGTATAATATGTCCCATGGCCATACAAAATGCTGAAGTGAGCAGAATATGTCCATATTCCTCTGCCAGAAAAGTTCTGACCTGCAGGCTCTGGTACAAAGCACTCACTAAACACCCTGTATAACTATTTAATATATGTGCCCTCTGGAAATGCTGAAGGGTTTTCTCCTTAGGCGTCTGTCTCTGATCATAGCAACGGACACTGCTTCTTTGTTCAGTGACCTTATGAATAGAAGCGCTAAGGTCCAGAAAAATTGCTAGCAGCATCACAATCTATAGCGAAGGCCAGTGATTCTCCAGATTTCACCCTAAACGTAATTATGTGGAGAAATCCAACTACAGAACTTTTGAGTTCCTCAAAACACTTCATCTGTCATCACTCCATTGAACCAACATTATTTATTTGCTTTTGAAAGCAACTCTAATTGATTTATCTGCCGCTCAGAATAACACCATGATAAATAAATTATCACTTAAACACGATGGATTACTAACATTTCCTTTTCTAATTATATTTATGACATATTACTAGGTCTTGCTTTGTTTAAAGCTTACATATGTTTTCCTCATCCCCGTAATCTAATCTAAGGTGCAAAGCCTGGATTTGTGCCAGTAAACCCCTTTGTTAATATACTGCTGCACTAGCAGAGTCCATCTGGAGTTACTGTTCTGCTTGATGTCACATGGCAGATCCTACCTGCACAGAAGATGAAAGGGCATTCAAGGCACATATCTAGGGATGACAGTTTTCTTTGTGATGAACCACAGAGTCACAGCTTGTTAAGTAAGACTGTGACAGTGATAAAAGACAAAGCCATCATTTTATAGCAGAATATGGCCTATCTGTACATGACAAGCCATACTATCTCTGCTCACACATGCTGACATCTCATAATGCATTCTCCAAAGTGCCGGACAGAAATAGTCCCTGAAGACAGCACCACTAGAGAGTAATAGCATACTGCTTATCTAGGAGCAAATGAATGGAAAAAACCTGAAGTGTACAATGTGTCCCTATTAACATCACAGATAAAGGGAGCTTTCAGTTTATT
This sequence comes from Pygoscelis adeliae, assembly GCF_000699105.1. Classification (NCBI taxonomy): domain Eukaryota; kingdom Metazoa; phylum Chordata; class Aves; order Sphenisciformes; family Spheniscidae; genus Pygoscelis; species Pygoscelis adeliae. Next base: position 1,454,613 of record NW_008824939.1, on the reverse strand, counting down.
TTCTATTTTCATTAGAGGTTCAATAGGTTTAGCATCAAACAATAAAGACCATTAAGTTCCCTTCATTGTAAATTATTTTGACTATTTCAATTATTTTTTTTCTAAATGTTGGGAATAAATTTACAAAAATCTGTTGGGAACCCTCTTTTTTGGAGGGCTGTGTGTCCATACTGTGCATGCAGTCTTCTGCTATCCTTAACATTCTTCGCACTTGACATCTTCCCAGGCTGTCCAAACATCACTAGCTGGTGCTTACAGGCTCCCAAGCTGCCCTGCAGGGTGAAAGCCCATGGGAATGTAGGTTATGGCAAGAGGTTAACCGCGAGGCACCTCCCAGAGCAGGTGGCGTAGGGGGACAGGGAGGGGACACTGTCACCAGAGCTGGCAGTAAGGAACCTGAGGCTGGTACCTTGCGGGGGGGAATGGGAAAGCCTGGTGGCTTCCTGGGAAGGAGAGGTCAGGGAAGAGGCATCAAGAAGGAAAAGATTTAGCTTGAAAGAAGAGGGAAACATGTAAAAGGGCTACAAACCATCAGGGGAGCATAAGGAAAGAGAAAATCCCTTTCGCCTTTAAGGGTGCTTCTCAGTTAAGTCAGGCCCTTCTCTTGGTTTTAGCCCAAGCCTTTTTATACTCCACATGCAAAAGTTTTAATGATATATTGACCCTGCTATTAGTAGAAATTACAATCCACCTGAATCTGGGCAGAAATTAACGCATCTGCTGTAGTGATCCATATGAAAACTTCTGGCTTCCTGCACTCCAACAAGGACAGAGTATCTCCTGCAAGTGCAGCTCACAGGGGTGGAAAACAGCGTGACATCATAAAAAAATAAAGAGATATTCCGAGACATAACCCTGGGTGGCTGCGAAATTAGTAATAATGCTGCAATGCAAGTGCTGCTTATCAGCAAGGTGCTGTAAACGGGGTTAACGTGGATGTTCAGACTGAGTACCAATCACATGGGCTAACCTGAGAAGTAATGCCTAGTGCCGCTGTACATTTGAGATGCATTGGCTGGGGGTTGTAAGTCTTTAGAAGTGACAGTGAAAACCTGTCTGCCACTCTCCTCTCAAGTTGCATGGTACACACATCTCCTTTTCCTACTGTACATGCAATCATCTCCCTCACTGAATCCTTCCACCTAGCACAGCCAAATATCCTGTTCTCACTTGCAGTGTAACCTACCCGTAAATACCTGCAAAAGACACCTTCAAAATTTTCCTCAGTGACACCTACAAAATGTTGACAAAGGTTAAGTAGCTCATGTCTTAAGACTGCTGCCTATCACACTAACCAGCATTGCTTTTACTGTTTGCTTGTACCCTCCCCATCTGTTGACTGAATGTCTCTTGTCTTCATACATAAATATTAAATTCTTTGGTATAGTTGTAATATAAGTAAGCACAATTAATAACAACAACATTAACGAAAGTATTCAATACTGATCCTCTTGATGGTCATTTATACTGCTATTATAGTTAGCTCAGTATTTCTGATTTGTCACAACTTTCATTATGTAGATTAATTGATTTTTTCCCATAGTTGTTGACATAATCAGATAGATACTTTTTCAAATTTCCCCTCTTCTGGGCTCTGGACTTTAATACCTATATTGGCACTCAGGTCTCAGTACCTTTATCTCCATTTATATATTTACAGTACCTTCCTCACTTATCCTCCTGAACACTTCCTGAAGCATCCTCCTTCCATTCTCATTTTCATGCCTTCCTTTATGGGGTTTCTCAGATCTGGAACCCTCCTATCCCTCCTCTGATTTTGTTTTGCAGGAATCTCTCTCTGCTAAAGGAAACAGCAAAATAATATTCAAAGGCAAAATGTTTCAGAAATAAACAACACCTAAAACATTTCAGGCACTTCACTTGATAGTTGACCATTTATATTTGAGTCATACAGAACATGTATACACGACATAATGGACGTGGTGCACAGAGCTGTCATGATAACAGATTAGAGAGCTCACACAATACAGTGCTGTTGCAGCTGGAGTCCCACAGCTTGCCACACCTCAGCTAATAAATGCTGTGTCTCAGCTTCATATGAGCTGGGACAGACAGTTTCCAGTGCCAGACCTACCACCACTGACAACTAATTTGATATCTCTACTCCTTCACTGCTGCAGTACAGATACAGCCATAGTTAGTCTGATGTAGGTCTCCATCCTGTAAAGTCTTAGGTATGCATTTATCTGACTATTAAGGATATGCAATGTCTTATGTCTTTTAATTTTACTATGGGTAACGCCATGTTTTTGAAAGCTCTCAATCCTGAAGTTGTGTGATTATGTGAGAGTTCTGGTCTTCATTTGAAGAGAAACTCTTTAACCTTTAAAGAAGAATGTTCAAAAATCTGAATTCATATACAGAGAACTCATTTTTTTTGTTCTTAATTTTTTCCTGGTTTTTCAGCCATTCTGATGATTTTTGGATACCGTGTTCTTGATGCTTTACAATTGGTGTTAACTCTACTAAAGTACTTTGTTGACTTGAAGCAGACTGAATTTTTAGCTTGTAAACTCATTACAAAGATCATTTTTTATTCTTACATTCTGAGCATAGACATAAATTACAAGTGTCTTCCAAACATTAAATCTCAAAGATCTCAAGATCTTCCAAACATCTCAAGAATATGAGTTTTTTGATAATCCATTTTGAAATGTTATAGCTTATCTGTTTTTTTCTAGTCAAGCCATCATATCGTTTTGAAACTGGAATGGACAAATTGTTTTACAAAGACAATCATCATTTCATTTGAAAAAGAACTTTTTTTAGAGATCCATAAAGTATAGCTAACTTTTCCCTGGAGTTTTTAAGCTTTCTGCACACTGTGGTTCCAGTCTGGATTACAAGTGTCAAAATGCCACAAAAAAGACTGTTCCCTCAGTATTTTTGGCTTAGTGAGAGACAGAAAGTGCTGAAAATTTTGTAAGAAAAAAAGCCATAGTGAGAATTCCCACTTAGCTTTTAGATCAAAAAGGCTGATTAAGCACAGGAGGTTTGGGGAAGTCTTTCAAACTGAACTGATGCTATAAATCTGCTGAATTTTGCTGATCGGTTTAGTAAACTGATTGAATACTGTCTCGTGTGTGACCAGTTTTAATATTTCGGGAGGGCTTCGTGCATATTTAGAATGGGATAGCCTGAAGCCTAAATCTGCCCTCAGTGACCTTTGCTGTGGGGCAAGTATGCACATGCAGAAAATATACCTACTGACGCGTGAACCCTGCCATTGCCATCATTGTTAGCTATACATTTGTTTATCTTATCAAGCAGCACCTACAGTTACACAGGGAGTGACAAAAGTTAGAGATGCTTCCCATGCAGGGCAGGAGCTCCAGGCTCTTTCTGTGGCTCTTGGTGAGGCAGAGGCTGCCACAGTGGTCAGGTTTCACTCTGCCCGACATAGCATAGGATCTGGGGGTCAGAATTTGCCACACTTTCTATGGCAGGGCACGAAGAAGCAATCTGTAATACCAGGACACTTTGTTTAACAGGGACATAGGATGGAAGAAAGGCATGTACTAGAAGCATTGGAGGACTAGGGCTGAATGCTCAAATCAGTCTAATATTTCCCACTCTTCTGTTGTTTCTCCATACAAGGTGTTTCAGGTTCACTGCCGACCTGGAGCAGGAGCATTGCTGAATCTCAGGAAGACTTACCACATGTCTCAGGAACAACCACTGGAATACATTTAAGGTGACTGGTCATTCCTTTACCTTGATCTTGATCACATAGGTTTTCCTTCCAAAACATGTCTGAATACTCCAAAATGCACACAAGGGTTTTTTTTTATACAGCAGCATTGATCAGAGTTTGTGAATTTGCAACACACTAGTTACTCATGTAGGCGCTCAATGCACAGTGAATGTGAGATAACCTCCTCCATGTCAAAAGCTTAAGTTGTGAACTTACGGAGGCTTTTCGGAAGTGGAGTAAATTACTTCACACTTATTGCTAGCTAAGAGAATCCGCAAAAGAAGTTAGTATGGAGTAGTTATGAGCTTTAAATTAACACTTTGAATTTTTTTCTTTACCGTAACTTTTCATTTGGAGAAGCATTCAGACATTTTGCTTCTGAGAGTCCTAGTTCAAAAAGAGTTCAGTCTTTTAAAATATGTGATGTAGTGCTCCTGTATTTTCTTCTGCAATCCCTCTCCTCCATAAATTGAATTACACATTTTTCAGTTAGTTCTGATACAAAATAACAAATAGAAATAATACATCTATTCAGAGGTAATAAGATGAGACTGTTGTCTTGAAAAATAAGTATAGCGTTAACATGGATCGTTGACATATGTTACAGACAATTGAAATAAAAGGAAAGTTTAGGTTTAGTATATCAATAATACTGAAAGTCTTATGTAACTTCTTATAGTTTAGGTCTTGCATCTTGCCTGACATCTTGCCTGGCTTCCAGTCTTTAATAAGTTCAAAACCAAGGGAATCTTGCCTCTTGAAAAGCAGGAGCTTCTGAAGCCAGCCCTCCCTGGCACACTGGGAAGAACGCAGCAAGAGAAACAGTTTCCACCAAATCCTGCTGTCATTCCAGATGCACAAGAATTTTTAAAAACAAGAATCTTGAGCCACAGAATAATTCAGGTCAGGATGGACCTCAGGAGGTTGAATCTCTTGTTCAAAGCAGTGTCAACTGTGTGATCAGACCAGGTTGCTCAGGGTTTTATCCAGCCTGGTCTTGACAGCCTCCAGCGATGGAGACTGCACAAAATCATCTGCAAAGAAGCAGGCTTGTAGCCATATTTTAAAATATTTCATTCAAATTCCCCCTTCACTTAAAGTGCTCAAGGAGGTAGAGTGCTAGTGAACTTGTCAACCTTTTTGATATGAAATCTGCTGAAGCATAGGGGAAGTGAGGATGCTTACTTAGAGGTGTCCTGGGCTAGAAAGCACAAGTCATATTAAACTAGGTAAAACAAGATTCTTTTAGAGTCTTCAAAGGATCAACAAGAAGGTAGTTTTATCACTTTCCACAAGGTTCTAATACAAAATGTTTTATCCAAAATTCCAGGCTTTTCACCTAGCAATAATCTTCCTGTAAAAAATAATTTCTATAGACACAGACTTTGGTTAAAGATAAAAGATCAGCCAATCAGATAGAGCTCAGTGACTCTAAGCAGAAAATAAGAAATAAAAGACAGTAAAAAAAATACCTTCTTGTAATTCTTTCTTTCAATTGCAGTGCTGTATTAGCTTGCTATAGGTATGAAGTCCTTTAAATATGATCACATACAGCACAATTTGAGGTGTTTAACTGAACATTGATCAACTGGTATTCTTTTAAAAAACATTCTTTGCAAGTTCAGCTTTGTTACTTGATACCTGATTTTCCAAAGTGCTGAGCACCTGCAGTTCGCACTGGCTTCATTTGCAGTAACCGCAGTTACCCAGGAAATCAGGTCAGATCACACTTGTACTCACGTGGCAAGGCCACAGTTTTCAGTGGAAAACTCTACATTTTGAAGACTAGGGTGTTTTTTACTTTGCTACACCTTCTGCTAAGAAGTGTCTATTTGTCCACAGCAGATGCTGGATCCGTGTCCTTTTAAGCTGCCAACATCCCAGATCAGTTCCCAAGTTCATCTAGTTAAAGAAGAATGAGGGTTGTCATGCTGGAAAGTACCTTAAAAATAGGCGTCTGATGCAGGGCCTAACCCCAGCTCGCCAGTTATTCCCTTCTGTAAGCCAATAGCAAGGAAAAATAAAATAGGAAGAGATGCTTGCTTCTGCCCTGCTCTGGCTTCTGGCCAGACAGACTGTCTGAGCAGGTGCAATATAAGCAGCCACCCCTTTCTAGGGATACAGACACTTATTCACAGGAACAGGGGGAATGAAAGGAAAGAGGTAAAAGAATTAGGACTCTGAAAAGTACAATTTCTTCTTAGAGCTGCCTACAAGGTGACACAACTTTTCAGCTATCCGTAGGCAGAGGCACCATCTAAAAATCCATACTTGTGCTACATAATCTGCGGCACTTGGACAAATCAGGGTAATGCAGAGAAGTCCTTGTTTCAGTGACTCTGCAGAGCATAACTGGAGAGTAGGAAAATAATTATACATTGTAACAACAGTGTATATTGCATTCATTGAGATTATAAAAAGCTAACTACATCTGGGGCTAAAAAATGGTGTTATCCCAAATTCTCACTAATAGCATCCAATTACTGTCTGTGGTTATGTAACTGTTCATCTCACTATGTGGCCTCTTACTGCTGAAGTCTGTTGCTGCTCAGCATAAATTGCACAGAGCACAGTGTGTAAAGGCATTAATGGCATTTACTTTGCATTTTGCAGTACAAGGATAAACAAAAACATATTCTGAAACAAAATTAAAGTTGGGGGGAGGGGTTATTCCAAGCAAATTTTGTCAATTTTCTATGTTGTAAAATTAGCTTGGGGCGGGGGGGGGGGTTTGGGTAAAAACCTATGACTGATACGGGGTTTAGGGGTGGTGGCAAAAACATATGACTGTCATGGGGTATAAAAGAAAGTAAAAGTTTTCTGTTTTAAATATGTAGTTAAAACCAGTACACTATCACATAAAACATACCATTAATTTTAAAGGGTTTTTTTCCCCTGAATGCTATACAAACCAGAAAACCTTACAGAGATCAAAGTGCCCATCATTAGAATATGGGAACTCTTACTGAGTGGTCTGTGTGTGGGCACTGACCAAACAAAGTGTCAATGAGCCTCTGCTGATAAGAACGAGCAGAGATAAAGTAGGCCAAAAGATTTACGAGTCAGTAAATGCTGCAAACAGCAATCATAGAAGGTCAGGCAATTACCAGAAGAAGAAGAAAACACCAGTAAGTCCATCAAATAAAATGTGATCCCCTCATAAGCCATGGACATGAGAGGGAATGGCTGTAGACTAAAGCTGGAGTTCACAGGATATTAACCTTACTGAATGGAGGGCTGATGATTGCTGTTGCATCAAATCCAACCAACAACCTGTTTGTACAGCAAAATACCTATTTCCTTTGTAGAAAGGAAAACAGAGTGAGTAGTAAAGCTGCTGTGGGAACCAAGGAAGCAAAATCAATGAGCCAAAACATGAGGGAACAGTTGCAAACTGAAACAATAAACAGAAGAGTTACGAAAGACCAAAACCATAGACTGAAGCAGCAGGAGGAAAAAAAAAAAAGCTGTAATGATTTCTGAGGGGATGGTTTTTCATTTTCTTCATGGTTAATGGCAAGATTTCATTGACCCCTGCTGGAGGAGGATCAGACTTCTTAAGACAGAAACAAAAATGGCTGAAAAAGGGCAAAAAAGTAGAACAAGTAGTGAAAGGATTCAGTATGAAAAAAAGAGCCGATAAATAACTCTAATTCTTCCCCCATTGTAGGCAGAATTTCTGCCTATGTTGGAACAGAGATTTCAATTTCCTGTTATCTATTGAAAAATAATAATTTAACAAGAAGTCACCACAGGGGTTTTTGTCATAAAGAACAAAACATCCAACAACTCATTCTCATAATAATAACAGTTCTTAATCCACAACACACTATCTGCACTCTGAAAGTACACAGCTGATCCCCAGCTCCTTCGGAACACAAACTTCTTCACAGAATGTAGTACATAAAGGTAATCCTAAGGAAATAGACATTAGGTGATCTTTATCGGCATTCAGCTTAACTTCTGAAGTTAACCACGGAAGGAAAAGGAAAATGCCTCTTGATTTATGCAAATGACCACATATCATGAGTAACAATAAATAGATAGTCAAACTAAGATTTCTGGAAACAACCCAGACACTCAATTTTATTCAAAATATTTGTTTGATGAGCCCTGACAAAGTAATAACACAGTTAACTGGGATAAAAGCAGTATTCTAAAATCAGAATTAAGCCTTGTAAATTAGCTACTATTCTGCTTTACCCAACAAAGCCTCAGTACACAAATTCATTCTTTTTCATCAAATATTCAACACGTGTCTTTCAGAACACACATTAGCTTAACAAGGATAGTATGTTATACGCCATATTCAACATGTGCTTGCAAACAACAGCTTTTATCAAAGTTGATTATTTTCTTGATAGAATTACAAAATCAATAGAGGGAAGTGAAGCAGTAGATTTAATATATTTAAATTTATAATATATTTACATTTAAATTTTAGAAAGCCCTTTAAAAAGCACCTCAGGAAGTGTTACATGTAAAACGACCTGAAGTGGCTTCCATGAAAGGATCCTGACAGATTAAAGTCATAAGTGAGGGTTCTCAATACGTGTAAATGCATCAGAATAGTGTAATAGGCTATCCAGGAAGGTACAACAAGATGGCATTTGCATTTTTCTCCTAAGGAGCAAGAAAAACGATATTATTATGGCTCAAAAAGATACATATATTGACCTAGAGAGAGAGAAGACATTTATTAATAAAACAATTACAATTAAGTTTAAAAATTACAAGTCTCAAGAAAAAATTTCAAAAATATAGATGTCAGACAAAGGAGAAATCTGTGAAAACAGACATTTGCAACAAGACTGAGTAACAATTCAAACATAACTTTTTAGTGTAATACAGGGATAAAATAAACAAGTACATACTGCTCAATTTCTGTTGAATCTCAATACCAGATAGATGAACAAAGGCAAGAAATGCCCCAGAAAAAGATATCTAGACACGATCAAAGGCTCAAAAAGAAATAACTGATGTGTAATGCTAGCTGAAATGTTCAGAAAAAAAATGAAAATATAAATCCGGAGTAGAACTTAAAAAGAAAAGAAAGAAAATGTTTCTAACATGAAATTCCCCCAACCTTACAATTATCTTCTTAAAATATGAGATATTTCCAGAGGAAAAATAAAGTAGGTATGGGTAAAGAGCTAGACTAACTTGAGGACAGAGGCTAAGCACATGGATATCAAATATACATTTTGAGTACCTGAAACTTATAACGGGCCCCCAAATTCACATATTGCTTCCCTTGGCTTCTGCACGTAACAGGTCGGGATGATTTGTAGATGTTCCGTCTGCAATGCACAGGCTACAGCATGGCAGTGTCTCCTTGGCCAGAGACCCTGGCACTCCTTGCCACGGGGCGGCACAGCTGCAACCGAAGGTACGAGGGTTTCTCCTCTCTTGCCTGATGATGTAGCTGATGGCCTGAATAGTGGTGAAAGCGCTTTCGTTTGAGACAGAAGCTGTGTGTTTAATGCTCTCTGACTGAGGAAGAAACTGAACTCGGACCCTAATTTGTGAGCTAGTGAACTCTAGAATCTGATAGAAAAAGTGAACAGCATCGTCATTTTCTCCTTTAACTTAAAGAAAGGAGGACTGCAGAAAGAGGCAGCCTGTTTCCGTAGATGTGCTCTTAACATGCTGCAAAGAAACCTCTTAGGTTAAGTCTCGAAGTAGATTCAAGCAAAGGAATGTTTACTTCTTGGGTTCCAGTCACGTTTAAAAGGAAAATAAGTAATGAAATGACTACATAGGCATCATCTGGTCTGAGCATCCACAGAAGCACAAGTCTAGGTACTTAGGGATTTTAAGATGGAACAGGGAGTTCCTTCTTGAATTTAACCTCCCCAAAGGCTAAATAGTGGCTGAATGGATGTAGATAATTTGTATCTACCCAACTGTTGTCTTAGGTGCCTAAATCCTTTCATGGATCCGGCCCAGGAGAGAGCAGAGTGTTGTGTGGTTAAGTGCTCTGCTTTTACAGAAAATCAATGCCTAACTCCCATTTTTTCATTTAGAAGATGCTCCCCCAGCATTTGTATAGCTTGCCATTATGCAACTAATTGGACACATTATAAATGCTTAAAGATATCGAAGGGCGTTAACAAGGAGGAAAATGCAATTCTTTAGTCTAGTACAGAAGAGTATGAAAATCAGAAGAAAATTCATGTCTGTAGGAATTGTCTGAGAGTGAACTGTATTCAGGTGAGGAACAGTCTCCTTACCAAAATGGCAGAAGCTTCACCATTTCCATTATTTAAAATGAGAATAAACATGACACTGGTAAGTAGAAGAAACATGGTATTGATGGGCAGGCTGATGTAGTGTGTCACCTCTTCCTCTAATTGATGTCACTCTGTGAAATCAGTTCTCTTTTCTGTTTTGAATATATGATTTTGGAGCAATTAGTGATTATCAGAGAAGCCTGTGGGAACATGACCTGGCATGGGGCTGCAGTTTGCTTGCCAACAACTTCTGAATTATCAGCTTTTACTCATTTGATCCAGGATGATAAATGCCTGCCTGGGACCCTCTGAAGTTAATATTTTTCTCAGAAGTAAATAGAATAATGAACATAGAACTATATGAGGAAACAGCTTTTTTTACAACAGTGATAAAGCCTACTAGACAATCAATAGCACAAATGCTTTAAAAGGGAAGATCCATTATCCTGCCTATAAGATCCAAGGGAGAGGAAATCTGGAGCTCCATTGTTCTTCAGAAACATTTCTTCATACCTTGGGAAGGTTTTACAGTACTGCAGGTTGACTGCCAAGCACTAAACTGTTCTTTGCTCAGAAGTTCGCATTACATGACTCGGGAAGCCCTGTCCTTTCTGCAGGGACAGTGCTTCACCCCATGGAAAGCAAATCACCGAGGTCTGGTTCACTGTGGAATCTCATTTTCCTTATTTCTCTGTGAGATGAAGGAGCAGAAGGGTTTCTGGATTGGAGGTTCTCACGCCAGGAAAGAGATGTGACAATTAAACATGGGACAGAAAAATTATCATGTGAACAGGGAAAGTCACTCACCTCTGGAGATACATATTCTTTTCTTCAGTGTAACTTCTTCGATTGAGGAAGTTATCCTATAGCCAGTTTGACCAGCAAAGCAAATAAATTTTAGAAGAATACATTCATATTTTTAGATACAAAGACCAACAAGAATGTAAGGAAACACATAATTGGCAGGCATTATATACAAATTTAGCTGACCTATTAACTCAAAAGATCTTCCCTAACAAATAACATTTTTATGAAAAAAAAAAGGTTTAGAAGTTACTCATGTTATTAAGACTTTTCACTATTAAATTTTTCTACATTTTCTTCAACACATTTTATATATTTTTAAAATCCTCATTGGTTAAAAGCCTTCTCTTTTTACTGAAATACATGGGTTTTCATTAAATGAAAAGTAAAAATGTGGAATCTATGTTGATAAAATAGAAAATGGAAAGAAAAAATGGGAAATGGGTCAATCTTTAACTCCATGAAATTGGAAGAGCTTTAAAATGTCAGAACACCAGATGCATTTTGACAGGTAAATGTAGTTAACCATATCAGTAGTGAAAAGTTCATTGTATAGACTTCCAAAAAGATAAGCGAATAAAAGAAACATAAACTTATTTTTCTCTAAATTTCTCTTTTTTTAAGCCAAACTTACCTTTTTTTTTGATTCTGACTCAGTCTTTTTGAACACATGGAGATGGGCAAGCTGTAATCAGTTTGCATTTCAGATGTAGACTTCACTATGACTCTGATAATAAATTATTTAAATGAAAATTACTTTCCTTTCCAAGAGATCTTAGGAACCTGGTGAATACAAGCCTACACAGGAGCATTTGAAAGTTTCTATTTATTCTCGTCACAGCAAAGGCTCTAAAAAACATTGAATAATACTAGTCCAAAATGTTGATTGTCTGTCCTTGTATATCTATTATATTAATAGTTTACTAAGCAGTATAAAGGATGGTATTTCCTTTGTAGAGCCCACTAAAGGACATCAGAATCACTTCCTGAAGGCAATACACATTCACTTGCAGACAAGGAGTATTTCACTTGAAAGATACAGTATTAATTTTCCAGATCATTAACAAGCTTTTAGAAAAAAAAAAAAATCAGATATCTCTAGGATCTGCATAGCCCTCTTAACTGGGATATCTGAATGCCTCCTTATTTTTTAAATGCATTCATTTTACTAATAGGAAACAGAGACTCACAGAAACATAATTGGCTTTTGGCTTCACTGGCTGTGGACAGCCAAATGCAGGTCTGTCAAATCCAAAGCCAACATCTTAAGAGGCCTGGACGCAGCTGCAACGTGAATGGGAGAGTGCACAGCAGCACAGCCACTCCCCCCACATTGCGTGTGCTCTGTCGGAAAAGCTTAGGCGTGATGGCTACAGCTTCTTCACCCATTCCATGCCATCTTTCTTCTAAAGGCAGTGGTTATACTAAGCAGGCTCCTTCTCCTTAGAGGCAGAAGAGCATTTGACACAGAGGTGACTGGCAGACTACACAGTAAGTACACACTGGAGGTGAGTTATAGATAAAGGAATGAACACAGCCTGTTTCTTGACCCCATCACGTTTCTCTTTCAGTATTAATGGGAGGATGACTGAGGTCTGTGCCAACAAACATTGCTGTTTTCTGCTCTGCCCCGTGCCGTTAAGGAATAAATATTTCCCAAAAAAACTTTAGAAGGGTAAGTGCCTGGTATAGATGACTTTCATTATACCTCCTTCATTCTTAAACCAAAATAAAAAAAAGAAGAGCAAGCTGTATATGAGGCACCAGAGCAGCTATGGCTGCAGAAGCTCAGCTCAGATGCTCCTGTGCTCCGAGGGCCGGTGCGGTTTGAGTTAGAGCAGTCCCAAGGCAATGAGACCATAAACTTCCCCCTGGAGAACAATCTATCTCTTCAGGAAGATTGTTGTCATCATAAGCACATGACATATCCATAGTTCTTCATTGCTGAATAAATGTGTTTCCTAATGAGTTTTGACTATATTACATAAATTTGCATGAATTCTGGCAATTCTTAGGATTTTGTGTTCACTGTATCATCACACATCTCATGACAGATATAAGATTCTGCATAAAATACACATTATCTGAACTAGTGCCCTATGAAGAAAGAGGCAAGAAAAAAAATCACAGACTTCTTTGGATTAGAAACCAAATATCTTGGGTTTTATATCTATACACGTTTATATTTTTGTCTTCGTGACTACAAATAGTTTATTCTGTTAGTGATAACCAAGACCGTTGAAAGATTATTCATTATCTGTCAGAGCTAGTCAAATAAAAATATCCATTAATATAATCAGTAATCATAACCCCCATCGATCACTGAGTAAATTATTCACAATTTTTCTCTGTTCCATAAATTCACTGTACATAATAGTTATTAAACAAAAAAAATCTTTTTCTAACAATCTCAGATAAATAATCCACAAATATTTGTTTAATTAACCAACTCCACTACCTGTCATGTCTCCGAGCAGATGTTAAGTATTCCCCTGTCTCCTTTCCTAAGCAAATTAATATCTAGTGGCACAATTTTTTCTATGGGCCAGAGTTACATGATTTTAATCTCACTTTCTTCCCCGAGGTCAGGTAGTGGTTCAGAGCAGGTGACCTTCAGTCACATTTCTTTATTCTTATCTGAATAAACATTCTCCCATCATGAACAAAGAATTATTTTTGTTCTTTCCTTAGTTCCCTTCTAGCTTCATTCCCATTAAAAATACTGCTTGTAAGCATACCTTGCAAGGCAGAAAAACAGAATCCTGACCTGTTTAACTACTTTCTGTCTGATGGGTTATTCACTTCTCTGCTCAAAGGTGTTTAATGGGTGTTTTCCAACCAGCAGTATTGTTATCTTATATGCAGATCTTTAAAGGGTGTGTCTTAAAATGTTTTCAAGCCTAAGACAATCAGCGCTAGGTCGAGTTAGCTCAGGATACTCTGTGCTGTATTTCCAACTCTTAACCCAGGCAGCACCTCTTTGCCATACTGGTGTGATAAAGAAGAAAGACTTCATCCTTTCCCATAAACGCATGGGCACTTTTATGCCTTCTAAAAGAATACAAACCCTCCTTTTTTGAGGAATTGGGGGAAGAAACAAGAGTTTCTAGTTCTAACACTTAACCCAAGCAGCTGCAGCAGCTCAGGGGGTCAGGGAAACAGGAGGACAGGTGATGAGGCTTTTCCTGTTCTTGAAACACAGCAGAAAGTACCCTCTGTTGGGTTGGTAACAGCAGGGCTCCCCAGTCTTACTCACGTTTCTTAAGTAACGTGGTTGGTTTAAGTGTACATAACCTGGCATTACTGCTAAAAGAGAAAGTTTTCTCCTCCACCATCTCTTTTTCTAGGTTGATTTCAGCCTGGACTGTGAGTACATGAACACTTACGCTGGCATATGGGAGTAGGCAGCACAAGAGCAAAACAAGGAGACAGAGATGGGAAAGGCCGGGTTTTTTGGAAGCAAATATAATTGGTGCCAGGTTTTGAAGCCATGATGTTAAAGTCAGCACCCCAAAGCAGTGGTGCCCTGGAATCATCTCTCTTAGAGCTACTATGTAAAACTGCCATCAAACTCAATAATTAAGTTTTGCTTTGCTATCATGAGAAAGAAGTTTTTATGCTGATTTAATGAAGGATGAGACACTTAAGTACTCTTAGATAGTTTCCAAATCTGATGATCCTGCAAAAACTCTAAAATTACTTTGCCTTAATCCAAAACTGGATATTATAAAGACACTATAGTAATGATCTGACTGGAATCGCTTATCTTTCAGTGTCAATACAGTCATTGATTTCTATCTTCTGATGTTTCATATGGGGGGTGTATGCTTATGTATCTTAGGCCACTGACTTGTTTCAGTCTCTCTGTGAGAGTCAACACTGTATCAGCTTTCATGGGGCCACATTTCTGAAGTTTTATTTTTCAATAAAGATTTGGGCCAGGTATCTGAATAATACAAACTGACACAGCCCTGTTGAAATCAGCGCATCCGTGATCTTTTATTCCAGACAAGGATGCACTTTATGAAATTATTCTTTAAATATCTTGTGAAGTTTAGGGGTTTAAAGTAGTAAGAAATGGATTTTCTGTCAAATTGGGTGGCAATAGAAGAGAGAAAAGCACGAATAATGCTTATAATCCCTTTAAATCCCTAATCAGTCACAGTTTTCAATTGATTGTTACGGTCTTGGACATTTCAGCGGTATCTGACAACACTGAATAACACTGAATTGCTTAGAACTTAAGCCAAATTGATAGAAAAAGTCACTTAATTTGTTTACCTGCCCATGTGCATAATGTTCCTTCTGGCAATTTTTATTCTTTTTTTCTCCATATTCTTTTCACGCACCCAGGGAATTCCCATTTTGTCTATTTTTATCCAGTGTTTCTACGCTTCCTTTATGTGAAATACTCTAAATGCACAATTTGGCTTTCACTTATTCAATTGCCACACATTCATTTCGTGATCAAAATTGAAGTCTATTTATTTTGCCTATATTTTTAATCTAATGCTAGCTAATATTTAACTCTACAGGTCAGATAAAATTTTCCTGTTTAATGTTGTGTCATTATGACAAAATTCAGATGATAATTAAGGACTATGCATTTATAAGGAGTGTCTTATTCATATTCCACTTTGCTATTTAGTGTATTTTCATAGTGCTTAGCATGATTTAACTGAAACTCCTTGTGAATTCTTAGTGTTCTAATTGAAAATTGAGTATTTGATCCATTTCTTTAAGAATGTTTATAGAATAAAATGTGATCAATGCCACAGAATAGCATTTTCATAGGCCCAAATGTTTGTACTCTTTACACAGTAATCTATAACAATATCTTACAAATAACTTTCAGGTTCTTACCAATTTAAATACCAAAGGATTTGTCTATTCAGAAAAAAAAAAAAAAAAGGAAGTAATTATTTTCTGTTTTGCTCTATGCTGATATGAACCAAGAACCAATGCAGTACTGATGTAAAAAAAGAGAAGAAATCTGGGTCATACATAAATATGGTGACAAGTACCTGAAAGTTTTAATTTATGCTTGTCCAAGTAAGTGGTAGAAATAGCCTGGCTAGCCCTATCAGATTGGTTTTTTTTTTCCTTGACAGCTTAAATAATGAGAATAATCACACGAAATCTAAAATATTCACACCTTCCACAGCAGTACCCTTCTTGTTGCTGCCATTTGTTTAGTAAGTCTATTCACAAGCAAGATGAATATAAAAATTAAATTCTTCACATTCGCTACTTATTAATTCCTGTTTACTTCTAATACCTTTGGTTGGTGACTGACTAAATCGGCAATAGCCTTGCTCTTAAGTGTGGATCCCATACACTTCATTCCAAAATGTTAAATTATCACCACTTGGTCTCTTTTTAGGTTCCTGGTTACATGCCATTTACTAATGTAAACACCCAGCAGACAAGATGTAAACATGAAAGGATTTTAGTCAACACCTCTTCGGGATTCCCTTCACATTAGCAAGGACAGCACAGACAGCTAGCAGTTCCAAAGTGCAGTCATGTTTTAGATCTCTTAAAATCTGTGACACACATGCAGGAAAACTACATTTCTCTTTAAATAAACATTTTCTATTAGACCTTTCTTACCCAGACTTGCATAGCACATTTATTTCCCTGGGTCATTTTCCATTTTACAGTGAATAGATTATAGCAGCAGCGTAGCAGTCTGACGGCAGCTTTTCCCTCCATCAACAGTATTTCTATTTTAAGATGAGTATTCAAACTCAGCATTGAAGGTACATGTTCCCTCTTCGCAAGGGATCCAGTGTACCTGGACATAACTCAGCACCTCTGTTAGTTTAATAAGGCCGAGTTTAAAATTCAAGGAAATCCTGGCACTAAGTCTTTTAAATTAAATCTTTACTGCTCTGCAGGTGTGACTCCAAAGCTGCCCTTAAAGCCAGCTCTGCTGTCTGACCATATTACTTGCCAACAGGAATGCTGTTGGCACCAGCACTGTGGGTCTAACTGGTACCCATGAAGAGGGTCATGCCCACTGTATCTTTAGAAGACAAGGATCTTCCATGACATTGTTGAGCTCAAGTCACCATTCCAGGACAAAAATCTAATGAAAGTAGACTAAAAAAGAGGGGTTCACACAAAGCTGCTGCCTCCATTCAGCTTGCTTGAGCACTAGGTATCCCTGGAAGGCAAAGCTGGTGTTCTTGCTCTCACACTTCTTTTGCCGCCCTTTTCTTTCCCACTTTCTTATTCTCTCACTTTGACTTTGAGTTCTCTGTTAGAAAAACAAAGCTCAGTTTAGCTGGTTAACAGGTATGGGTACATGTCTGTACCTGCCCTGGTTAACAGTATGACAGTAAATTAGTCAAGCATGAGTTGGTACCAAAACCAGAAAGTGAAGGAAACTTCCTTTCCTTCTAGGAAGGTAAATTTTCACCCAAAGAAATGAAAGAATGAGTATATGAATCTCAAAATGCAACCATCACGCCTGGCTTATGTTATTGCTACTATCACCATTTTTAAAAATTCCCAGTTTGCTGCCACTTCTCAGCATCAGAATCCAGAAACCTGCTACAGTTATTAACTTGTTAAATGGAGATTTACTCTGTTTCCTGACATTCTTGACTTATTGATTTAAACGATGTAGCCTTCACATTATTTTAAGAGATTAGAGATTCTATTTTACTATTGTAAGAGATTGTATTTAGGTTCCAGACCTGCAAAGATTTATGCACATATTGCACTTCAAGTTATGATTTAGGTCCAGGTTATTAAAAGGTAAATCTGGGTATTGGAGGTTGTAGGACTCGGTGGGAACTTGTAGTGTAATCTACATGAAATACCTGGGAGTGGCACTGAAACAAAAATGAACAGTTTATTTTAATATGAAAACCTGAAAAAAATCAGCAAAAGGATGAATTGATGCAGCTGATAGTCCTTCATGGCCAGTGGAAGCCCCTATAAATCAGTTATGAAACAGAGTAGTAGAACAGGGCAGAAGAATATTTATGTTCCTTCCAATCTTTCTGTTCTGCAAATAAAGAGAAATCATCATTTTCTATCACTTCTGAAGACAGAACTATCATTTTAGAAAGAACAGGTATATGTTGAGGAGAAGACTGTAACTAAACTTGGCCAAACAGTTACACTATAGTATAGTATATGCAAGTATTATGTATTTATATACGTACATACATACATTATTATAGTGTGTAGTATACACAGTAGATATATGTGTATATATGCACGCACATGTATATATAATGTAAACTGGAGTTCATAAGCTGTCCTTGAGATAATTATTTTGTCAGTAGCACACATTAGGGCCTGTTGACTTAGGCAAAGGTTTAGATGGGGGATAGAAATCTTTACTGTGGCCAGATGTACATGGTTAAGCATATGGCTGTGTGCAAAAGGTGAGGGAAAAACATACAAAGCTGGCCAAGCTCAAGTGAATAGCCTGGGTGAGTCATGATCTGTGACCTTCAGTAGCTGCCACAGGCTTTCATGGATGATTTCTGATGAACACAGCCCAGAGTAATTACATTCTTGCAGATTACTTGTTCCTATGATCATAATTATAGGTACTCTGTCATTCAAGGATTAATTACTATGTAACTTGCAGGCTTTTTGCTTTTATAATATAGTTAGCTTGGAAGCAAATACAAACATAATAGTGACATTATGATCACGGGGACATTGAATAACCATGTGATTATATGACCAAAAGTAGGCAGAATTTACACAGAAAATACTGTCCATGAGGCAGACACCTGTATCTAATTCTAATGTTCATGCTTGGGCTACCAAGGTAAAGGACTGTGGCTGTTCTTAATTGTAGGTGGTTAGGATCTGGCGGCCGGAAGATATCGTGCTGTACGGAAAGATAGGGCCCCTCCCCTGGTAGCCAATAGTGTTTAGTTTGTGATGTAAGCAGACGGAAGTGATGTCATAAACCCAAGGTATATAATGCTGTGTTACATACCAATAAACGCCATTTGCCGTCCACCACATTGGTGTCTGTGAGCTGATGGCCCGAGCGGCTCAGGGTCGGTCGCCGCGCCGTTCCTGAACCAGGTCGCCACACCTTACGAAGGCAACAAGTGGTGCTGAAACCCAGGAAACTTGCCTGGAATCAGGTGAGCGGCAGCCGGAGCCGCAGGGCCAAGACG
>NW_008824939.1:1434387-1435602 GCF_000699105.1 Pygoscelis adeliae | reverse complement strand
TTCCTAAGGCAACAAGTGGTGCCGAACCCCTGGAAATCTCGCCTTGAATTGGGTGAACGGCGGCCGGAGCGGCAGGACCAGCCCGGCGGGGAGGACGCTCCCGGACCAACAAGGAAGATGGAAGCCCTTGTGAAGGTCGTATCACAATTACATAAGCAGTGGGGTATTGATTGTAAACCCAAAGATTTTACTCTCGCAGTCGCGAGGCTTTTGCAAATTGGGGTCATTGATCAACCGGTGGATATTCTCCACCCTGAAGTGTGGGATAAATGTACTAGAGCCTTAGCTGAGGAGACGATGTCCTCCGGTTGCGGGAAAAACCTTAAATCGTGGGGAAAAGTCGTACAGGCCCTGCAGAAAGCGATACAAGAACAGGAGACCTGGAGGGCGGCACAAAACTGTTTGTTGGCCACCCCGAAATTGGGAGTCGGGGCAGCCACGCAGACTGTGCAACCCCCAAACAATCTTGATTCTGCTGAGCCTAAAGATCTGCAAGAAGGCGACATATCCCCTCAACTTTTAAACTCTAATCCGCTTACCGAGGCTGAGAAACGAGCTAAATCCTTCTGGGGTGGGCAAGCCGAGGAGGCTAAGGGCGCTGCGAACAACTTAGAGCCCGAGGAAGCCTGGCCTGCACCACCCCCCCACTTGCGCCAAGATGGTGCCGAGCAAGAAGAAGAGGGGCGGGCCGAAACGGCCCTCGGCGGGAACGAGGAGGAAGCGCCAATAACGACGGGCGCTCGCGAACAGGAAGGGGAGGAGAAAGAGAAGAACAAAGGCGGTGGGTGTGACCAGGAAGAGGAGGGGAGCGTGAGCGACAGGTGGAAAGCCAATCAGAGCGACCATCTGAAAAAATGCTCCCATAGGGCGAACGCCTCGCCGAGCAGAGGGCGGGGCGAACCAGAAAAAAGGGGCGGGCCAAGAGGGAAGGAACGGCCCGCCCACAGGAGGAGTGGGCGGGGCCGGAGCCCGACGAAAAGGTATCAGAAACGGGAAGTGACCGGTCAGTCGAGTTCCGGCTCCGGGTCAGACACGAGCTGGGACCAATGGCTCGGAACTGATCCAAGCTCAGAGGAGGAGGAAACGGGAGCAGATACAGCCAAGAACTGAAACAAAAAGGGACAGTGAAGAGAAAACATCCCCCTTACTGACTGGAGGAAGATAAAGACTGCGTGTGCCGATTGGGTCCCGTCGGCTCCGCTAGCATTCCCGGTA
>NW_008824939.1:1416452-1428825 GCF_000699105.1 Pygoscelis adeliae | reverse complement strand
TTATACCCCAGTTACCTCTTGCTTAGCGTGCCTTATATTTTCTATTCAAGTTTATGGTATATGTTTTAAAAATATTATAAAGCATAGATTAAATACACGATACATTTAGCATGTTCTTTATCCAAGATTATGATATATGTATTTTTAAGATTGTTACATTTAGCTAATTTAATTACACATAGGGAGGGGGGAAATGTAGGTGGTTAGGATCTGGCAGCCGGAAGATATCGTGCTGTACAGAAAGATAGGGCCCCTCCCCTGGTAGCCAATAGCGTTTAGTTTGTGATACAAGCAGACAGAAGTGACGTCATAAACCCAAGGTATATAATGCTGTGTTACATACCAATAAACGCCATTTGCCGTCCACCACATTGGTGTCTGTGAGCTGATGGCCCGAGCGGCTCAGGGTCGGTCGCCGTGCCGTTCCTGAACCAGGTCGCCACGCCTTACGAAGGCAACACTTAATAACCTGCTTATTTGTTTCAAGTAATTGCAAAAGACAGTATCACAATAACAGCAAGTTGAATGTGTAGCTAATCTATAAAAAACAAAACAAAACAAAACAGAACTTTCAGGTCTTATTAGGAATTTTTGTCATCCTCTCACTGCCACCTCAGGTGGGTTCTTTCACTTTTTCCTCCATCTCATTCTAAAGATAGAAATACAATTCCCTTGGAAGACGGAATGATTTTATTACATTTGCTCAGCACCTAACAAATAGGTATCTAAACATTGCTACCAAGATCCTTGGTAAAACTGGTTGGTGTTTTACTATTAGAAAGCAAAGGTTTTAGAAACTGAGCCAGATGTCAGAAATCTTTCTTTGTGTAAACCAGCTGCCTAACTACTGCTGTAGGCTAAAAGAAAATATTTTTGGTATCTTTCTATTAACTTGGCTATGTATAAACCAGTTCATCTCTAATCCCATGGCACCTTTTCATTTCACTGGAGGATCAGGCAACAATTTTTCCCCTTTATGACCCTAATTCTGTACTATATGGCAGTATTGATGCCAGTGGAATTACTCTTAATTCACAGAGCTCTCTAGAGAGAAAGAATATAATCAGGTCCCTTAAAAATTACTAGAACTGGGAGAGTAATGTGAGCTTTATAGTTGCTGATTTGCTGTATTGAAATGTTTTAGTAGCAGTAGGTTGCTGGGAAGTCTATTGTTGTGTGCTGCTCATGTTTTAGGCATTATTCTGCCTAAAGCACATGTTTACTGAGAATTTTCTTAGTAGGGAAGTATAAGTTACACTAATATATATCAAAAAAGCAGGATAGTGTTTAAGAAAAAGAAAGAAAAAATTGGTATCAAGAAAATCATGTAAATACCTCCCATCTAAAAATAAACACAGTCTGCAAAAGGCTACACGAACACAAGCTAGACAAAAAGTGGAATGGTGCTTGTTAGAATCTGACTGACATATCAAACCCACGGGAAGAGGGGGAGAAGAGGGATATACATCCATGGGAAGTTAAGAGTTCTGGAGACATCTGAAATAGGTTAAGATCCCCTGAAAAAAATTACATGTTTTTCCTCTTCTTTTATGAAACTCCAGTCCTATAATTTTGTTTTGTTTTACTGAATCAGTCTCACAATAATTTAGCTAATAGAAACAAAGGAAAAAAATTGATCATTAAAGACTGTATCTTTTGATATCTTTCAAAAATTTCCTAGCATTGAAGAATATCCTAAAACTACATATCTGAATCTCAGCTATCCTATCAAATGTGATTTGCATAGGAAACATAGAAACATTATGTATAAACATAGAGAGACATTATATAGCATAAAGAGTAAAAAGGAAGGTAAAATAAATTGTTTGGCTAGTAGGTGTTAAAGATAGCAGACATCAAAAATGTCTTTTAATCACTAAATACAGAATGATTGACAATTTGTTATTTATGCAGGGATTTAAAAGATTTAAAACTAAATAAGAAGTAAAATATAATTATTCACAAAACTGATTATGTATAATACTATACATTTTTTTAATTCAATGTACTTTTAGGCAAAAATAATTATTATTTTCTCCCCTAATCTAATTTCTTCTTTTCCTTTTATGTTCTCAAATAAGGCATTTTGGCTTGAACTAGATGTGTTGTTTGGCAGTGATTGTCATATAGTACTATAATGCTACCATCCTTCCTGAGGTATTTTCACATCGGAAAAACAGATGGTATTATAGCCAGGGCTCCACTATCGGATTATCATATCCCATGATCTGTCTCAAGCGTGAACTATTTTGGAAGGATTTCAATGCTGTATACGCGCTTAGATTCATAAATTGATAAAGTTTCCCAAGACCCACAGCTGCCCACTTTCTTGTGGGGTAAAAAAATATTTTTGGCTAAGCAGGTATGTTCTACTAACTGGTATCTTTTTCTTTTCCTTTTTCACTTTCAGGGGTTCTTTCTGGCAGTAAAATGTTCACTAGAAGACCAACAGAAGAGACCATACCGTCCAAAACACAGTTCTGAGGTTAATCAGGTCTAAAGCAAGCGACACAAATGAGACATTCATCCCAGAAGGTGCTGAATGACAGAAGCTGGATCTTGAGTTAGTTCATGAGAACTGATATGAATAAATTGTTCCCATATGACTATTTAGTCTTTTAAACATGACTATTCCAATTCAAATTATTATGAGGTGCACACTTTGGCTATCACTTGTCCACACGCCCGTCTCCTTTGAGCATTGGCTGGTGCACCCACCTTCACTGCCTGTCATAGAAACTGAACTAGAACTAAGTTAGTTTATTGTCCTTTGTCAGGATTCATCAAGAGCAGCATTGTAATTTTTTTACTTTAAGACTGGGGAAGGCCAATTAAAACTATAGAAGGCAGACAGTGCTCTATTGTTCCAGGTAATAAGATCTGCCTAACACTTGCCATCTGCACGGTGATTCTACTGCTCCCTATCAAATTACATTTCATATAACAAAATTAAAACAAAATTAAATCAAACTCCTTGTGTCTTTATCTCTATAGCGGTTATTCAAATTACCCTGCTCACATGACTACTGGAAAGGAAAACCTGTCAGTGCTGAGGATAGAGAGACCCAATAAAAAGGAAGAGGGAAATCTGGTAACCAAGCAATAATGCCACAAACTGCCACCTGTGAGAAGGATCAGCGAAGTTCCTGTGTTACGCTAGCACAAGGGAGCTGTGGAAGAAATAAAAGTCTTATCCCTGAATGTAAGGAAAGAATTATAGAACTAGAAACACTTTATGGCAGATTAATGAATAACACTGTAAAACATCTAACTCTCATTAGTGAAAAGCAGTGCTGATACAAAGGAGCTCTGAGAGCCAGGAGAAATAAGGCTTCTGTCTAGACAGTTAAGAAAGAAGTACAAAGGGTACAAGCAATGGCTGTTTTTATATTTAATGTTTAGTCTGAAAAGGTTTCAGATATCACAGACAAGTATCCTGCTAGCGTACATGTGTATGACAGCCTTTTAAAGTGTCAATCAATAATGTATCACTTATGGAACATCTCAATGGTATATTCATACCATTGATAACTTCAGTTAATGGTAGAAATGGATCCACGTGTTTCAGGGAGCCATACGAGGCCAGCACATAGATATTACAGGCAGAAAGCACAAGTAGCAGAATTTATACCTCATCTGCACGTTCTGGATAATCAGAAATCAAGTCTCAGTATATCTGAAAATATCAAACGTACCGTCATAGGATCATAAGATAACACAGTTGTGAGAGACCTCAGGAGGTATCTAATGCAACTTCCTGCCCAAAGCAGTGTCAGTGATGAGGTGCGAGACCAGGTTGTTTAGGGCTTGATCCAGTTCAGTCTTGAGAGCGTCCAAGGAAGGGGACTGCACAGCTTCTCTGGGCAATCATCATGTCTATGTGGGATTAACAGAGAAAGGACTATTGCAGCACTAAATGGGATTATATTTTTGTCCTAAACTGAAGATGTATTTGGCACTCCCTAGCCTCAAAGGATGTATACACCTAGACTGGAACCTTTGACATGGTCTGAAAATTGATGTTCACTTTCAAGTGAATCACAGCAGTCTTGAGTTTTCAGGAGCGAGTGCAATGAAATCATTATTGGAGATGATCACGATTTCTCCCTCAGAACAATTTCCCCCTCTGATTTCAAATGTCCACTTTCCAAAATGTCAGTATTACTGAGGAAAAAAAAAAAAATGTTTTACTAAGAAAAATTAAAAATGCCATAGGGAAACATTTTCTATCAATATTCAATATAACTTCATGGTTTTGTTATTTTCATGATAAATTGGGACTGAAGATAAAAACGAGGCCTATGTTTTCAGCAGTAGAGTTTTGCATCTCAGTCTGCCCCTGCATCTGCCAGGATGTGGAAGTTCTGGAAGTCTACAGGCCGGTTTGGATAGGCAGTCATCAGAGTTGCAACTACTGTCCTAACTTGACACAAGAACATGGTGGATTTTTAAATCCCAGGTGTACTTTCTCTCCAGCTATTGACCCAGCACATGAGGGAAATGGGTAAATGAATATTTATCTATCTCAAATGGCATAAAAATTAATTAGTGTATGTTTGCATTAATCTTTTTTTCCAAGAGTTGTGAAACTAGGCTTTCAAAACCACCTGCGAATAGCCTGATTACCAAGCTAAAGCATAGTTTCTGAGTGACTGCTTTGGCTGCTACAGAATGTACAGAAGACCTCCTGTTTCAGAAAGCATACCAGAATAGTTTGGCTATTATGCTGTGAAAATTAGTAGTATATAAACAGTAAAAATGATCAAAATCATCAACAGAATGAATATCTGTAATGTGATCTAATATGCATCTCTCGGATGACTTAACAAAGAATGATAAATAGAAAAGATGCAAAATAAATGAATGTGTAAAGATGAGGAAATCTTGCTATTTCTGAATATATTTTTGGGTATAGCAGTGCTTTTATTACTCTTTACAGGCAGAAAAGTTGACTTGCATCCGAAATTATTATTTATCCTGCCAAACAACTTGCACTGGATGGTAGACAAGTGTAGGAAAGACTAGAAGGGGGGGACTGACAACATATATCTTACTTGTATTGCAATGAAATAGACATAATGGCAGAGATAGGAAATCCAGGAGAGATTATTTAAATAAATTCCATCTTAGGCAGCAAAAGACCCTTTCACAAAACAACATATGTCATTTGAGTACCTCTTTCTGTCATCATAGATTATGAGCAAAACTCTCACTTGCCAAGTACCTGCAGTTCATATTGGCTTCAGCAGGGTTATTGAATACAGTCCTTAGCACTGATGAAAAATCTAGCCATTCATTTGCAGCTGCATCAATATAATTCTGGAGATGCTAGCTCCAGACAAGCACCTGGGTTTGAAAATGTGGCCTACATTACATGTATTTTATCTGCAGAGACAGCAGATCAGCTCATACACTACCTTTGTGGCAGAAAATGCTGTTTCAGGATATGGGTATCTCGTCAAATGAATTAGACAAACAACAATTTTTGTAATGTAATTGGCCACGATCTCATGCTATGATATTATGAAAGAAAAGTGGGAATACTGAAAGAGAAATATGTGACCTGGATATTTGCAGATTATTGTTGACAGCAATGTGAACAACAGCACTGATAAGTACAGTGTCAGGAATAATTATTCTATACGATTCTGGACTCTACACAGTTACAGAGAAATATTATTACTGTGAGAATAATACTGAAAAAATAACTGTGGAAAAATACAGTTGTAGGGAGAAAATATACATGCCAGGTGCAGAAAGCTTCGCCTACAGAACTGAGTGTTGGAATATGCTAATAATAAAATTGTTAATGACTAAGTGAGCGCAGTGTAGAAACTGCAGTTACCTTATTTAGATGAAGTGACTGTGTAAAGTATGTTAACAGAATGCAGAAAGAGCAAAGAAGGTATAGAACACTAAAAATGAAAAGCATACTCTCCTTGCCGGGGCTTTCTGATTAACGTAGAAACACAATGTATTACTACGAAGATATTTAGGAAAAAAAAAAAAAATCACCTTCATCAAGCTAATTTTAGTAGTTTTTTTCTTCTGAGTGAAATAGGAGTTTATTTGCTATGCTGCATTCTGGGACACCATATCCAAATTTATCAAGTTCACTGCTCTCTGATTGAGGTCTACAAGGACTTTGGGGATGTATAACAATCATCCTTAGGAATAGCGGAAACATCACTCTCAGGAAACACTTAAGCCGGACTAAACATCTGAAACTGTACTTAGAGTTGGTGGAAGTAAATTTTTATTTTTATGGTCCATTTATAATTCCCTCTACCCGTTCTCACTCTCCCTCTGTCTCTGAGGCTGAAATACACAAATAACTAACTATAATCAGTAGGTAAGAGTCAGGCAGGGAAGATAGAAAGGTGAAATCCATGGGAAACATGGCACAAAGTGTTCTAGGTGGAACGGAACGAAATTTATCCAAAATTATAACAAATCAGCCCAAGGAAGGGAGGCAAAACAAAGCCCATATTTAACTATTAAAATAAAAACTCTACTAAGATTCTTTTTACTGCCAGGACACCGGTGCCTAAAAGGAACCACTTTATAGGCTTCAAAACTGCATTTTATTGATCTTAAAGTGAACCTGTGGGGGGAAGAAATTTATATATGATTACTGATTGAAAACGCATCTGATATTGTCCATAGGAGATAAAAGGTCTCGCACCTCTTGGTCTAACATGAACCAAGCTCCTTCAGAGCAGCTGCTGTCCTTCTCGCCCCTACAGCTGTCCAGCAATGCCTCACTGCCAGTTGCTGCAGGGCAGAGGAAAGGAAAAGAGGAGCTCTGGCTACCTACTGCTTGCTAAGCTAGCAGCATATGGAAACGCTATCAGAGCAGGAATTCAGCTGCCGTGGCCTGATCCGAGGAAAAAGGCTGAGGAATAGAAATACCCTTCTTCATCTTGTGACCTCTCTGAAGTTAACCCCACCAGCAGAGAGGTACCATGTCTACAGAGCTGCTTGGGAACAGTGATTCCATTTAGTGAAAGATTTTGATGTGGCACATTTTTATTTATTATTGCTTAGAAATTAAACAGCTTGAAATCCTCTGTGAAAGGAAATTGTGCCTGCACAGAATGTGCTGGAGCTGCATACCCTAGTTCAGGCTAGCTCTCCTCATGGTTTTCTCTGGGGACACAAACCCTGGAAGCCTGCTGCAATTGAACTAGGAGGAACTTGAGCAAAACCAGAAACCTTGCAACCTCAGGAAGCTCTACACCACTGCTCTACCTTTCATTGGCATTAGGATGAGAGCCAGGAATCACCATAAGCCTGCTCCAAATACAAGGTGCCCTTTTTCATCATTATTGACAAAAACACGAGCGGAATGTGCAGACGTAGAAGAAGAAATCCTAACTACACAGTTTACCCACAGGAGAAGCTAAAAAAAAGAATGAACTTCACCTGACAGATGGCAGTCCTATCACTTAATGTTTGAATATACTGTGGAGAAGGCAGTGGGAACTTGGGTACAAAGAGAATTAGTTTTAGAAATATATGGATCTAGTTAAACGAACAACTTACAGACAATATTTGTTTTTTTCATGCTCTAGCAATGAATGCACACAGATCAGAATTTGCTTCTTTTTCCAGCTCACTCCATATTTGTTATGCATACACTTCTGAAGAGACCAAGCTTAAGATATGTGATCTAGTCATAATAGTTCTTACATGAACTATTATTCTAAAATATCGTCCCTGAATTTCTGTTATGGTGGAAAATAGATTACAGAGAACACACATATTTATCTTCAATTACATTTCCCGCAGTACAGAATTACTCACAAATATATGGAGCAGGGTACTGCTTTTGTATACCATTAAAATTCCTCTATATATAGTATGAGGAAAAGAATAAATTAATAGAAGTATGTTTCATGTCTTGCCTAATTATAATTAACATTCTTCCTGGAATGACGGCTGCCAGAATGACAGACAGCACTGTAATCTAGCTGGAAAGTATTCCAGAGGCACTGCACATGCTGGGGTCATTTCTGTCGCTCTTAATTGGCCAGAGGGGGTCAGCACGGAGTAGTCTGAGGCACCCGTTACCGGCCAAGAACCCAGGGAAACAAGATGAGCCTCTAAATAATGTAAACCCCCAAAGCAAGAGCCCACACCAAAACTGTGGCTTAATATGAGGGAATGAAACCCTGTGGTGAGACAGAGAGATATTGAAAGAGACTCTCAGAGGAAGAAGTGGAAGCCTCACTGCTTGAATAATTTAAATCCTAAATGAATAATACAAACGCAAATATACTGAAGGGAACGATCCACTGGCAGGGCATTGAGTAGATGGATATATCGATGCTTTTTGTAATTCTGTTTTTGTGACCTGTACACACTACTTCCAAAATGATCCTAAGCCATGAGGTTTTGAATCCTTAGGCATTCTAACATGGCACGTAGTAACAGCAACGTATACTGCAGAATAACAAACTTAACTTTTTATGAGTCCTTCCGGGAAAAGTTAAGTTGCCTGCTGCCTTACTGTTTTGCCATGTGATGTTACCTTTGTCAGCCTAGGAAATTTAGCTCGCAGAAGTTCTGCTATTATAGATTTTGCATTTATAATTCATATTCTTGTCATCAAATTACAGTCCATCAGAGACAATTACATGTAAAATATACATTGAACAAAATCGAAAATAATTATAAGATAACTTTTTTTGTGCTACTGAGGGATTAAACCAGCTGTAAAATTAACTAGAAATTTGTAATCATTTTTTAGAGCATAATTTGGTGTGGACACTTCTTTTGTCCCTTTGTGATACTAAAATCTTTATAGCCCTTCTCCCACTGAGTTATCTGAAGTCCTGATACTAATAAGACCCGTATGCAGACACAATGAAGAAGGAAACCTTGAGGCCAAATACAATAATCACATCTGTGCAAGCTCATTGACATCAGTGGTCTTGCCAGAAATTGGAGCCTTTTTTTTAGAGAGCAAAAGTGAAACACAAAATAACCATAATCAGTCCTAATGCAAGGTGATTTTTGTAACAACGATAATGAAGTATTCCCATTTTGCTGTGTAGGCGACTGTGTGGCTGCAGGATTAGGAAAGACTTACTAGTCCTGGGGCATCAGCACGGTGCAAGCAAAGACAAGTTACTGCTAGGAGCCAGCTCTGGTGGCAGCAACTGCCACTGCACGCACCCTATGCCTCTCTCGGTAGCATCAGCAGAGATTTGCTGTTTGGCTGCTCATGATGTTCAAACAGCTGATTTCTATCTTCTCCAGCAGAGGTAATTTGGCAGTCTGTTGTCCCAGGCAACTGTGTACTTTGCCTGTGGCTAAAGCCCAGCCAGTCATAATCTAATTGATGATCATTATTATTGTGAAGGATTAAAACAAAATCTAGAGCTATAACTTGAAATTTTGGGAAGACATTAAACAGAAAAAAGACAAGGAAGCAAGACTGATAAAAACCAAAAGGTGATGATTAAGAGACATAAATCTGTCAAGGAATCACAAAGGCCATCTTGGCATAAAATGGGATTCGAAATAAAGTTTCGATATGTCACTTGACAGGTCTGAAGACACTCCCAGACTTATTTAAAATTGGAAGCACATATAGCATAGATGGATGAATAAATGACAGGGCACACAGGACATACATGGTAAAAGCAACACAAATATCCCATGCTAGCTGGAAGAGAAAAAAAAAGAAAGAAGAAAAAAACCAAGAACTATCAAGACTTGACACTGTATTGCTCCAGTACAAAAAGTGTTTGTTCAAATGGGAATGCACCAGTAAACTTCTGTCTACAGGAGGGAAAACCATAGAATCATGACAATAAAGAAATGGGCTTTGAAAAGTAACAACATATGGTTAAAGATTATTTAAGCTGGAAGAGGAAAGACATTTCTCTCAGGGAGAGTCTCCTGGAGCATCAAGGAGTAAAAGGCATAGTCAAGTATGATAAGAATGCTGTACTAAAACTGACTGTCTCTTTTACTTTTTTTTCACCAAAAATATGATGGGAAATATGATTAGAGCCATTTCCCCAGAGTTATCTTTTTCTAACGATAACAGGTTTAATTGCTAAACGCCAAGATGTTGAAACAGATCAATAACACATCTCCAAGCACATATTCCTCTAAATTCTTTTAAGGAACTTGAGAAGGAAGTAGTCAAAATGCCGGCGAAAACCTTGAAATCGCTAGTTCAAAATCAGCTGCTATCCTTGAGGCCAGGAAATGCCATATATAATTTTGCTGTATAGCCGCAGTGTTCACTGGGGAGCTATTGCTGGGCTGTGGCGAGGGTGGTGCCATGAGGGGCAATGCCACAAGGGGGCAGAGGACAAGGGATCAGTCGTGCTGGAGGGATTTTAGCTCCGGAGACACCCTCCCTCGGTATTTTGGTCTCTCGCGGAGCTGGCAGCTGTACAACTTTATAGATAAAACATATCTCTATGGCATTCTCCATTTCTTTCATCACACTAGAGAGGCACATTTACGATGAATTCAAACTTTCCCACTTGCATGCATATTTTCCCAATCAAATGCAAATTCTTTCACATTACTTTCTCTGTGTTAGTGGTAAATTGTCCAGTTTTAATATATTTTCCTCGCACACTTCTCTCACTCTTGGCTTGCTACAGAAAATTATAGAGCATTATGCACAATGAGTATTAAGCACTCCAGGAGCAACAGATCATCTACAAGACTGCAGGGGTGTAAATCATCAAGATGAAAGATTTTCTGATGCCACCTATTGCTCATGTAGTTATTACATCCCATCATTCTTGTGAATTCATCCCCTGTTAAAAAAACACATCTCAGATCTTGTCTTTTAGCTCAGTTATCTTGTTTTGACTGGTGTTATCTTGATCAGGTTCTAACCTAACCAAGGTGGAAAAAAAAAATTGGATTCTGTCTAATGTATATTCACATAATCAACATCAAACTCCTAGCTACCATCAGGAGACAGAACAGAAAAGGAGTCCCAGAGTCATGGAGTTCTGGCCCCTGACATTTCAGTTTTCTGGCAAGCATAGTGTGCCTCTCAAACTTAACATGAAAAGATGGCACTTCAGTGAGATTTGAATTCTCAACAGTTATTTTTTTTCTTCCCAGCCAGGCACCTAAAGCACTGGACTCTGGACTTTATTGGCCTGTAGTTGTTCTAGTTTGCTACTAACTGTTGAATACTAGAAACAAACACTGGTTGTTCAGTACAGGTCACAATTTTATTGTGATTATTTTCTATTGCTGGTATAGAAACATCAAAGTGCCATTTTTTAATGTAAATTAAGTCACTGCTGGCCATTATGACTTGACTAGATGTTAGGTATTATGTAAAATGTTAAAACAAATACGCCTCTCTCACTTTACGCACACGAGTTCTACTGCTGTCTTTGGGAACTTGAACACATTTTTAACGCAATATATGGGTGTTCTTGGTCAAGACAAAGAGCAGAAAGAGAAAAAAATCAACCTGCGGCCTCATCCACTGTCCAAACAACATGAAAAGTGAGTAAAAATACTGTAAGAGTTTTATTCTCTAGTGTTGGTCAGAGTCACAAAAAATGTTGTACTTCTCCAAATATTATGATTACAAAGAATATATGGCTGTTATTCCTTTGATTAACACCTCTGAGTATAGAGATTAAAACATTTGCTTCTGTAAATAAGCAACACGCACTTCCTAAGATTGATTATGTACCTGATTACATACCACTTAATGTAGCTGAGGCTTTGTAATTAGTATACAGTCAATTACTATGCAGCCTTCTAAATACAATTTATGTATATATAAATTATATTTTCAGACCTCATTTACACTTGTGTAAATCCAGAATGATTCCACTGAGATTAAGTGAAATTAGTCCAGAAATGTACCCACATAGTCAACAGATTGTGTCCCTCCTCTGATAAATATAGAGGATGACACACGGTAACAGTGAAACAAAGGCCACACCTGAGAAAAGCCCACGGGAATAAGGAAACACCTGTTTGTGTTGCGGAAGAACAGGTGGGAGGCGGTGGTTTGCCGGCTCAATATCCTGTGCTTGCTATTACAAAGAACGGTGAGCAGGTGCCTCTCTTTTTTTCCCTGTGAGTTTATTAAGAAGCCGCCGCTGCTTTGCGCTACCCTGGAGATGCCTTTCCAGCACCGCATGGCTGGCCCCAGCTCCCTCCCCGTATCACCCCGCCGAGGTCCCCCGGTGCTCGCCGTGCCCGTGCTGAACGCACACCGTTCTGCCTGCTGGGTAGTACAGGAAGCCTTAATTACAACCTGAAAATAATACCCGCTTCCCCCGGGAGCTTCCCGAGTTGTTCCTGCGGGGTGGGAGAAGCTGAGAGTAGCGAGGCGGGAGGGAGGCGGGCGCTCCCCGGGCCC
>NW_008824939.1:1400701-1415698 GCF_000699105.1 Pygoscelis adeliae | reverse complement strand
CTGCCCCCCCTGCAGCCGCAGCGGTGGGGGATGTGGCACGTCGCGGTGCTGCCGGGGTCTAGCTCATTCCTGATGCCGCTGTTTGTCGCTGAGTTTTGAAGAGATTTATTGGCTGACTCTTGCTAAGCCACGCTTGAGTAATCCGAGCTGCTGCGCGCCGTGGTGAAGCCCGGAGGGGGGGAACGTCACTCCCTCTGGCAGCGGAGCAACATTAGTCTTCCAGCCCTCTAACCATCACTACAGCGTCGGAAGCTGCCGGGTCACAGCCATTTGCTTTGGAAAATTGGCGATGTTTGGTGCTAGAGATCGATTACCCTTGTAATCTTCCCCCCCCCACCTCCTCCTGCTTACCCCTCCCCTACCCGCCCCAGACAATAGCGTCCGAGCTCCTCCGGGAAAAAAATAGAAAAGAAAGCAAGGAAAGAAAGAAAAAGAAAGAAACTGAGGGATGGATCTGACTCCAATAGGAAAAGCGTGTATCTAGAAGTGGTGCTAATGGGAAGAGATTTCCGAGCTCCAGAGGACGATGATTTGTCACAAAGGGTAGCTGGCTCGGTGCTTTGGGCTGGAGCCGTGTAGGAGATCCTTGGAGAAGTCATTGTGCACAGAAAACCGAAGACCTGTACAAACATGCCTGTTCGCAGAGGTCATGTGGCACCACAAAATACATTTTTGGGTACAATCATACGAAAATTTGAAGGGCAAAGTAAGTTCTCTCTTTCTATCTATTTTGCTACAGTAGTTTGATTCTGCTTGTGACTAAATGGACAGCAGCTCCAGACTATTTTAAGTTTGTAGCTTGTAAAGAAAACCCCAGAGGTAAGGAGGGGATCCCTAGCAGGAGTAACACTGTTTTTGATCTAGAATACAGATTATCGACTTGAATTACTGGGCTTTTTTTCCCCCCATTTCAAGGACTAGTTTTTATCTTTGACTGTATCCATATTGTATAGCTATAGAAGTTACATCTCTTACCTTGTTCTGAACTGGTGAGATGGCTCTAACAGCAGAGTGTACAATCTTGTTGCCTGTGCAATGTCTAAAAAATCAGCTGGATTTATTATTGTTGTTGTTAGTATTATTATTAATTATCATTGTCTTTTCAAAATAAAGCAGAACAGTCAGACTTTGATTTAGAGGAAACATAATACGCAGAGGAGTTATTAAAGGGAAAATACTCTCTTACCTTGTTGTCATGACTGCATTTTAATATAGCTGTCAAATATTTCTGCTTTGTTTATGCAAGCCTAAAATATCTATCAAACCAGTGCAAATGCATCCTCAGGGAGAGTCTGAGAGATCTTTTCCAATGCAGCAGTTTACTACCTGTCGAGGAGGCTGAAGCTGAAGTGCTTTTCCTGGCCGGAACTCTGGTTTACTGTTAACAGTAAGAGGGTAACACTTGATGCTTAAGATGAATTTCATTTAGAAACAGCAGTTTTGATATATGTACATTTATTTAAATATTTAGCATATTTTTAGTATCAGTCTGGTGCAAACCGTTACAGCTAACTCCGGTTTATATACTTCATTATACTTAAACCCATGTTACCAATTTAATATTTATATTATTTGAGAAAAAAAATTAAGACAGTGTTTGTAGTCCTAATTTATCTAAATGCTAAGTCAGTGTTGCTACTCGAGTAAAATTTTTATGCAGTAAAGTGTATATATTTTGAAGAGAACAAAGCACTACCTACTAACTAGGCAAGTGATAGTGAAAATTCAGCATGATTGAAAGACAGTAGAAAAAACAAGAATGAAAGCTATATTTCTCTCTCCAAATATTTCACTGTGTTCAAAGACAGAATATTTTTAAAATTTTCAAGACTTGTACTGCTAACTTGGTGCCACATAAAAAGTCTTTTATAAAGCAAGGGACCTACTAGTGTGATTAAGTAAGCAGAAATTCATGTTATTAACAGTAAATGTATCAAAGCTGCACATTTATAATTACAATGGGAATAGTGTGTTATAGTGGTAAACAGAAACAAATGAAATAACAATTGAAAATGTTTGAACCTTTCTGTCAGGTGAGGGTTTGGGAAAGGATGATGGACTGAGGCACAGAACTTCAGCGGACTGTGCAAAATGTTTCCAACATCACAATCTTTGGTTTTCATGTACCTTCACACTCCTTTTTTTTTTACTAAGGAATATTTTCTTTTATAAATGCAACTTCTAAAATAATCACAGAGGGAAACAAAATTATTGTGTTCTTTTTTAGATAGTTTTGTTAAAATACTGACTATAAACTTGCTGTCATTCACCTCGATGAAAATCCCTACAGAGTAGACTGAGCTGGTCGGACCTTATCCCAGGAAGCCCTTCACTTGAGTAGAGCCCCCTTCCCGAGGCCCCACTTCCCCCCAAAAGAAGCTACTAACTTGTCAAGGACTTTCCTGGAGTTACGGCTGACAGGATGGCGCTCATCACCTGGGTTTCAGTGAAGCTAAAAAAGACAAAATTTTGAAGTCAAAAGGAGTTTTGCAAAAGACTTGCATAATCTGGTTTTATTTCCTTAAAAGACAACTATCTTCATCTTTAATGTATTCTAAACCTATTGAAGTTTCTTAAAAGCTATGGATCAAATTAGCTACCTTAAATGACTGAAAATCTCTGCATTTCAGGCATCCCAGGGAAAAGAAGGGCTGTTTAGCATCCATCCAGGCAGTCGACACTTTATGAAATGTTGAAAGAGTACTAAAAAATGCATCACTTTCTTTTATTGCAGATAAAAAATTCATCATTGCTAATGCTAGAGTGCAGAATTGTGCTATCATCTACTGCAATGATGGGTTCTGTGAGATGACCGGGTTCTCCAGGCCAGATGTCATGCAGAAACCTTGCACCTGTGATTTTCTTCATGGGCCAGAGACCAAAAGACATCATATTGCCCAAATTGCTCAAGCACTGCTGGGGTCAGAGGAGAGGAAAGTAGAAGTCACCTATTATCACAAAGATGGTAAAGTCTGGTTTTATTTGCAAGACTTTTTGTGTGTTTGGTTATCAGTTGATTGGTAAAAGAAGTGTGTATGATCTGCCGGCCAGACCCTTTGCTGGAGCAGTGTTGTAATTTCTTCGAAGTCCAGTGAAGTGCACTTACGTATACCAGTAAGGGAATCTGCCCTGAAAGTGGTGGGTGTATAGAGTGTATCACTGTACGCTGACTCTAACAGCTGAATGAAGCTAGCACTGTCTTTGCAAATGTTGAACAAAAGTTCTCCTCTCGGTTGGTTTAAAGCAGATCTAAGTCTCCTAAAGTAAACAGCCCTACAATAATGAACAGGTAACACAAGCATAGGGGGGACATCCTGTGAATGTTAATTTTTATGAACTGTTTCATCTCACAGGACACAGGAATGGTGTATTGGTTTCAGGGGCTTAACTCTGCCTGCCTCACACAATTGGAACCATGCCTTGATTTAATGCAGTATTTTACTGGGAAAAGTACAAGGTTAAAAGTAGCAAAAAATGGCCTATCACGAAGAAAGCATTAGCTTATAAAGAAAGGGACAAGTCTTTTTCAGAGATGAGTATTGTGAAGTTGGAGTACCTGCAACTGAACCATAGAAGTTGTCCTAGAATTGTGTTGTCAGAGTAAAAATTCTGGGATGGCTAAACTACAAAGAGTTTCCCTGTTATTCAGTGAAGACTCATTATATAACTGTTAACACTATTGCTGATATAAGGAAGAATGGCTAAATCTGCTATGCTGATGCTTTTTTCCTGTTAAGAGCATAAAATGGATAAACGACTGTATTTGCAGATTAAAAAATGCATACACATGAAAACTAATTATGATACATAATAGTTATATGTAGGGGTTTGGGGTTTTTTTCCTAATTACCTAGGGTTATTTACAGAAATATCCGTCTTTCAAACAAATCCAAGTAACGGCTAAGTGTGATGTACCTTATTCTGTCTTCTGCTGTGTACACTCTTGGGAGAAGGAAAAGGAAATTCATATTCAAATGCTGAGCTTAAATTAGTTCTGGAGAAGCGCCAGTGTGTTGTTTGCATCAATTTTAGAATCACATGCAATGGATGCTCTCGCATTTTAAAGTCACAGAGTTAAACCCTGTTCTCAATAATTCTGTTGTTATTTCGGAGAAACTTAAGTAATATTATTTTTAGCTTAGGCTGGTATAATTCAGATAGGACTCAGGCCAACCATTCTACCGACGCTACCAATATTTAAGCATATTCTTCTTAGCACATTCTCAGTAGAGTCCTTTATTCTTAGATCTGATTCAGTGGTCTGGAGCAGATTTTGGTGAAGATTTGTTGTTGTAGCTGTGCCTTGAACATAGATTTCTCAGGAGAACTGACACTGTGTCTCTTTTACACATCTAGCCTGTGTTTGTTTTAACTTGGTGTGTGTTAAAAATAATATTGCAAAAGAAGAATGTCATTGCTAACTTTCACAGCCACCAGCCTGGACTGTTTTGAGATCTGGTCGTTTATAAGTACCTCAGTCTCCCAAGATATTAGGAAAGAGGGAAAGGCGCTTAACTAAAGTACTGCTTATCTGTCAATTACCATAAATATATATTTTTCTAAAATGCTGAAATCTGGCATCATGCAACACACCATAATCTGTTTGAGGCAAACCAAAGTAAAACTGTCTGTAAAAATTGCCTTATCTTTTGTAAATAGTTTTGAATTTTGAAGCACATTATAAATGAGAGTTATGGATTATTCAGTGTAAACAATCTTATGCATAAGGGTTCTCAGTAACTTTGCTTCTGTGAATAGTTTCTTTAAATTACTAGACCATATATTTGAAGGTTAAGGAATTTCAAAAGCTACAGACAACAGTTCTAGACAAATTTGAGTTGAATGCCTCAAAATTTTACTGGTCAAAATGTGAGCAGGATTTACCGTGTGCACTATATGCACTGCTAAATTTAAACAAATACAGGTGAATTGTTTTGAATTGTAAATATAATTTAAAATATCAAGTCACTGATTACAGGCAAAAGTCGACAAAATACAAGATAGGTCTGACACTCAAATGTGTAAATGTCTGACAACTTGATCATTTGTATGTACAGACTTTTTTGTTTCATTCCACATAATGTTCCATTTCTTTACAAAATGTGATAAAAAGATCTGAAGTTTATGTGGTATCATAAAATTGAAACTACCTCTATGATGGATATAATAAACGCCAGTAAACATATTCTATAGTTATTCTAAATTCCTGAAAAGATATGCTTCACTTTTCATCTTCGCTTCTTCACTTACTTCACTTTTTCAAATTTGCAAATTTGTTTTTGCAATGTATGGAATATATATATTCACGCTGTAGATAACACACACTGTATATTATAGCAATATACAGAATGGTGATACCTAACAAGCGCTTCCTCCAGGTTGTGAAGCAAAATGAATTTAAAGAATTTTCTAAAAATCTGAGAGTCTAGTGCCTGGTTAGTAGCTTATTTTGTACTGTGTGCTGTGAGTGAATATGAGAATATTTGAAGAGGTCAATACCAGCACAGTTAGAAATGTAACTTTCTCCATGTGAGTAACCCAAGTAACTCCAATGAACTACCCGCTGCTTGAAAGTTTGATTTGACATTATATTTCATAGCCACCCATTGTATAATATTTAACATAATACTAAGCATACAGAGGAGGACGGCAGCTCATGAAGGTGTGAATCGCTTGAGGTTCCACCGACAGGAGTTTCTGAAGACCATATTGTACAGTCCCGCATAAATGCCCAGTGAATTGCAAATAAAACCTTATTCCACATCACACTATCATTTACTCTACATAAGCCACTGATAATATTAAAAATTATTTTAATATTTCACAGTAAAGCAAATGTCAGTGGGATCATATATCCCCTCACTTATAAAGCTAATCTGTCATCAGAAGTCCAGCAATGCAGATATCAGAAAGGGAATCACTCTATAACTAATGCTTTTTCTATTTAATCCTAAATACCACCTCACATAGTTCCAAAATGTCACAGCTTTAAAGTTCAACTTAAAAGGAAATTCTTGCACTAGAAAAATGGCATTGCATGCATACTGGGAAATAGGATTCTGATGTTCTCTACTGATCTATAGTCCACTTTTCTAGATGAAAGAAAGTGCAAGTTTTTGAGTTTTAAACGTCTTGATGAGGCAAGACTGAATGCTGCTGTTTGTTCACCGCTTTAAGGTTTAGGCCAGATCACACGCTTGAAGAAAAGGGGGCAGAAGGACAGGAAAAAATTTGTAGCAGGTTGATTTTCAGAAAATGGCTGTTGCTTGAATCTACACTGCCTTAAACACGGCAGACAGAAGATGCGGTGGTCAAAGGGGAATGCAAATTCGATGTATCATGGTTTTATAAATGTGTTACCTAGACTTGGCACGTTTCCCTTTCCACTGTGCAGTGTGGGGAGGGTGCAGAGGAGAGGGGGAGAGTACTTGTGATAGCTTTGTGTAATTATTTAGATGGCATGGAGGTGGGATGCCAGCATTACTTACGCACCCAGCAGGCCCTGTCCCAACCACACCGGTGCCCTGTCTTCACAGAAGTTTTTAATGTTTGCAGCTAAAAGCCTTACTAGCTCCTCTTGCAGTGTTTGTATCAGAATAAGGTTGTTAATATAGCCTACATTTGGTTTTAGTTTCTCCTCACTCCTTTTTCCTTTTCGAAGCGTATTTACACAATCCAGGCAAAGTTCTAGTCCTCTGTCCTGTTAGAGTAGTGCCACAGTAGGTGATTACATACTTATCAAAAGAATGAATTACTACTGAGAAAAATGGTTAATGGGAACAGATGGATGTCAAAACTAAGGGTCCAAATTTATAGGTTCTCATCACAGAAGAAGCTCCACAAACATCACTGGATGTACTCGTGGTATTAAAGACTCAGTAAATGTCTTTTTTAATGTAAACATCCCTTTTTAAAAAGAACAATAGATAAATACAGACAAATCACAAGAACTATTATTTTGAAACAGATTTTTTTTTAAAGTCTTACCCATTAGGCATTAACATCTGCTTAATTCAAAAATTATACTCTGATATCAAAGTAGCAGTATAGTATATTGCTCACTATCTTACAATTTCATTTTCACAAATCATATAGCTATATGATCTGTATTATAGTTGAAGGTAAGATATTGTTTATACAGAATATCAATTCTTTCTTTAATAAAGTTATTTGTGGTGAAAATATTTGACAGCTCTTCCTTTGAGGACTCCATTTTGCAGTTTAAGTCATTATTGCATAAATCATTCTTGACAGCTGTAAAATATTGCTTGAGGTGGTAAAGCTGTAAAGCTTTTGACATAAAAAGTATAATTATTTGGGGATTGAGAATGGATGTATGATAATCAGAAAGGATTGTATCACACTGAATACTTTTTTACTTCTTACTCTACGTTTTGTGAACAACAGTGGGCTATATCTAAGCTTACAGAGTATACTTGTTAAAGGCAGGTAGGGAGATCATTTAAGCTTCCCCTGTACACGTCAGATATTCTAGGGATAAGAAGCACTACAGAAGAGTCTAGGTTTGAGCAAAGATAAGATTAAGCAATTATTTGCAGAGTGTTTACAAACCTCACAAATTACTTGCCACTTACCCCGTTTGAGAAATGTAATTTGCTACATTTGACTGCAAATTAAACATATTTGTATTTTCAAAACACATAAGATTCCAAACTAAGATTTTTAAGGCTTTCTAAGCTCTTTTTTGAGGATAAGAAAATAAAAAAATGTGTAAACATACTGACAAAAGAAAGTGAAAATGGTATTAAGTGTTCTAAAATAGAAAGATCACGACTTCATTTAGAAGGTCATCGTCTAGACTTCAGCCAGCATAGGCGTTTTATCACCTGTTTGTCTTCTATAAATGCTGTGAACCTACCGATCAATTAAAAATACAACTGAAAAGAAAGACCCTTGCATGTATGTCAAGTCCCTTTAGATTAGCTCTAACATGAGGGTCAGCAAGCGCAGTTTTGACTATAGATTCAATGCCTTAACCAGAGCTGATGAGAAAGGTCAATGAATCAAGTCACTGTCTAATACCCTGCTGCTGTAGTTGTTCTTGGTTTAAGAAATACTATCTGACTGCATTTTGATAGTTACGCCCCAACAAAAAGCTGCCCAAAAATCATGTCTTAATGCAAGTTTTTTCCAAATATGCTTAAAAAAAAACCCCTTGGATCAAATCCCGAATGTTAATGAAGGTGTTGAACTATTGGAAATGGATGACCTTTTCTTATGTCTGTAGTGTAATATTTCTACCTTAGGTTTTACTACTTGTTCTAAGAGACAAGGCTGTCCCTTGTCCCATTCAGTATTACTGTTTTTGCAACAGGGAGCACCATCAGCAGCGAGCTGATACCTCAATGATCTCATTTACCCATCCCCATTTAGTTATGGCTCCTGTGCCTGCCCAGGACTGTGGGTCACTTCTTATGCACATTTCACATGGGATACCTAATGATTATGATAAAGCAGCTCTCAGATATACTAAGTAGGTTTATTTATGGGCCAATTTCAATCATATTTTTCAATTCCTTGGCTTTCCAATATATTCTTTTTTCTTCTCAGGTTAAGATGAATTTATTTTCTATAAGAAGAGGGCTTTTATAGAAGATCATTTTTCCCATTCATGTATTCCTGCTAATGAGAGACAGTATCTGAATAAAAAGGAACAAAAATTAAATTGCCTTTACAATTATTCTCTTTGTCAGTGTTTAGGGTCAGAAAGGTATGATTAAATATATCTAATTTTAACAAATAATGAAAAATACAACTGCTATTATTATAGCTACTGCATCTTTAACAGAAAAAATCTTACTCAGTTTGGAAAAATCTCTTCTGACACTTTTAAGTTCCTCCATGGCACTAATAAAAAACCTGCAGGCTACTGGATCAGGAGGAGTCTTTCATTTCAGTGCAGTGTCCAGAGGGAACTCTTCTGCCACTGGACTTCCACCGTACAGTTTTACAGCAGGATTCAGAAAGTCACGGGGTCAACTTACACTAATCAAGGGACCCAAATTTCCCTTGCTTGATCTACAAAGAATCAACGATTGCTGACTTTAAAGAAGAGAGTCCCACAGTGGTAAGAAAGGTGTCACATTCTGGAGTCAAATGGCACTAGAAGGTTACGATATGATACACGTACTCAAAATTAAAGTTTTTCTAAGCTGTTTAGAATGATAATATCCTATGGAGAAGAGTTTCATCTTTTAATTAGGCATTGCCTGACAAAGTTTTTTATCTGCTTTGAATACGTTCCTTTCAGTTTTAGTGAAAGCTATTTTGGTTTTGGGTTATGAGACGAAAAGAACAGAAGCTGTTAGTCTATTTTTTGGTGTGGTTTCACATGATTTTATTGTGTCCTCCTTCCATCTTCAGTATGCATCCTTTTTAACGTTACATTCTGATAAGAGAGTTATTCCATACTCCTAATTTGCATTACTGATTGGTTCTTTCTCTTCTCCACCAAATTGGCCCCTATATCAAAAAGAGATGCAGAGAGCAAATCAGACATCATACCTTGCAATAGACATGAGGGAAGAGCAACTGCTTTTCTAGTAGCAGCCTTATGCATGTTTGGTACTATACAAACTTCAGAACATCACACTTCGAATAGTACCAGTCTTGACATCGGTGCTGTTCTCTCTGGTTTCAAGCAATGGAAAGAGAATAGTGGTGTGGATTAGATTTTATCTTAGTGGTTTCAAGTCCAGTTTTAAAGTGTTCCCTACATATTTGACTCAGTGTATGACTCAGTCTATGTGCTAGACAGTCCATATTCTTCCCAGCTTCCCAGCTAAGTATGGAAAAAACTTAATCAAGGAGTATAGGATTCAGAGTAGTAAGACCAAGCTGACTATGGAAATTGCTAACGCGCTCTGGAAACTGCATATCTCAAAAGCAATCAGAACTGTAGCTGTGAACCTAGATCTAGGCAGAGCAGATGCATGACAATGACAGTGAGGTAATGTGGCTCTATAGTTACAGCTGGTTTCACACAGTGTACATCTCTGAAAGTTCACATCTCTGAGGTGAGAAGTACTGGTGTTATAATTTTCTCTAGCTTGAACTTTTTAGTCTAGTATACTGTTTTTGTTTTAAAGGCAATAACATACATATTTGAATTATTTCTTAGAAATCAAAATAAAATTTCATTTGGGAAGCAGAATTGCAGCCATCACTAGTCACAAAATGCTTTTTGACCTCCAGCATTTCCATAGGTACTCCATTTTAAGCTCCCTCACCAACTTTCTGGTACAATATAGCCTTTTCATTTCTATTTTTTTTAATTCATTAATTCTGTAATCACAGTGAAATCTCATCAGTAAAGATCACCACAAAGGATACCAAAATTCAATCTGAAAAAAAGTCAAAGTAAACAGTATAAAGGGGAGGTCCTCTTGTCTTTTTCTGTTTCGTTAACGAGACTCTAGTTATAGATCTCATTATACCTAGTTTTGATAATGCCCTTGATCACAGCACTGAAACGTTATCCACAAAAAGAATATATTCCAGCTTCATTGTTAACAAAAAGCCATCATATCATCAAAACCTAAAGGTGGTGTTTAAATGTCAACATTATTAATGTATTTCATTGCTCATAGTTGAGTGGGAATGACCAGAAGAAAGCTTAGGCCAGAAATCACAGCTGCCTTCGCTACTTCCCTACCTGCTGAAATTTCTTGCTTTCCCGTCCTTGTTCCTCCATAGTTCCATAGCCAATAGTAATGCTTTCTTTTACATTTTGCCGTGACCTCATTTAAATCCCTGATTTGCCACATGAGACTGCAGTGGAAACCAGAAAGTCTTGCCTAAATTGTCAGTTCAGTTCACAGAGGTAAACAAGAGTTTACTTCAAATACCGGGAAATTAGGATTTATCATAATACCCAAATACACTGATCCTTGACAGTATCAATTTATGAAATGTTGGCCTCTTTAGAGCAAATGCATGGGACTATATAGTAACTGATTATTTCTGTTCCTAGAAGCACTAAAGGCTTGAGAGCAAGATATCAATACCTGCACACACAGGTCTTGGCTTGTGTATCCACAGCTTTCACAGAATTAAACTGCAAAATTTAATTTCTGCAACACTAAATATCCTGATCTAAGGTATTAGAGCACTGCTGGTAGAGACATATTGTGCCATTGCTAAGTAGTATTAGCTGGATCTGAGCTGCTACATACAAAGACAACAAGTTATGAAAGAAACATGCAAAACACAGACAAAACCTTCCTCCATTTTAATCTACAGGGTAGAGAGGCAGAGATCACTTCAGAACAAGGATAGACATATATTAGGGTTTTTGCCTTTGTCTTATACCTAGGCTGCTTGAAAAGCAGTTAATCATCATGTAAATATGTTTCATCACTAACACACATGTTCTAAAGCACTTATTCCCAGCTGTTCTCAGACTTTGGAGTCTGTGCCCCTTTGAGATTATTTATTTCTTAGAGCATTCTCTGCTGATTTTCATTCAAATCAATGCAAGTGTATGTCTGAAAATAGCTTGCAAATTTCCTCCTTTCAAAACTCATTTGTGCCAATCTGCTTTACTCCTTCCTCTCTGGAAAAAATGCCAGATAATCTCATTAGTATTTTGCATGTTTATGGCTGTTGTACAAGAAAGCATTTCTTTTTATACTTTCAAAAGAACATGAAACTCAGT
This sequence comes from Pygoscelis adeliae, assembly GCF_000699105.1. Classification (NCBI taxonomy): domain Eukaryota; kingdom Metazoa; phylum Chordata; class Aves; order Sphenisciformes; family Spheniscidae; genus Pygoscelis; species Pygoscelis adeliae. The sequence continues at coordinate 1,404,021 of NW_008824939.1, read as the reverse complement.
AGTCCATAAATCCTATTGTCATGGTATTTAAGGTAAAATACTGTTGCAGTTCTGTCTACTTGCTTGAAAAATGGCTTTCAATTCACAAATGGGAAAGAAAGAAAGAAAACCTGAAGTCCACGTCATTTTAAATAATGATAATAAAAGAAAGGAAAATGTGTTCCTTTTTTTCCATCATAAGTGCCCAGCATTATTTTTGCATGATAAAATGTACCAGGAATCAATTTAACACTAAAGTCCATCCAACAGAAATGACAACACTTCCCAAAAGGACTATTTCTGGAGTCAGGGACAACATACCATATTATGTGAGAGAATAACAGCCTTGAAGTACAAAACCAGGTATCTATAAATCAATATCTGAGCCTTCTCTGTGGATTAATGGAGCGGCTCATGAACTGATGTGAAAGACAGCCTATGTATAATGTTAATCCTGAGTCAGTCCATGCTGGTCCATAGTTCAGAGCATCCTTAGTGCTTCTGTAAGTTATACTGATTGCTTATGGCAACAAGAATATGAGGTGGCACAGAAGCGGCTTTAGTGTTTTACCCACAGAGTTTCAGAGAAAAGTTTTGTAGAGGGATAAAGCAGAGTTTGAGTACTGTTTGTGGGTGACCACAAAACTGTATTAAGACATTGTTTCTCTTTATCCTAAAACTTGCAAATCCCTTCTCTCATGTCAGGAGTAGAACTGGGGTCTAAGGAGCTGCTCCCAAATGCTCAAAACGTTAATTAAAAACTACTAACTGCTACTGCCGCTACAAACAGAGTTAGTGCCTGATATGTGTGATGTTTGTAGATCAGGCGCTAGGTGCAGGTGGCATCCGCCTTCTCTGGTTACTGTTTATTTAAAGAGGAAAAAAGGGGAAGGAATACATGGTCCACAGACAACTATTCTTCCTAGCTGACAGGTATGCAATTCTATTTTATAAAAATAACTACACAAACCAAGAATATTACAGCTGAGGGAGCTTTTCAATAGACCACGCAGGTCTGTTTACATTCATTTCTGGTTGTCTTTTGACCTCATTTGTAAAAAAACCAGATCCTACAGAAGCAGAATTGCCAGTAGTGTCACTGTCTCTGCAGAACTCAACATATGCAAAACGTAATTATTAGCCAGATAAATACATTCTGTGTGGCTGCTTGTATTTCAAACATGATTTCTCTCACATTTGAATGTGCAAGAGCATTTGTCCCTGCTTCATGGGAACTGAGTGAATTGTTTCCCTTTTCAGTAATATTTTGGTCTTACTCCCTTTTCCTTTCACCTTGGGATCATTTTCCTGTAAATAAAAAAAGTTGTGAATAAAGCACTTTATTTCCACTTTCTGAGGAATTTAAGAAAATGTATCAACTAGTTTTTGAAATGATGGAGAAATATTTCTACATGTTTAACCTTGATTGTTACCTGGAAAACAGATTATCCAAAATTTTTTTGCCCCTTAGGGGCCACAGGCACTAAAATATCAGACAACTAAAGTGTCATAGTTACGAAGATCACACTGAGGTTCAGTTACTCCAGGGGAAATGACTGACCTGAACTTTTGCATGTAAAAGCAAATTTAGGACTAGATTTTCAATTATATATATTGTTCCATATATATATTATAAAAGGGCATTTCTCCCTCTCAAGAGGTTTAACAACCACTTTGAGGAGCTGCCAAAATTACCTCCTACCCCATCACCGAATCATAGAATACAAACTGATATTCTATAGTTCACAACAGTTTTACTAATAAAAAATTATTCTTATTAAATACATTCAGTCACAGGAAGTCTGAACTGAACAACAAATTAAAGTGACTCCTAATGAGCTGATTGACTAATGCAGTGAGTCTCTTACCTTGAAAGACAGATTATTCTTGAAAAGCTCACAGTTCCAAACCATCACTCTCTCCTGTAGTTTGCACTATCCTCCTCTCTTTCCTAAGATGGTACACCAAGGTTGCACTGTAACATTTCCCAGTATAGACAAGAGCATTGTGTATGTATAAATAAATGCTACAAAAAACCCCAACCCCAACATGATCAAGTTGATGAAATGGATAACAGAGTGAGAATAGGAAATGATATTCAACGGGGAATAGTTCTGTAAAACAATCTTTAATAGCAATTGCACTGAATAGGAATTATTCTTAAATGCGTATCTCAGACCACAGGCCAGGTCCGAGAAAAGAGACACCCTGGGATGATGCAGTTGTGTGCATGTCTCTGTCCTGTCTCTAATAAGGGATAATTTCTAGAGGAACAACATCTTCTGTTAGAGAGGATACACACTGTAATGATCCTCAAGTGCTAGAATGGGGTTAGAGACAGCTGGGGTTATTCTGAATGGCAGAAGGGGCCAAACTGCTTCCTTCTCTTGCCACAGGGTTAAAGAATGCAGAGGTGGAATCAAGTCCTGTTCATCTTTTTCCCATGTAAGCCCCGTATCAAGTTCAGCCCTCAGGGTTTCCAAATTTGATACAGAAAATAGAACTGCCAAATAAATGACAAAGAAAAAAATATAGGAGGCATGGTTAAGAAAGTTCAGTGGCTGCTAAGCTCACAATTTTTCCAAACAGACAAACTTACCATTTGCAAGTGTCACATTGGACTTTGTTGTGATAGTTGTAGCACTTATTCAGGAGAACCATGAATCAGTCATACAGAGCCTATGAATCATTCTTAAGCCACATTGACATTTTAAAAGAAAGCAAAACTGTATTTTATTGGAGCATTATTTGTCTTCAGCTGGTGCTGCATGTATCATATAATGAACAAGGCTTTACTTCCTTCCCAAAACAAAAACCTCCCACTTTCCAAACATTCAAATAACTAAAATTTCATTAGACTCCAGCTTGATTCAGCTTTTTAAGTGTGTATAATGGAGTCTGTCCTCCATGATCCTGAATACTTGTGAGAGTTACATAAACTTACCAACAGGAAAATGGACATTTCTGCAGGATATAATACATCTGTTCAGATTCAACTAGCTCATCTCTAAACTTGGTATATTAACCAGGGATATTCTCATAACGTAGTTTAGATTGTAACTTTTTCCTCTCTTGGATTTCACCCTTTGTTTGTATCTTGTTTTTTAGAAACTGGCACAATCTGTATAACAAGTAATGCTTTGTTTCACATGAGAATCTTTAAATAGCAATCACTCAGCCGTGTTTGCTTTCGGAAAGCGTTCTGTTAGCATGGCACATATTCTAACTCATATATAACATTTTACCATTCCAGTATGGCAAAGAAGTCCTTTTGTTAGATTGGTCTTTTATAGCCACCATATTTTCATAGAATCAAGAAGAATTTAGGTCAGGAGGAGACT
>NW_008824939.1:1388534-1400606 GCF_000699105.1 Pygoscelis adeliae | reverse complement strand
GAGCAACACAGAATTCAGACTAGGTTGCTTAGGGCTTAGTCCAGTTGGGTGCCAGGATGGAGACCACACAGCCTCGCTGGGCAGCCTGTTGCAGTGCTCAGTTACCCTCATTTTGAAACTGGTTTCTCCTTGTACCATGTCAGGACCTCCCCCATTTTAATTTAAAGCATTGTCTATCATTCTCCTGCCATGCATCTCAGTAAAGAACCTGCCTCCATCTCCTGGTAATTTCCTCATAGCTACTGAAAGGCTGTTATTACATCCCTCAAAACTGTCTCTTCTCTAGGCTCCTGGCCAAGGCCAGTTTCCTCAACCTCTCCTCACAGGACATGTGCTCTAAGTCTACATCCATCTTGGTGGCCTCTGCTGGCCTCACTCAAGTTTATCAACATCTCTCCTGTACTAGGGGTCCAAAGCTGGATGCGCTATTCTAGGAGGGACCTAATGAGCACTGAGGAAAGGGGAAGTATCACTTTCCTCAATCTACTGGCTATGTTCCTGATGATACAACCCAGTATGCTTTATCCTGGACACAGTTAGACTCAAATTTCTCAAGAGGTCCCTTACTCAATCCTCTTCCACTACCTTGAACCCTGTCTCAAGATTCAAATTGTCTCCCAGACTGACACAGTGAACATGTAGAGTACCTAAGCTTTATCTGCATCCAGTGTCACTAAATCACCCTCCCCACTCAGCAGCAGGCTCGCATTATACTTGTTTATTCTTTTACTGCTAACATAGCTAGCAACAGAAGCTCTTCTTGTTGCCCTTGATATCCCTAGAGTTTCAAGTCTAGCTCAGCTTTTCCTTTCCTAAGACCATCCCAGCATGTCTGGGCAGTGTTTCTGAATTCCTCCTTTGTAGCCTGCCCTTGCTCCCACCTCCTTTATATGTCTTTTTTTTTTTTTTTTTTTTTTTTTGCACTAGAGCTCAATCATGAGTTCCCTGCTGAGACAGCTGGTATTCTGATACATCTACTCATTTTTGTGAGTATTTGGAGGGACTGCTATTGAGGGAGGGTGTTTGAGCTATAACCTCTGGAAAGTTTGAAGAACTAGTGAGTTAGTTACCATATTTTTTCTTTTTTTTTTTTCCTTAATTCAGTAGCCCATATGTAGGTACTTTACACATCTTTTATTATACTAATTGGCATTCTGTACTACTTTTATAGAATCCTCTTACTTGAATGTTCAGTATTATGTCAAGCTTTATACATTAAATTTTACGTAACTCAGGTATACTTATACATGCGTTAGGAAATCCTGTTTACATTGTACATTAAAGATGGTTGAAATTGCAACCTAGATATTGTTTGCCAGAAGATCTTTTCCAAATGCCATTACTAATGTGCTACATGGTATAAATTCCATGTTGCTACCTATTTTATTATGAGGAACTACATGCTCAGTGTTTTCCTGTATTGGAGGTCAATCTGCCTGGCCTGTTAGGCGTCTGCCCAGTTTTCTTTGGGAGGTTTTTTATACAAACATGTGTTTGAGTTAAGAAGAAAACAGACATTCTCATGCTTATTTTGCCATGGATTACAGTCATCTGAACAGCTTAATGCTAAAGATAATGACAATGGAGGTTTTCTTGTAAGTTTTAGAAGCAGCTAATCAATTATCTTACACTGGGAGATAAATGCAACTGCCACTGGCAAACAACTAGGGCATCCCTGGCACACATTATTCAGCACTTCATTCCCATCATTAAAGATGTGCAGAAAACAGATCTTCTAAGAGAGAAATATTTTTCACATCGAGTGGAATTCTTGTAGTGGCTTTCAGCAGTGAGGTACCTTCATTGAAACACTGTCTCATCTCAGAAGAAAAAGTTTGTTGCTAACATTTCCTTGTATAGGTCATGGCAAAAGATAGCACTTTCTTCTCCATTTCTCTTCTGCCACATTTTATTTCATATTTTCTTCAAGAAATGATAGATACAGTGATTTTTCCTATGTTCTTTCTTCCAGGTTAGTGACTAGGGGAGACAGAAACCTGCTATTTCCTTCAAGGGTTAATACTGCCCTTTTCCTTTAGGCCAATGCCAACTACCCTTCCCCTACTCCATCAAACAACACAATCAATATCGCAGTGTGCTGCCTCCCTCCTGACAGGAGCTCAGCACATCTGGCTGCCAGCATTGATGGCACTCAGCACCCTTCTGGAGCTGCCCCCTAACACGTGGAGGATAATGTGTCAGCAGCAGAGCATCGGGAATCCTGCGGCTTTTGTGGTACTGCAGTGATGTCAGATCCATAGTTTTAAGCAGTGCCCCTTCAAATACCCGTCATTTAGGGATGTGATTCCATCTGAGGATATTAAAAAAGGTAACTGAGACATGATCTCACTGGTTTGTCACCCCAGTTGGATGGCCTGACAGCCTATTCAGATTTGTAACCCATTCCATGTTTTCTTTCAGTTCTTTATATATAGACAAGGACTGTTAAACAAACACAATGTGACAATTAAAGCATATTTAATGAATGTTATTAACGATGAGTTCAACTGCTGTTTGAAGGTGTTGATAAGCTTCATTAAATATACTTCCACTGACTAAAAGAGCACTGACAATATTTTTAATTTTGTTATTAAAATAATTTTTCTCCCTACTGCTTGCATATTTGACACTTACAAATCTGTTCTTTTCCTGCTGGATTTTATTTTTAATCATCCTAATGTGATGTTAAAAAGTTCATCAATAAAACCTGCTTTACTGACTAAAAGAAACTGTCTTTTACTCTCTTCCCATGTGACAGATAAAAGTATCTTGGGGGTGTACAACAGCATTTCCTGGCATTACATTACCAATGCTGGTTGCCCCTACAATGAATTAATTTGATGATGCAGAAGAGAACATATCTAGCATATGCATTACAATATAGTATTATGTAAGGATTTCTGATTTGGTCTTTTTTTTTTTTTACTGAAATGTGTTTTTTATTTCAACTCAGATGCAAAGCCATTCCTACTTTGACAGTAGTCAATGAGAGATTCACACATTGACAGGATAATTGCAATCATTTCTGCATGTAACAGATACAGTGTAGTATTCAGGGTAGCTACTTGTATGTGCTTCGTTTCTGCATGGGGTTAATTTAGTGTGCATAGCACTGTGACATATATCTTATTTTTCATTTAAAGGAATGAGAATATACAAATAACTTCTCATTCTCAGACTGGACCAAATTGTCATTGTCAGATTACCCATTAATAGCCGCTTGCAAATATTGACTTGTTTTTGTCAAGAACGGTTAAAGATGCTTGGCTCTACAAGGCTTGTGTGAAGTCAGAATGTGACCAAGAGCCAAATGGATGGCTTTTCTAAGCCTTGTTTCTGATGCTGTGCTTTGCAGAGGAATACAGTTATCTTTACAAACAGGTATTACAAAACAACTTACCTGTATGACTAACATAACTTCAGAAATGGTGTTTACTTCCCAGTTATTTATGGTCTTTATCTAAAACAAAAGAAGTGTAAACCCAACCTCCCAAACCAAGTAAGTTTCACTTCTAAGAAGGTTTTTGAATAACTGAAAAGCTTGTGTGTTTTTATTTGGATTTGAAATGCTTGAAAATATTTGATAGTTACCTATTTGATGTTTAGATATTTGATAAAGGCTTTACAAGTATATGCTTTTTGGAGACCTTTTTGAACAGATCACCCTCCTAATGATCAGCGAGTTATTCTTTTTTAGATACACAATATATTATAATGTACATTTTGCAAGCAATTATGAGAGCAAAATAACTTAGAGGTATTTTAAAATTGAAGTAATTTCATACTAACTACAGCCCTAATCTGTAGGGTTATGGCATTTTTATTATTCTTTGAAATTACCATTTTCTCCCTGAAACCCAAGACAATCAAAGGGAATATAATAGGAAATTTTAGAGATCAGGGCAGTGAGTTCAACCATGGAACTGCCCAGGTCTATTGGCTGGGAAAAAGAAGTGTATTATTTTAAAGTGGTAATGCTAAATATAAACCTTTTTTGAGTACAGGATTGACAATTCCATTAAGCCTACCTAATCGGCCTTTCCGAAGTGAAGCAAAAAGGGTAAGCAAAATGTCTGGCTAAAGGCTACTGTGCATCACCCCAAATTGTTTTTTCCAAAGCCTGCAATGGTAAATTAAGCTTTCCTTTCAATATTTTAGGCAGTATAGAGGCCTTCATGCATACCTGTGTTGGAGGTTGATAGTTTTTTACACTTTATGGGAATGAAATACCAGAACTGTGATGCTGAACCCAGACCAGGGATCAAAATTAACATGCTCTCTCTTAGATATTATCTGCAAAGGAAACTTTCCAAAAGGGATTAAAGAATTACAAAGAAAGTTCATTACTACCTGCCATGGACATATCTATATATTGTAGAAGAAAAAATTGCTAAAGAAAAATAAACAGAAAAAAATTAAAACAAAAGGTTTTTGAGTCTGTCCTCTTCTGCTGTGCTACCAGTTCTTTGAGCAAACTGACAATGTTCTTATGCAACAGCAGTGTACAAAGGAAAAATTTAGCAGAATTGAATCAAGTTGAAATGTGTTTTAGTTGTGCAAAGTGTATCAGCCTTCAATCAGTGGTGGTCAAATCAATTTGATTTTGAGAAATTTTAGGATGTCAGGGCTATAGTCTTAGAGTCATTGAGAAGTTTCTGTGTCTAAGCAAGTGGAAAAAAAGCATGCAAAAACCTGCTGGAGAAGTTCCTAGTTAGCTCCATGCATAAAGCTCATTTCACCTTTAATATTACTACAGCTTTCAGCGGGGAGAGGAAGGGAAATGTGGATTCTCAAGCATACATAGAATTACTTTTTTTCTTCTGTTGAAATTCTCTTTCAACTCAACATAAATAAAGCAGCTGGTATAGTCATATGCTGAACATGAATCAGCTGAGCACACCTGGCAAGTAGCTGTTTACTCAATCCTGTAGTTTGCTAGTTAGCAGGAATCATACTGTCTTTCTTTACAAAGGTACCCACAATTTTAACCCTGCAATTTTTTTCAAATTATGACATGTGTTCCCCTTTCCTTCAGGCCAGGCGTTGCAATACCTGGCCAGGTTTTCAAGAAAAGCTTACTGAATTAGAATACTCAGCTCTGTTCTGTGAGGATTTTGATTTTGGTTGTTTATGGGCTATGAAAATAATGACCTGCGTTCTGTGCCTAAATGAGAGCCGATCTTTTCTGAAAATCTAGCCTGAGCTGCAAATTTAGGGAAGTTATAAATCTGATTTGCTGAATAGTTCATGGTTGTTTTTCTTTATTATATCATAGAGGATCGATCATCTTCTGCAATTTTAAAACTCAGTAATATTATACTGCATCCAGTAATGTCGACAAATGATAATATAGAAATAAATGTAGTGTTAATGTTGTCTTTTTCATTGCTGCTACTTATGCTCTCTGGCACACCTTTTTCATGTTACCTCTAAAATGAATATCATAGGTATGGTAAAACACAGAAGGGACAAACTGCAAATTCACTACTATTCTACAAATTATTTCTTCAGAACAACTGGCAATATCCAGCAGTGAATACTCATTGGTTTTGGTACCAATGTTGATTTTTAGCTTTAATACAGTTTATGGGAAATACAGTAAATAGCTTCAGATATATTTACTATGGTGGTTGTAATTACTCATAATTATATAATTATAATTAAATTGGATGCCTAATACTGTTTATCAAACAAGGATATAGTCAATATTACTGTATGAAATTGGCTTGGCTCTGTATTAAAGTGCAAATGTCAAACAGAAAGCTTGATGTAGCACTTGAATTTGAGCCCTGTTCAGACTTCAAGAGTGAGCATCCTCTGGAGAAGCTGTATATTACAGACCATTCCAAAAGGAAAGAAAGCAAATATAAGCACTGTAAGAAATATATAAGCACAATAAGAAAGCATGTGCACAAATGACTGTATGAGACTGCATGAAATATTTTAGTCCTTGGCAGAACTGTGGGATAGCAACAACCGAAATATTTCCTTTCAGGCTCCACCCTACTAACTTTTCATGTCATGTTTCAACTGAGTCATTTCTGCAAATGCTGAATTTCTCTGTACCCAGATTTAAAATAGCTGAATTCAAAAGCAGGAAGACTGGCTCGGACATTTTTACTCTACCATGAGAAATTTAGATCTGAGTTCTGTTGGAAATTCAAATACCTAACATCTTCAAAATTAAACTTTCAGGGTTGGTTTGGGCTTGTGCCAGTAAACAGCATCTTCATTACAATGATTATTCCAAACTTAGACTTATAGCCTACTTAGAAAATAGCACAAAGCAAGCAGAAAGCACGCAAAAGGGCCACACAAGCAAATCTTGGATGGCATGTATTCACCAGGTGTGAAGAGAATGTGTAAAATTAACACATTGATTCCATGGGAATTGTTGCAAATGCCATAATTCAGGTTGGAGCTGTTTTTGTCTTTTATCTAGGCTTACAAGAAGAGTAGGAAGGTGAGCTAACACCCCTTTCCCTCATCTACCTTGACTGAGACAAGAACACGTTAGGCAGAGCAGAGGACTGAAAGTCAAGACTCCCTCTTGGAAGTGTTTTAAACTGTTTTTCTTTCTCTTGGAAGTGTTTTAAACTGTTTTTCTTTCTCCTGAACCTTGATAAAAGCGTGGTTATTTATAGGATAGCAAAATGTCAGATTAATGATCTTTTCTGTAGCTGAGTAAAGACGTAAGATGTAAAGCAGTGTGGTGAGAAGATGCTGTATGTAGATTATTTGAATGCTAGGTTTTCTTGATGTGCTTTTGTTTCACTATATTTAATCTGTTTTCTAAAGTAATCAGTTAGAAAAAAATGTGATTAAAATAACTGGAGAGAAATTACCCAAGACTTTTTGACGCTACCTGATTAGATATTTCTGAAGGTCTGATTTATGATATGTACAGTGCAGAGATACTGTAATTTGGGCCAGGGCTCTTATATACTCAGTTTGTTAACTACACTGCCCTAGATTGCCAGGTCTGTACAGTTTTTGTTGAATGCTCAGGCATCTCTTTCTGCATTAAAAGACCACATAACAATAACAAATACTTCTGCAGGAAGCCAAGGAGCTGTGCAGAAGGGCCTCTGTGGACAAGCATCCTCTCCCAGTCATAAGAAGTAATCACCAAACAAGGTCCAGGGATTTCTAGAGCCAAGAACAAAAGGCAGGGTAGTGAGTAATGCCTGAAAATTCAGTTCACCTCAAAGGACAGTTCTTGATCTTCTCTTTCCTGCTTCTTCTTCTTCATCATGAGCAGGATGCCATTCATCATCTTTGGTACAGCACAGGGACTTCCAGGAGAGGCTAAAGCAAGGTGTGCTGAAGAGCATGCTAACAGCTGGTTTGGGAATCAGCTGTAGATTTCACAGCTGGTTTTTGTGAACCAGCCTGAACCACTTTGAGTGGTGCCCCTGGCTGTGCAGCTGTATCCACAGCACACAGGTGCTAATATGACCCAGATCCCCAGCACAGATTCATACACGTAGATGTGAATGTGGAGGACTATATCTGAGTTAACGCAGCTGGCAGTAAACTTAACTCCTCAGCACTCACCTTAACTATTTAGAAAATTAGAGTTCCAGTGTGTTGCAATGGAAAGACAACCTTACAGCAGCCTGGGCCCAAGAATACATAGATTTCAAAAGTCTCAAACCCAGTGTTAAGTCTTGGGTCCTCTGAAACTAGAAGATGGTCAGAGCCTCACACTGCTTCTAAGAGCAGAAGCAGTCTTGCTTCAGTATTCCTGTCAGCACAACCTGAGAATAAGTCTGTGGAAAAACTCCAAAAGACCTTCTAACCCTTTTCACCATACCCATCTCAGGGGTATTTTGTTGGGAAAGGTCTTTCACTGAAAGATCCTTTTATTTCTTCATATTAAAAACAAACTATATTTTCCTATCATCCTTCTGATGCATCAAGGTAATAAAGATGTCCATTTGATGTAAATTGAAGAGCATCTCTTCCTTTGGATTGCTCCCAAGTGCAAAATAGCTATTCTTAAAATCACCAACATAAACAAATTCTTTCCAGATACTTGTTAAAATAAAGTTATGACTATTGTCATTTAGAGGACTCATCTCTGCCTGTTTGTTAATGATACAGCTTCATTGGTCACACATTATTTACAAACTTCCTTCAAATACAGGTATTACCTAATTGAGGTACATAATTCCATAGGGTACCTAAGGCAGGTTCTGCAAAGAGAGCTATAGGGAGGCACGTGCCCTGCAATGGAAATGCAATAAAATCAACAGGAGTTCAACTGCCTGGATATAAAGCGAAGACCCCCTCCCACTGACCTGCTACAAAAGCACTGGAAGCAAAGTGTGGCTCTCTGTGAAAACATCTCTGAAGACAGCAAAAAGGCTAGAAGAAAACACAGGAGCCAAAATGCAAGCTTGGAAAAAAGCAAGCATTATTTCAGCACACGGAGAAGGCTGCTGTATCTACCAAGCCAAAATGTTTGGCTTCGAACTGCCAAAACAAGAATTGAATATGACGAAAATATTAAAAACTTAGGGTAAAAGTGACCTAAGATCAGTTTTTACTTTAAAATGTTTGATCTTCTAGGGGGGAAAAAACAATCAAACAAACAATGGAGAAAGACAGACATATACATGATTAAAATATTACTTTAATTTCATTAATTCTTAATGGAAAAATGTGACTAGTCCCTTTGTATAATTCTCATTAATATCAGTAATTAATAAGGCTTTATGAAATGTGCAAAGAGGAAAATAAACAATAACAATATCTGAACTCAAATACTGATCCCAAACATCCCGTAATCAAGAAAAATATGGGCATAGAGTTTCTTTAACAAAACCTTCTTAAAATTTCTCAAGTTTTGAACTTATAATAGTTTTGAAATCTGAAATGTTGTTAAAAGTGAGTTCACCCTTAGATCTGCATTATATTCTTACAATGTTCACTCTGAACCAATTGGAACATTTTTGTGAGCAACAAAGAAAAACAGGTAAAAATCTTTTGACCTTCTAATATGTTTAACCTCTGAGATTCTCTGAAATTCAGTAATTATAATAGCTGATATCGAATTAAAGGAGAGACCAAATTTACATTTTTTCCCTGTATTTTATTATGCATAATATAATATCGTCATATGATTTTTAATATATCTTATAAGGAATATTAAAAATACTTATAAGATAAAAATAGATCTATGATGTACTTACTGTAGGATCCTATAGTATCCGTTGTATTACATAAAAATCAAGAAAAAAATCTATAGTGTTTTCATTTAATACACATATTTATGAAAGTGGACAGCCAAATAAAAATTTAAGATTTACTCATCATTATTTTATGGTTTAATTCTAAAAAAATTGTAATTACTTTTATAAACTTTTAGAAAACTTAAATGTCTGCCTTGCTTCCCCACAGACACCATTCTGTTTTTATAATTCCTCAATGTCCAGTCTGTATTTTAAAATTTCTGTTCATCTAAGTGAAGGTACGGATACTCACTATTTCTAAAGGCATTGTTAGCATTGCAAACAGGAGACCAATTTCTGACTACCTCTTCTAGTTCCCTCTGCTCAGTTTAATGCTCTCCCCTCCAGTCTGTCTTTTATTCTTGTCATTTGTTTAGTTGTGTTTTGTTTTAATCGCGGCCAGAAACACCAGGATTTTCCTAACTGTACAGCCATACAGGCTAACACAGGGCAAATGTCAGACATTTGGCAGTTTCATGGAAGACTGGATTACAATTCTCATTGTAAAAGTATTTCTTGCTTCTTAAAGCACTATTTCTGCCACTGCCCCTTAACTGTATGCTCCCCAGAGCAGTATAAATTAGTCTATCAGGTAAGCAGAAGCTCAGGACAAATCTCTGACATTTTAATTAATATTGAAGACATCAGTTGGTCCTTGCACAACTTTTACCTATGAGCTGCAGAAACCAAATATGTCAAGACCAACAGTTAAGTCATGATCAGCTGTGATACTTGTTTCAAGGTTATATACAGAAACCAAAGACTGAGCACAGATTCCTATGGAGAAGCTTTTCATCAGAACTTAAAAGAACAGTTATTTTTTGGAAAAAATAAAATAACCAATGTTTGCACATACCCTTCTTATTACAAAATTTCAGACACAATTTTTCACTAACAACTAAAAAGAGGTAAATTGTAGTTCCAAACATAAATTTCCTTAGAAACTACGTTACCCATTATGTCCTAAATTATTTCACTGAATAAAAATATTTCATGTAATACTTAGGTAAACAAGCAGGTGGTGGAAATTGAGCAGACAGCAGATTAAGAAACAAGGTCTGTATGAAGCATTCAGATACTTCAGGGATCAGAGAGAAAACTAACTAGGTACCTATATACATGTTAATTGTTTTTCCAGTCTTCCACTCGTGTAAAATGAGTAGGTGGAAAATTCAAGAATCTTTATCCTTTGTAGCTTTATGCAAAGAGTTGGTGGATGGTAATACAAGCTTGCCTATTTATCAGCACAGTGTTCCGTGTTGTACCCATACCATGGCAGGGCTTTTTCTGCAGTGCCCCAGATCACCAGAATTCTTTTAACAGTGCAAATTTTTTCTTAAAAACCCTACAGCCCAAAGAGAGTGTTAGAAGTGCAAAACTAGAATGTGACCTGATACATTCATGCTCATCTCTAAGTACTTCCCAAAATAGTGACATACCTTTCAGATGTGTAAAAGAACAACTACTGTGTGCTCACTAACAGCTTGTAAGAGAATTTTAAAATATTGAGTAGGAGGAGAAATGACAGCTGACCAGGGAACAGGGTTATTATACTTTCTTTTTAAAAAGCATCATTTGAACCACTTCCACAAAACCACTACTCAAGGTTAATGAAGCAAACACAAGCTTAACATTTTATCCTAAAGAATGAACCGCAGATGCAGTATTATCTCTAATACTGCATTGCGGAATTGCTTCTGGGTTTCTGTCCAAGTCTTGGTGTGGGACTTGAACTCGTGGCTTCCTGGCCAGCTTAGAAACTTACTATAAGCTCAACCATAAAGGCGTTCACTGTGCTTTGAATTATGCAGCAAAATACATACTGTTATAGCACAAATAATAGGAATGTTATGCAAATAATCAAGGGCCTAAATAGTACAGAAAGCCAATTTAAAGACTAAGATATGCTGCATTAAGTATTTTTATTTCTCTTAAAAATATTTGCAGTATTGCTGCAACACTATAAATAGATACTAAATTACAGGGGACCAGATTCTCATTTATCCTGTTTTTACATCAATAGAACACTTAGAGAATTTCTTCAAGCCTATTGCAGAAATAGGACTAGACCCATTAAGCTTAAGAGTTACTAATCATGTTATTGAAATTGTATTACCAATATTTAATTTAATGCTTCTTTCAAAACGTAGCAGCCCTCCTTCAAGAGCTAAATATTCGTGTGGATGGCATAACTAATGTGTTACGCTAGGACTGCAATTGTAGTGTGTGGCTAATAATGCTCTATTTGTAGTAACGGTGACTATTTTGAATTCTACAGATGCTGTTATGACTGCTAACAGCTACTTAAATCTAGAGGTATAATTTGGCTCTGCATCCCAGCATCCAAATGAAAATAAGAGACAAATCTGAGGAAAGCAATTTTTACAAAGGCTACAGATATCATAGTGGCTTTTTTGACCATGGTCTCAGAAGATATAGGGCCCAGAAGAACTGATGAAGAAGCAGCACAAACTAATGCCAGCTTAGTGTGCCGTTTCTCACAACAGCTAGCATTGGCAACTGTCATCATCACTCCTTTTGAAGGCTGCCCCAGATGTGGAAGCCACAACCAAAAGCTTCTTGGTACACACAGCATTAGTAAGTGATTAGTATGCTGTGGAAACATCAGAGAAACACCCTAATTCTACTGGATACCAGTTAAGTGCTAAGCACTCAAAACAAATGGAGTAAAGGTCACAAGCTACAAAGGCATTGTAGCAGCAGAAGAAATGGGCTGATAATCAATTGCTAAACAGGTAAAAAGAGAGCTTGAGGAGTTTTTATCTTGAAACCTTCTCTGCTCTTCCTAAACTTTCTCAGGTAGAAGGAGATGGTG
>NW_008824939.1:1385590-1388490 GCF_000699105.1 Pygoscelis adeliae | reverse complement strand
CTCATGCATACAAGAATGGAAAGCATTTGGTGAGCACTCAGGGAGTCAAGCACTTGCTTTGCTCTTGGTTTTTATTATGAATGAGTGTGAAGAATGGTGAACCACTATTTGGTGGTTCTTCTATTTGGTGGACTGAATACTGAGAGGTGTCGTGGTTTAACCTCGGTTGGCAACTAAGCACCACGTAGCCGCTCGCTCACTCCCCCCCCACCAGGTGGGATGGGGGAGAGAATTGGAAAAGCACAAGTGAGAAAAACTCGTGGGTTGAGATAAAAAACAGTTTAATAATTGAAATAAAATGATAATAATAATATGATGATCATAATAATAATACACAAAGCAAGTGATGCACAGTACAATCGCTCACCACCCGCTGACCGATGCCCAGCCAGTCCCCGAGCAGCGGCCCCCCCCGGCCAGCTTCCCCCAGTTTATGTACTGAGCATGACGTCACATGGTATGGAATGTCCCTTTGGCCAGTTTGGCTGTGCCCCCTCCCAGCTTCTTGTGCACCTCCAGCCTTCTCAGTCGGTAGAGCATGGGAAACTAGAAAGTCCTTGGTTAGTGTAAGCATTACCTAGCAACAACTAAAACATCGGTGTGTTATCAACGTTATTCTCATACTAAATCCAAAACACAGCACTGTACCAGCTACTAGGAAGGAAATTAACTCTATCCCTGCCGAAACCAGGACAAGAGGAAAAAAAGCTGCTCCAAGTCAAACCAAAACAGGAGTGCTGGACTGGGGAGGAGATGTTCCATAAAGTGAATGAGACAAAAAAATCCAAACCTACTGCTCCAGGGTGGGAAAGTGGAAAACTTTTTTTTTTTTTTTTGAAAGTGTCAAAAGAAATCTCTTCAGCCACAAAATACCTCATCAGTGGTGCAATTCACAATTGCACACCATGAAGCTGTCTAAAGAAAACGTACTAACCTTTTGAAATTCACATCCACTCTCTTTGACTGAAAATTTCCCCAAAGCAATCCAAAGTCATAAATAGTTTCTGGTTTGCTTTTGCTTTTACTGCAAATTTACTATTTTTTTGAAAATAATAAATATCTCAAATTTAATTTAAAAGCTTCTTACATTAATCCTTAGAAGTACCTTCAGCTTAAGTGATACATATAATCAGTTTGTAATTATATATATATTTTAATACCAAATCAAATAGTCTTTCTGCTTTTGAAGGTCTAGGTGCAACAAAAATGAATGCAGTAGCCCTCTCCTCCAATGTATTTGGCAAAAATTGAAATTACAAAGCCATTTGTAATGCTGTTATAGTTGACAGGAACCCTTAGGACAAGACAGTTGGCCAGATTCTGTATAAGCACCTTGTATTATGCATGTAGAAAGTGCTGGCCAAAAAGGGGAGGTGAAAAGACTTTGTACAGCTGGATACCAGGTTTCTGGCAGCTCTGGGAGTCAGAGCAGTCCCTGACATAACCCTGATATAAGATTTACGCAGTGCTAGAGAAATCTGTAGGGATAACACATTTGTACACATGCCCAAATTCACATAGTTAAACTCCTGACTTAACCATCTTTGTTTCCTTGCTAATCCTGACCAACACTTTTTAACTAGGTCTTTAGATATGAGGATTGTAAATGCAGAGTGATAGGGATGTTATGCCAGCAGGCAGTCAGGAAGACCAGAGGAATAACAGCAAAACTACTTCCATGTAGAAGTTTGGTTCCTTACTCATTAAGTACAATGGTGATTGAAATTACTTGTCTTGAACAAATCTGTTCACATTTCTTCTTTCAAATTTCCTGGAAAAACAGACCGTGTTAGGTGAAGAAACATAGCCAACTGGAGTCTAATTGCTAGGTTGATGAAAGGATTAGCCTCATCCAACACAGCTTCAAGTCACTTAGGCGAGAGGCCTTTCACTATGACAGGATAAACTCAGAATAAAACTTTTAATGCCTTTCAAGTTTTTAAGGAAGAGCTCAAAAGCACTTCCTATCAGTTCCAATCAAAGCCTGCAAAGTTCTGATTATTTCATTGCAAACGATAGAATGTATTTTAAAATAGTCTTCTGCGATCTAACCCCGAAACTAAAGACATGCAAGCATAGGCCTATTTCAGTCAGCATTTCTCTGAGTTGAATGTACCTTTGCAGTAACTCCACTTAACTAAAATTGTTCCAGATGTGTGCATCAGTTTAACTGGAATTAGAACTTGGGCTAAAAACTGCATACAAGTATATTTTATGTTAACCCAGATTGGTATTTAAAAGTCAGAAAGATGGGTCAGGAGAGGGCTTGCCACAACTGAGACTGACACATTTCTTCTTTGCTTCCAACTTTGGGATTAGAAAAATAAAGGACATGCTTTAGTTTGGTGTTGCCTTATTTGCTTTTGCTTATTAGTGAGGCGAAGTGTCAGTGATCAAAATGTAACTGAACTCTTACAATACCTAAGCTTCTTTCCTTTGCTGATGTTGCCAGTTTATTTTAAACTAATTAGTTACTACTTGTATCTTTGTGTAAGTTTATGGTATAGTGCACTGTGGAAATACTTTCCCTGTATTCTGATTTTTAAAAGAATTCTGGTTTACTTTGCAGTGAAGGATTTGGGGGGCAATGAAAGGAAATTGCTATAGTAATCTTCAAGCATCTAAAAATGGAGTCCAGCTATCTCACAGGGGGAAAAGGGTCATTGCTTATGAATTGGCAGGGCTCATCGAGAGGGCTTTAAACTAGGTTTGAAGGGGGAAGAGGACAAAACCGGGCTCACTAGAGATGAGCCTAGGGGTGGCATGCCAATGCTGGGGGTGAAATCAATAGCCCAGCTCAAGTGCATCTACACCAATGCACGCAGCATGGGCGGCAAGCAGGAGGAGCTGGAAGCCATTGTGCAGTGGGAGAGGTATGACTTAGTCGCCATCACAGAAAC
>NW_008824939.1:1366619-1383149 GCF_000699105.1 Pygoscelis adeliae | reverse complement strand
TGTAGCGAGGTGGGTGTTGGTCTCTTCTCCCAAGTAACTGGCGAAAGGACAAGAGGAAATGGCCTCAAGTTGCACCAGGGGAGGTTTAGATTGGATGTGAGGAAAAATTTCTTTACTGAAAGAGTGGTTAAACATTGAAACAGGTTGCCCAGGGAAATGGTTGAGTCACCATCCCTGGAAGTATTTAAAAGACGGGTAGATGAGGTGCTTAGGGACATGGTTTAGTAGGCATGGTGGCGTTGGGTTGACGGTTGGACTCGATGATCTTGGAGGTCTCTTCCAACCTTAATGATTCTATGATTCTATGATTCTATGAAAAATATGAAAGAAAAGAAACATGTTGATGGAGCTATTGAAATATTCAAGACAGCTTCAATTCAAGGAAATTGTGGAAAAAAATTCTTATCACACCTTCTCTTTTAATGGTATAGGTTCCTAGTTGTACCATCTGCAATAGTTTCTTGTGCTGTTATAATAAGCATAGCTGTATGTTTTCCTTTATTTATGTTGCTCGGTTACAGAAAAATTACTTTTTTTTTAACTGCAGCATAATTGTATTTCCTAATGAACAAATTATATAACACATTTAATCCTGATTGATATTGCAGTAAAGCACAAATTATTCCTGCTACTAATTAATGAGCACTTCTGTATCTACAAAAGATGATTTAACTAATCCAATGTATAGATTTTCTTGAGGCTAATTGTTCAGTTTAATGAACCAGATATCTCCCACTGAAGCAAGTGTCACGTGCCCTTACACCAAGCAGCTAAGAGTTGTAAATCCCCTTGCACAATAGCAGTAGTTACGGGTCAAAGCCTGTTCCGAACTTTCTGCTTGTGCAGTCTCCTTGACTTTAATGGGAATGCACATGCAGAACTGAGCAGAGTCTTCTACTATGTTTTGACTTGAGATTTGATTTTTTTTCTTAATTTGTGTTCCTTCAACTTTACATCACTTTAAGTACCAAAACCAAAATAAATAGAATGAGGAAGCTCAGCTGTGAAATAGTCTATCTGAAAAAAAAACCCAAACAGATGGGAAGGCACTAGTGAGGGCCTATTACAGGGAGTGCACAGATTACTGGCTAGCAAGCACGAATCACAATAAAAGCCTTTTGGATACACAGTGTCTGTGGATCTTTCACATTTAGAGCCACTGACAAATTTAGCAGGAAAGAAACCCATTAGTAAAACAAAATATAGCAAAGCAATTGAACACAACTGAAGTCCCAGACAGACCTGTATCAGTTGCCGTTATTGACGTGTGGGATGGGGAAAGTTAAAGACAGCTGATAATGAATTGTAATGACATGGTGGAATGGGGTAGAGGCACTCATCCATGAACAGCAGGGCGAACACAAGATGAAAAGAGCAGTTATTTGCTTAGTCACTTTTTGCTTCTCATTACTGACTGGAGTGCCAGATCACCCCCATCCAGATGTTACTTATGACATTCAGGTTTTTTCTAGTTCTTAGTCAAAATGCCAGATATCTGGAAAAGAAAAAACAACAACAAACAAAAAAACAAACAAAAAAACCCAAAAACAAACAAACAAACAAAAAAAACAAGTAAGCGGACTAATTTGAAATAAAACATCATGCCTGGAAAAGTGGCAAGTTAGAAATCTGATGTTACCAAATTAGTGATTCATCATGCCAGTTAGGTTTGGAGGATTCCCTGTCATATCTTTGCCTCTCATCTCATAAAGATATTGCCACATAACTTCTCATCTGTGCCACCATCATTAGCAACAGCATTAATAAGAAGGGAATATAGTGAATGTTTTTTCTTAAGTCTTTGGCTAAAAACCCTATTGAAATCTATGGATTTTTCATCTTGGCATCAACAGATTCACGATTCAGGGCATTTATACTTTCTAAACTATAATTTGCTGTTGGAGACATTTTTATTTAGATTCACTGCTCCTAATTTTTTAAAAGTATTCCCAAGTACATTTGAAAGACATTTCTGTAACTATGAAATGTACCATTGTCTAAAAACTTGCCATGCACTGCGATATGAAACTTTCTATCAAAACCTGTCTGTCTAGGATTTTATTTATTATTATTATTTTTTATAATTTACCATGAACCCACTCAAAGTGGACTGAATAAAGGGGACAAACCTTTCCTGTTATCTTCAATGGCAACTTCTGTTTCTCCCTGGCAGTCTTCACTAATCCACGTGGAAGGGACTGAAAATGTTTGAGTTGGGGAATAAGGAGAATATGCTTTAAATATAAATTTAAAAAAAGAAAGATTTTATTTCTCTAACTCTCAAGCAGTATTTCCCGAGTTAAACCAGAAAATGTATTTATTTAGCCAGCTTACACGTGAGACCTTGCTTTAACTTTGTTTTCCTCATTTGCCAACCTAGATACACCAGCTAGTTTTCATTCTCTTTTTGAGGTCTAGACACTGAAACTTTATTGTCACATACCTTAACCTTAGCCGTATCTCTGATCTTTTGTATTTTGCCTTTCACATTATGCAACATCAAGCACAACAGACACCAAATATTCTATGACAGCCAAAGGATTACTGTTTCCGTGTCACATTAAAAATTATATAAAAAGCAAGCAGATTACTACCTAATTGTATGTTTCATAATACGGCAATGTTGCCAGTGTTTTTGTGCCTGGGTATTTAAGAGGCATTGGAATGATTCTTACAACCTAATAACATCTATGTCTATGTCAAGGAACACATCCATACTATAGGAAAGTTTTTCTAAACTTTTGCTTCAGTGTGTGGTTGGGCATAGCCAAGCATGAGGATCAGTTGAGAAGAAATTAGAAATGAAGCACATTTGTATTTTCCTGATATTTTGGCAGGCTGGCTCATAAAAAATCAAAGAATGAAGCAAGAATTGTAGGACTGTGAAACACTTGTACATTATTTGGCTCATCAGCCCTCTATGCTATGGTGAGGTTACACATACAAAATCGGAGGGAGAAGTCTGACAGCTTTCAGTACATTTGAACTCGTGTGGAAAGGGCCTCAGGACAGTCTTTTTAAAAGCATCCAGAAGCATAAAGAGGAGTAACTGTAGCACATCCTCTACTAAACTTTGCTTGATACCTGCTGCCATCCAAGAATGTCTCCTAATTTTTGTATATTACTCTGGCTTATCTGACTTCTCTTAACCAGCTGGAAAAAACTGGCAGAAGTATTCTTACTCTACCAAAGTCTTCTCCCTTGCCCAGGTGTTAATGATATTCCCTGGTTATCCAGCAGCAGCTTTGCATACATATAAAACTTGTCTTTCTAGCAAGTGTGAAGTCAAGATCTTTTCTTAAATTTGTGTGCTTTCATTGATTGGTTCTCTCTTTTTTCCTCTCTCTCTCTCCTCTTGATTAGACCTTTAATAAATGATTAAAAATGGGTAAAGAGTTTGACATTAAACAACTCGCATAGCAGCCTGTGGTCTTTGCTAGAACTACTGAGAGCATTTTTAATAAACAGGCATGATGATTTTCAACACCAGTGTCAATGATATTAAGCCCAAGAGAGAGACCTTGGGATGTAAGCCACAAATTTGTGGCAATCTAAGCACAATGAAACTCAGAAATGCAAAATCTAACTTTATTTCCAAAAGCTTTTACTTAGTGGACAGAAAGTTAACCAAATGCATTTTCTCAATAACAGCTGATGAATTTTGATAATCACCTACTGTATCTGCAGTGCTTTCCCTCTCATCTGTGTATTGTTACATGAGATAGTTTACCTTTGCCATAATATATAGCTTAACGCAGCCTGTGTACCTTCTTCATCCTGAGTAATAGCACTCTTGCATCACAGTCCAACTTCCCAAAAACTTGGCATATGATATAGTAAACTGAGATACCACAGTGTTAATGAAAGGTTTGAGCTCTGCCAGCACTGATGGTTACTACTGACTTACTGGAACAATGTAGGGCCAGCAGGCTGGATCCTTCACAGAGTTTAACTAGACTATCTTCATTCAATTCAGAAGGCCATTCTGACCTACCCGAGCTGAGGAGCTGACCTTTTATTTCTATTTAGATGTACTATTAACAGATTTTTTTAATGCAACCTGGCAGTGTCACTTTTCTCTAGCAAAATATACATTTCCCATGTCCTCTGTTACATTCAAATAACCATATTGCAGTGGGTGAATTGCTTGTAAATAGCACTTTAGGGTGGGCGTGAGAAGATTGGTTCCAGGCTGTCGTGCCATACTGTTTCCTTGCAAACAGCTTTTCAGTATCTATGTGTAGCAAACTTCACCTTTCAGATCCCAACGGCTTCACAGCAAGTGACTTTTCATAAACGAAGTGGTAGAAGAGCTATTCCTATGGTTCGCTGCTTCTCATTGCTTTCCTGTCTATGATGCATACAGTGCACTTTGAAACTGTGCTGCTTTTCCTACAACTTCTCCTATATATTTGCTGCTCCCACATCACTGTTCCTTTTTGTATATCACCCATTTTCCCTTATCAGGATCATAGGTATTCCTCCCATGTTCTCAATATTATCTTCCCTAAATTGAAAAACTTAAATTCTTGACCGATCGTATTTATGGTTAAACTACCTAGCAAGAGCCATTTGGGAGACATTTTAAAATGTTTTGAATACTTATCCCCAAGTTCAGCATTAGTGGATGTTATTTTTGGTCACAGAGGTTATTTGTCCCTCTCCCATCTCTTCTTCCCTGAACCTGCAGTAACAGTGTCAGCAGTTTCCCTGTTTTAGCTCCATCTTCAGTACATTTGAGTTTTGAGCCAAGTGGAAAATAGCAGAGTAGGAGGAGTTTTATTTAAAATATGTAAGACATGATCTTTTCAATGAGCCACTAGTTTCTTTTACAACTACTTCAGTGAAGTATACTTCCATGCATAAAAATAAATTTAATTCAGAGAATTATGGCACTTATAAATGTTTAATGAAACTCTAGAAAGCTCTTTCTTTTTTTATGTATTCCACTTTATGTTTGAAGTACAAAACAAGAGAGTCCTTTTAATGATCTTGTTTGTTCTCAAATGTCTGTCACACTCTGGAACTAGGATCAGGTATAAAAACACAGCAAATTTTCAAGTTAACAAAAATTCTGTATCTGGGATATGTCAGGGGGAGAGAAAGAATGTTACAATTTTGTTTTGAAGTATTCTCTTCTCTACTTCACTACTTAAAACATAGTGACACAAAAGATAAGATCAATCTTGGTACCTCTCCCAAATTTTTTTCGTGCATTTCCTTATTTACCCTGGGAACAGCTTTTCAGATAGAGGTTGCTCTGCAGGCAGAATCAGAAAAAAAAAGAAGTGTTTTGACAGATTATCAAAGGGTGATATATTTGGCATTCTTATCTGAAGTCTGCACTTTGAAGAAAGGCAGCGTGAGCAGGTGGTTTCCCCACACTGCTTCAAACAGAGGCGATACAAATTAAAATAGGTCAAAATACATATACTACTCACATCTAGGTACACTAGAAGTTTGTTTTTTCAAGGAAACATCTAGCCTCCATCCCCCACTGTCCTTTTTTAAGGATTGCTAGGACCACAACCTAGCTACAGCCAGCTGAGTAAAACAAACTGTGTTCTGCCTATGCTAGGTATTATTTAAGATATCGTTCACTGCAGGTGGAAATAACAGCTGTATCTTCCGGGAATTGTACAGCAAATTATGTACACATGGAATTGGTTGGGTCCCCAGCTAACTGTATCAAGTCCCAAATCAATTAGTGATTGTGGCATCCACGCACTTAGAGTCAAAATTGGGCAGAAAATTGAGAAATTGCCAATGCAAGTTTTCTTTGCTATCTATGGTGATACGCTAGCTGATTTTTCCATCCAGGCATTAATTAGCATTACCTTAGCACATAAAGTAAGAAGATAAAGGCAAGAGAAATAACAGACTCCCGATGTTCCTTCAGGATAAGAAATTCAACCTTTTAACCAATGAAATATGTATAAAACAGTCTTTGAACATTGTAACCTTCCCCTTGCGACATGATCACAACTGCATCTGATCCGTTGCCACTTTTTCCAGTCACCAAACCATTCAGAAAATTAGTTAGAACTAACCTCGTTTAGCAGTGGAGAAGCCAAGTGGATTTCTAGAAGGTCACAGTACCCAGCACTGCCCCCTCTTCATCCTACACTAGAACTGCAAAACTCAAACATCTTTCACAGCAGAGGCATAACCCAACACGCTGTTTCAAGCACGTGCGCATGGGCTGCAGCATGCCAGGGAAATTGTATGCTTTATATGTCTTCGTTATCTATTTTTGGATCTTTGTATGATTACTGCAAAGACCTCACTGTTTTTCCTTGTTAAATATTTGTTTATGTAACCTTCCCCCTGCAGGCAACAGGGTTCATGTGATCCTTACTTTATAAGGAATTTCAGTCCCATATGTTGCTCCTGGCGCTTTTTGCTGCTCTACTGGCACCTCTGCTGCTTGCCCTTTAACTGAAGTGACAATTAAATCATAGAAAAACGAATCTTAAGCTGTAATAGCAGTCTCTCCAAGCCGGAGGCTAAAGCAACCAAGACCCCTTGTAGATTGTATTTAAAAGTTATAGACTGCATCTGGCCACATGACAATAATGATATAAATCCCTAAATGCCATCAGAATTTCAAGACTGACTTCCCGCAGCTCAAGGAAAGCAGGTTTTGCCTGATGTACAGGGTTGCTTTGATCTTAATAGAAGTGCAAAACCTTCAAGATTAATTAGAGCTCAAAGTATAAATGCAACAAAGGGAATTCCCTTCCCTTCTGTTCTTTCCCAATGGAGAGAGGGAATTCCCTTCCCCTTCTGTCTTCTCTCTCTGCAGGGAGGGAATCCCTTTGCTATTCTTACTCATGATGACGTTTCTTTTCTCTCCCCAAGAGCAACGGGAAGTTCTTTTTTCCCTTGTTTCTCCTTTTCCCATAAGAGGGTTGAGGACTCCCTTTTCTTCCCATCATCTCTCTCCCAGAGGTGAACAGGGATTCCTTTGCCTGCTATTTTCTGCAGACACTCACTGTACCAGTTTTCTGCTTTAATATTTCAGTATGGGAACTACTTTTTTTTTTTTTACTTTTTTTTTTTAACCTCTCTGTGTGCAGCATTTTATACTACAAAAATATGAAACCAGACATCCACTTCAAATTTGGTTACTGGCAGCTGTGATCTAAATATAACTGTATCCACTTAGTACTGCTCTCTCTACTTTTAAGTGCTAATTAATAATTAATACAGGGAATGGGGCTTAAAAACAAAGCAGAAAACCAGATTCCATATTTCATTAAAGGGGGTTCTCTTCAGTCTAAAGCACACCCTCTACAGATTTTAGGGCAAGAATTTTGCTTTTTGCACTAGAACTGACTGGGATAATCTGCCCCCCCAAGGAATTACTGAATACCGTGAATTAGCAAATTATTTTAAGTTCACTCTGATGGAGGGTGATGGCCCAAAGAAACCACCACTAATGTACAGATTAAGTTTCATTTCAGCTGTATGCCACTGAAGCAAGCTTTGTTTCCCTTCACAGGGTAATGAGTTTCACCTGTGTGATTAAAAACAAAGAATAATGGATGATGATGTGAACTTAGTTCTTTTACTATAGTACTTGTTGTTGGGTTTTAATAATTTAGAATATTGTAGATCATAGAGGTAACTGTTCTGCGATACCTTTGGTAAAAAATAATGACGTATTATTTATGTGAAACCTCATTGTAATGTATGTCCTGGGCTAATCTCTCTTTGGTAGGATGTGGCTGGTAGATTCTCCCTGAGAATTCTTTGTTCTCTTTGCCAAAAAATGAAGTGAGCTGCTAAAGAATTGGTGAACTTCTAATGTAGAATGCATTTTCTCTGGTTTTAAATGAAATGCTCTTTTTTTTTTCCTAACTGGTTTTCAATATGAAGGGCACAGTCAACAAATTTTAAAGGGGGATTTCTAAAAAACAAAGCATAGTAATAATTAAAAGTAAAAGGAGTAATTAAGGAAAATAATTTAAAAACCACAGAATATCAGTAGTAAAAGACAGCTTTTTCTCCTCAAAGCTTTCTTTTCCTGATTGACTGTTCCCTGTTTCTTTCTGTAGCCATGGAAAAGACTGTGATATTACTAAAAAGATCATTAATATTTCACTCTAAATGTTTCTAGGAAAAGATGGTCCCCTAGGACCAAATTTGTTGTTTAAATAAAATCACAAGCCTGTTGAGTCCATCCACTTTCTGCCTGGATTAGTTGATTAGGGTTTCCAGTCTCACAGATGAAGCACCACTAGTGTCACAAAACCCCTGCTATATAGTCCTTACGCTTTAAGGACTTTTAACAGAAACAAACAAGAATTTGTGACAATGTTGTCTTCAGATATGTTGACATAAACTACTCTTTCATCTTATATCTTTAGAAAGGCACTGTAGGAGGTGTATCACAAATATAGTAAGAGCAGGTTGATAAAGCAAGTAGAGGGAGTGTAACCAGACTATTTTGAACATTCTCATTTTAAAAATATGTCATATTTTAATTTCATTTTGTGAAGGTAAACAGATCTAAATCTTGCACTGTTGAAACCCAACATGCTCTATGCAAACAAAAGATTGGTGAATCAGCCAGGTTCAGGGAACCCAGTAATCTCAAAGTGACAGCAAGCACCGCCAAAGAGCTGAGAGCAAGACAGGAGCCAGGTACGTCTGAGCGGTAACTTTTCCTCTGGCAGCTTACTAATTTTGACTTCCACAGTTTCAGTTCCTCCACTTGAGACAGAGTTCAGTATGAACTCCTCAATACGTTTTAAGCATTTGCCTCAGCCAGTCTCAGCTGGCTAGAATTTAAGGCTCAAATGATGTCATTTTTGAGTAGGCTGAGTCAATGTGTTATTCACAAAAGTTAGGATTTTGCAGTGAAACCTTGGCTAAATTATCATCTTTCACTGCACTGTTACCTTCACATTCGTGAGATCTCAAGCATTTTTATAGCTGGAACAGTATCACTTCAGTAGAGTGGTACACTATCCTCTCTACCATAAGTGACTGTAATGAAATCATACTAGGGAACATTTAATGTAATTTTAACTTGGCTTAGTAGTTCTGTTTTTGAAAATGAGAAGAATCCCAAAAGTTATTTGTTGGGCTTTCCTTTTACTGCTAAGATACCATGGCTTTGAAAGGCTTTTATTTAAAGAAACATTCATAATCTGTATTTCTGTTAGTGTCAAGTCCTCGGACTTTCCCACTGCTGTCTCCAGCTCTTAAAACTGAGCAAAATCAACAATCGTTCTTTTTTCTGGTGCTTCATACAGTGAAGAAAAGGTGAAAATATGTGAAGGTCACATGGATGTTATGTCTCTAGGGAAACTCTGGTTAAAGCTGTGCAAATATTGTACATGCAAATATTGTACATGCAAATATTCCATAAATTTTCAGGTGGTTGTTCAGCAAAATGGGTATCATTGTCAGCCCTCTAAGGGCTGCTGAACTAACCCTAATCCGTTGATTTATTTACAAGATCATTACCTGAAAAAGGCAGTCTCGGCTAAGAACTAATTTGCTACGCATTTGTTTGCTCCTTCTAATCATATCTTCATCTATTCAAATTTTCTTAAAAGAGCATTCTGGCAACTGATACAGGTACACATGTTATGACAGGGCACTTAACTCTGATGACCATCCTCAACTCTGCCTTCAAGAACAGCTCTGTGAGGCTCGTACCAATGTAAATTAGCTGAATATTCATCTTTTAAGAACAGATATTAGTGGGGTTTTACTTACTGTTCAGCTGTTCTTAAATGAAGTGAATGAAACGGTAAAAAGGGCTGAATTAAAGACTCAGTGTCTTCAGAGATATTTACAAAATGAGGAAATTTCACGTTATATTCTGCTGTTAAGACCTAAAGGTGAGCTGTGCGTGTAGTAATGCCCGAGGAGCGAACGCTCCTCAGGCGTAAGTTCTGGTTACGCTCTTCTGCCTTGAAGTCAGATAAGCTACTAACCCAAACCTTCCGGTACACAAATATACAAACCCAGAAGGAGAGCTACTGCTTCAGACTGCATTCTGTTTCTTTCAATAGGACCTGATATCTCCCAGGTATCAGACATATCCTTACGAACTAATCTCCTGGTCCAGAAACCACACGCCAAAGAAAAAAAACACAACGAAAAGGAAGCGAAGTGAACGCAAGGCGCAGAAGCCCTGCAGACCACCCTGGCTTTGGGTGAGGTCAGCGTTGCCCTCCCGCAGCCGGAGCTGTGCAGGGCCTGCAAAGGAGGCAGCTGCTCTCAGTATGTACAAACAAAAGCCCCGGTTCCCGTAGCAACCCGCAGCCCTGCGAAAGCTCCCCGGCCCGGCACGCTCCGCTCGGCGGCCCCAGCGTCCTCCTCCCGCCCGCCCGCGGGGGCTCGTTGCACGCTTCATCCCCTTTTGGACAACAGGCTTCAAGATTTGTACTGATATAGCCAGCTAAGGTGAACAGCGGAGGACGTGATTCAGTTCTGCGAGATGATAAATGCGTCCGGCTCTGCAGGCTGGTAACTGGCCAAACTGTGTACGAGCTTCTCGCCTTGCCTTGGAAGCTGTTATAAAATACCTAGCAATGGAATGTGCTTAAATATGTATATTTTACACGTGCATTAGTGAGGTAAATAGTAATCTACTTGGTGACACAGAATTTAAAAAAACTAAAGAAAATTGAATACCTTAGAAAAGGGAGATGGACTCTAAACAACAGCATGCTGCGAATTTTAATCCTTCTTTTTTTAATCCAGTGTCTGCAAATTAGGTTTTGTCCGCAAGCTTGTTTCTTTCCTCACTGAGTGGAGACACATCATCAATACAGCATTTCTGGATCCACAATAGCTAATATTTGTGTCAGCTTTTACTGGCAAGAAGCCAGAAAGAGAGAAACCTTTCATTTATCATCACTGACAAATATATAGGACCAACAAAAAAGATCCTCTCAGACCCAATTTCCAAAATAGATTTTTTCATTAGCATTATTATAATCACATTATTCAGATTGTTATTACAATTAGCATTAGGTATTTCATACATACAATGTATGTTTGCGTGAATCATGTTAAAAACCGGAAGAATGTGCTTCATTTTGATGAACTTGGAAGGTAATGCTTTGAGCAAGATGATCAGGATGGATTTCGTGTGCTCAATTGGATTCTCACAGCTAAGTGGAAAACCCACACGATACTCTTAATTCATTGTGAACAGATAATCTTTTCATGTCTCTGACAAGGAATATTTTAATTCATTGTCTCCTTTCAATTGATGGTTCCTATCAGTGACAAACACATGTAAAAATATACAGAATCTGAGTTTACCGTATGTTACTTCATTATACTAGTGTTAGCACATGGGAGGAATTGTAGCTTTTATTGAACAATTTTTTTCACAACATATCAAGACAGAAACATTGCACTGGCAAAAAAAAATAAAAAGGTGGCAACACTTTCGCTGATATTTAAAAGTTTGTCCAGCCCATCATGAGAGACCTATTGGTAGGAAGAGTGCTAATGCCATGTGAAAATTTGGCATATAGGAAAACCAATACTCTGGCCAATGTATGTATTTTTGTTATGCTTCTTTGGCCTGACCTCTGATGGTTGGCTTTGCTTATCAGGAAGCACCGAAACAAAAATGGATATTATCAACTGTGTATTAGTGAGTCCTTCTCTGTACCAACATTGTTCAAGAAGTTCTCATGTACTCAGTCATGATATTTTTTTAGACATCCATTGTGTCTCATATCTTGAGCTAGAAATTAGATGCCTAACCTCTAATGAAAGGCCATAGTAGGTGGATGCCTTACTTTTTAAGTACCAGCCTTTGCTGGTACTTCTAAAATATATCCTCAAATGTAGTTAGTTCCAATTTGATTAAACACTACTAAGTTCAAAAGCAAGTGCTTCCACAGCTAGGTTTTTAACATTGCTTACCCATCCAAATTTCCTTCAACCCTTTGACATTTCTTCTCAACACACAGTAAGATAAAATTTAGATAATCAAGTATCCTTACCATCAGGATCAGTTTCAGCAATTTGAGCTGCTGTAACCAAAATGTTCTCACTTGTGTAACAAACAATATCCTAGCCTGTCTCCCTGCATCACTAGAAAGCATTCAGCTCTACTAATGCCTTATGTTGAAGAGAAGAAGAGTTTGTTCTTAAAATCAAGACATATAACACACAGCCTGGCTGCCCAAATAAAATATGAGGCACCATAAACGCTTCATTTTATTATGCATCAGTACATTTAATCTAAGGGTTTATTGACCTATTTCCTTTAGAAATAAATTACAGTGCTCATAGAAAATGACACTGGGTTCAAATCCTTTCAGTGCATTTGAAGACCTGGATGAAATGGAACTGCAGGAATAGAGAAACCTTTAACTTATTTCACATAGACCATCAAGTAATCACCGGATTGTAAGAAAAATGTGTTACTACCATCCTGACCAGATGTAAACCAATGAACTAGAAGTGAATGCTCCAATTTTCCATTACTATTCTCCTGAGTTACATGACCACCCTGGTAGTATATAAAACCATTAAGGATATGATGAAATTAATTTCATTCTCATGCTTTCCAGTAGCTCCTTTCCTGAGAAATCTTTGTAGGCTGAAAAACTCTTCTAAAATGTCACTTAGAGTAGGATTCAATGGCAAAGTGGAATCAGAGCTAGTGTTTGCATTCAGCCTTCAGCTGCCACTCTTAAAATTTTCTTAAATACTTTTATCATCTCTGTGATACAGCCAAACACTACCACAGAGTAGCTTCACCTAGAAATAAAGTGATAAAGATTGACTTTGTACTTAGGTATGCCTCATATGTAAATAACATATATACCTATATAGAAAAAAGAAAATAGAGAGACCATGATTTTAATAACCCTATTAATTAGAGAGTATTACCTTCTCTATCACCATCTTGAATTTAGAACAGGTCTGGGTCATGGAAATGTAATTTTGGAGAGCGCTAAGGTTATGGAGAGTGCTAAGGTTATGCAGCCTCCTGAGCCCCACACCTCAAAAATAGTTACATATGTGCAGCTTCAGCTTTGTGATCTGTGAATACACAACCACCAGTCACCCCTTCTGAGCATGACATCAGTGATGGCATCTCTAGCTAGATATCAAAGCTTGCTTTTCAGTGAGATGCATTTCTAACTTTAGACTCTATATCAGCAAGTTCTTTAAAAATATGACATATTTCAAACATACGCAGAATGAATACAGAAATATAGAATGCATATAGAGAAGTAGCATAAGCATAAAGGAAAAACCTTGAACTTTGCATCACTACTTTGGGTGCTGTAAACTGTACCCTATTTAGGGGGCTTATGGCCCCTAAACTGCACTTTCCCCAAAATAGACCATTATGTCATTTATTCTTACTCGTTATTCTAATACCTTCTTGTCCAGACTTACAAAATACACATCAGCTTCCTACAGTGAAGCTTACAGTGGATAGATGACCACAGTCTCCCACTCATGCTCTGTAAATGGCCAACCAAACAGGTCACAGATGCTTTGATGGTGCTTTGGCTGGATCAGGAAGTTTGCCTGTGGCCAAGGATTCACTTAAAGTCAAGTATAAAACAGTAATGTGCGTTCACCCAAACCAGTAAGAGATTAATATTATTCCAAACTGGAAAGTAGTAAAGAGTCTCATAATTGGATAGATTAACTGAGCTTCAGAAGAGCTTCCTAACATTTGTCCTGTCATTCTACAGCAGGCTACAGTATCAAGGAAACATTTATTTTTAAAAATCAAAAGATCTAGTACTTTTTACAGTTTACTTTCACATGTTTTACTTCCATGATAAGTATCGTAAAGGATCGCCTCAGCTGAAAAGACAGGATGTCCCCTTGATATACTGATAGACGGAACGGCTTGACTTTGCACTTGCTCCTATGGGCTCATGGGAACATTGCTCACAAGTATGCCTGTCATTACATTAGGGAGAATCTCATGCATTTCTAGTTTTAAAGCATATTAATATGAAGAGATCAGGAGCCACATTCTGCTCTTATTTACACTCTGCAACTCCTTTTGGTGCTAGGTTCATATTAAAGTCACGGTAAGCTCCATTTCTCTTGTTAAGGTAAATCAAACATTTTTAGTGAGTCTCGTAATGCCACGTGCTAATCCCTCTATGGAAGCTTCTCTCCCTGGAGACATTTTAAATGTGTTTATTAGGAAGACCATATTTATATCTTCAGGGAAGCCTGTATATAAAAGGGAAAAACCTTGTAGGGCAGATGTTACAATTGGCTAAAAGATTGAAACTGAGCTTTGTTTTATGCAAACTAGAGCGTGAACATTTATCATGTAACTCGGATTTAAAGGACCAGGATAAAAGAATAAAAGGATGAAATCTTAACACCTCTTTATGCCCCAGTATTACATTATGAAAGCGTTGACAATGTATCAGTTGACTAATTCCCAGTACATTTTTTTCTTGCTGGTCAATGATAGCTTTAAAAACTTCTCCAAAAGCTGGTTCAGCAAACTATATTTAAACTTATTATTCAATGGCACACACCAACATTTCACCTACGTTAAATGTCATGAAACTGTACTTTGTCCAATATAACTAGAATAATCAATCACATTCATTCAGCTAGCGTGGCCTGCAGGACAACGGTGACTCTGCTGTTGGAACTTAGTACACATGGATAAAATGCAAAATGCTAGCATGTCACTAATGTGTTCTCCAGATAACCTAATGTTATATCCCATGTTGTGTGAAAGACTTTTGGAACCTTCACTCTTGGAAATAGTAATGACCCATTAAACTCCAAAGCCCTGGGAAAGAAATTTAATTCCTTGTTATAGTTTAACATAACAGGACACCCAAGGTAACTTTCTGAATTTCATCTATCATTTTCCAGATATGCTGGACACACCTATTTGTAATGGCTACAAAACAAACAGGTTTCCAACATTTGTGGTCTGGAGCATCCAAATGGCCTGTCACAGCATGTTTAGACTCAAGTTCTGAGATCTTCTGTTACCTTGTTCAGACTGTTTTGGGGTGGGGGGAAGAGTGAAGACAAAAGAAGGTGAAAAGAAGCGTTTGCCACAAAATTGACCCCATGGACAACACCAGCAAGATTTTGCAGAGTTGCAGCCATCCAGCTTTCACTTCAGTGAAAGGAAAAGTGAAAATAAAACATGGGGTTCTCTGAACCTACAAGACCTGAGACAATAAGGCCCACAAAGCCACCACTAGCTCAGGGTGAGTTTCATGTTTACCCAGTGGAGAAAAACTGTTAAACATTAACACCAATCAGCATAATATATTGATCGCTGTAAACTATATACAGCTGTGTAGCTTCATATTTAGGACAGAAATGCACCTGCTCTTAACTTCATATCTCTGTTCCAGGCCTTTTGAAAGGGCCTTTTCTTCATCAGTGAGACAGAGGGAAAGGAGATTGTTTTTATTATTCTGTCATCATTCGTCACACCCTATCTATGTAGGCAGTTGATGCTTTATTTCTTCAGTAATGTAAGCAAAGAAAAAAATCTGGTGTTTCTGCTTTTGATTTGCCCACAGGTGAAATACAAAGGGCCAAACTGACACTCAGCATTTAAGTCATAGTTATACTGCAAGAGTGTTTACAGTGGCAATGACAGCAGTGGCTGCCAGCACTCAAAATCACAGCACTGATGATAACTGAGTAAACAGTTTTGGGAACACTAGGTCATCCAAATGTCGTTATTTGGCATATCGATATATCTCATTATCTCTCATGTACTACTTCAGCTAGACATGAAGACAACTGTAGAATACATAGTTTTAATAGATAAACAACGCAAACAGTTCAGGTCATGGGCATGCTATTCATTATTTAAGAAAGTTTAAACTCCTCTATCAAAGTGTATTATTGACTTTTCAGAATGAAAGTCACTTGTGATATTGCTATGATACAGCATGCAACATGGTTTTTTTTCCCCTCTAAATGTCAATGCTGAGTAGGGAAATTAAGTCTGCAATCGGTATGCTTTAGCATGATGCTAACTGATGGTTTGGGTTTGTTGGCTGGCATATAGTTAAAATTTTTCACAGAACTGTTTGTTCAGGAGCAGGGTATGCGACACTAACAAAACCTGAAATGACAGTGTTAAGTTTGACAGTCAGGAAGATCTTAGTGAAAGAAAAGAACATTTATAATATATCCACCAGTATGTTATATTTTACAATGTTCTAAATAGAAAGATTAATGGCTGGAGATAGACATTCTCAGTATTTATATTCCAATAAAAGGGTCATAATAAAGTCATTTCTGTTTCTAATCGAAAATCATAAATATTAGAGTAGTAACACAGATGACAGCAAAATTACTTTTGGTGGCTTGTGAGACGATTTTGATGGTGTGTATTCAAGTCAGCAATACACACATCAGAACATCATCACAGTAGGCACCTTTTAGCACGATTGTTGACCGTTTTTAATCACATACCAAGCAATGAAATGGGTATTGTGGATAAATAGTGAGGGACAAGGACCAACTTATATGACATTGACATATAAGTCTGAATTGCAGCTATTT
>NW_008824939.1:1348556-1366564 GCF_000699105.1 Pygoscelis adeliae | reverse complement strand
AGCAGGTGGCACTCAGAAGCAAATAAGAAAATAAAACAAAGAAGATGCAATCAGAAGGAAGTATATGAAACAGGGCAAGTAAAGCACTATGTTTTCCAAGTTTCTTGGCTTTTTAAACTGTGAAACACATCAAAGGATCTTTCACTTGAGCCCGATTTCTTTTCTGTGATGATCACCTTTAACCCTCTCATTATGAATATCTTGCAGAAAATTTCAGAATACCCAATGAACGTCACAGAAATTAAAATATTCTACCAGTGTACGTTAGAAATAGGTCTTCAAGCAGACAAAACCTTTGGGAAAAAAGGGAAGATATACCATTGATCATAAACTTACTTGGCCTTTGACATATTTCAATGCACTGAGTTGGACAGGTGAGGGAGCTCTATTCCGTAATTTAAAGCTGGACAGTGCTTTTAACATACAGCTTATATATGGAAGAAATGTGAAGGACCATTACTCCATAGGAAAAATAATTGGCTGTATTAGAGAGAATTAAATTGTTCTTTCCAATTTCAGCAACGTATGTACATTTCTCACGTGATCCTTCAGTTCTGCTAGCCTGCACAGGAGTAGAAAAGGGTAGACTTTAACCAACTGGCCACTATGCCTTGACTTGTTCCTGAAAGGACACGACGGCACGCCAGACTTGGAACAAAATGCACAGAAGGGCAGGGAGAAGACATACTCATACTCTACAGGACACTAATGTAGAGATCTTAAAGCCAGACTGTAGTTATCTATGGAATGACCACTATAAAGAGTGTTACGAGCTCACCTTTGCTTGACGTAGTGGATGCCCCCTAGATTATCTTCTTACAGGTATATATGTTTGCATATTTGGCCTCCCCCAAAACTCTATATCAGTACCTCAAATTATTCATTTGTAGGTTCTATCATAAATAATTGAAGTTGCCTTTTCATTAAACAAATTATTATTTCTCACCTCAAATACTAACACAAATTTCTCTCTGTAAACAACAAAATGAAGGTATTTGCTAGATTGCCAGTAAAACTTCCTTAAAAACTTATTTAATACTACTGGTAGAAAGGGGTTTTTGGCTGATTATAGGTTCACACCACACACACACAACACACTCCATCTTGAACAGATAACCATGTGCTATATACTTCATATCAGATGCTGTTTTCAGTCCAAGTCAGTATGTTCTTACCCTTCTTTTTACTGAGGGAGTAGCAGCTAAGCTGTTCTGGCACTAAAAGCTCCAGCTTCTTAGCTGAAATATTCTTTAGAAGTCTTGTGCTACCCGTAGCAGAAAAATATATATATCAGTCAATATTGCAGAGACTGACTTTATTCTTTTCTCTGAGACTGTGTTCCTCTGCAATTGTGCTCTAAGACCTATGGTCCTACTCAGCTAAAAGGAGTTTTTCCCCCTTTTCCTTACACTCAGTGGACTCACCAGTTTGGGATTTTTTTTTTTCTTTTAAGATATCTGAAGAGAAAAAGGACCTATTCTCCTGAGCATTTATGAGACCAAGTTGGCATCCATCACAGGAAGCTTCAACCTCAGTATTCCTGGAAGGTAGAGAGAAGAGAGCTAAGTCTATCCATCCACTGTAATGGGAGTAATATTCAGAACATGCATTGATTTAATTTTTTTGTCTCCAATTAAAAAAGCAAAAGAAGAAATCAAATTGTTAATAGTTTAGCTGGGTGATAAATGCACTTTTTTATTGTGTCTTTTTTCGCTTCCCTTTCATTTGTGTTTATTATCTGAGTACTCAGGTCATATTGCAGTTACCGTTACTTTGAGAAAAAACTTCAAAGTAAAGGGAAAATCATTGTCTCATTATGAGTCATTATGATCCATACATTTTTTTCATCTCAAATATTTTCTTCTACACACTGATCTTTTTTCATTGTATTGAAAAAGAATATCAGCTTTTTAAATGCTATCTCAAAAGAACCTTAACTCTTGAATGTATCGCGTCTCTGCCAATCAAGACTTTTAAACTTACCCAACTAAAAAAAATTCTCAGTGTACAGAGGGGGGAAATTAAATAATTAATACAGGCTATTTTATATAACACAAAAATTCTTATAATATAGAAGTCAAATAGCACCTGAGTAACTCTCAGAAAATATAGCCTTCTCTTTATACTGACACTCAAACATACGTAGGAATGCTATTCTTTCCATGACTATCTGGACCCATGTGTAGTCAAAGTGTCCTAAAGATTTCCTTCAAAGATCACATTCTTGGGTCACTGACAGGAGACATGAATTCTTCTCATTCTCAACCCAGAAGTACCCCTGGTTCTAGTTAAAATCTTACCAATTACAGCAGATGCCATCTGAACTCCCTACCAGTTTGTTACTGTCAATAGTCTTTATTCTAGGATTCAGTTCTGTATCTACAGAGTATAGACAACCCTAAGAAGTTACACAGCAAACTGCAAATCCCATTTTAAAGTGGTCTCAGGCTGCATTTCCAAGGTATGTGGCTGACTGACTTTTCTCCAAATGATCTTTCTTTGAATCATTTCAATAATCCAATATTTTGATTCCAAATAGATGCTAGTTTTCTGTATTCATGTTCTATTTTCGTTACCATCTCCACTTGCCTTTTAAATGTGAATAAATACAACAGAATGTGATTCAGAGGAAAAATAGTGATTTCATGTGTTCCCTCTGCAGTCTTTCCCCCATATAATTATCCTCATCTTTAAAAGCTTTTCCCAAAACAGCTAAACTAAATCTTCCAAGCTGCAGATTCTATCTATTAATTCTTGTCTTTTTGGACGTAGAGACCGGTTTATTCCTTTCCTTTGTTCCATCATAGTTCACATATGTAAACAGTTGGGTTTCCTGTTAGTTCTCTAGATTAAGAAACTCAGTTTGCTATTTCTTCAGAAGTCGTGCTTCTCTACCCCTAATTACCCTTAACTTGTCTCATCTAGACTATCTTCAACTGATCCACATCTTCCTTGAAGTATCTGAATTTGAACACTGCTTCCCACAGCAGACCCACAGCATTGCAAGAGAGACCCTAAAAGCCCTGTACAGAGCAGGCAAATTTCCATGTGTTTTACAGTGATGCTCCTGCTTATGATGCACTGCTCTCTAGTCGCTCTTTCCTCAGCTGCACGTCCCTACCTAGGTATAGACCTCTGTACTCGTCCCCACTGAACTGCACCCTATTTTGTCAGGCCATTTTATCTAATTTTGCCAGGATAATTTTAAATTCTAATCCTGGCGTCCTGCAGCTCCTACCAGCCTGGTATCATCTGCAAATTGAAGTGGACTTTTCAAACCATTAATGAATAAAGTTGGATAGATTATTCATATATTATTAACCATAAGGCATTTTAACTTCTGGTCTGACTAGATAAGAGAACATTATGCACATAACCAAACTTTCCCCCCGTAATTCATTTGAAAATTAGTGTCATTTTCAATGACTTTGAGGTTGTGTGAATTCTAATGTTCTGTTGCAGTTTAAAAAGCTGCATGTGGACAGAGTCTACCATAATGAGGTCTTTTTTTCCCCTACTTCAGCCCTTGGATGCCAGTATAAGTTTAGGATCAAATGACAGCTTAGCTGAGTTTCCACGTAATTGGACATTAATCAATGTTTGTGAGATTTGGTAATATTTCCTCTGTACTTCTTCACTTACATATGCACTTCTGAGTTTCCAAATGATATACATACATACTTCCTCCCTAAGACAATACATGTGTTTTCTAGACTAATCAAACTCCCAAAGACAGCTAAACAATTTGACCAATTTTAAGCATTTTTCTATGTGCATTTTATTTTCTGTAAATGTTTCTTGGTTATTTATGTATTTTAGTCGGTTTTCATTGTTTATTTGTTATTTAGTCTTGAGGTAAGTGATTGGTCTCATCAGTCACGTGGCATAGCTCTCAGCTGCATGCCTTAATGGCTGCAACTTTGAAAATAGGCAAGTAATGAATAACCAGTAGTGAATGCTGCTGAACAAAGACCTGCTGAATCATTGCATAAATATTCTGCACAAATATGGGAATTCCTAAGGGCTAGCTATTCTTGAAGCATTGCTACAAACAAATGTCTTTTGGTGAATAATTGAAAATATTCAAACCCAGAGGTACAATATCATGACTAAGCCATCCAGCTATTTGGATTTTGAATTCATACTTGCAAATAATAACCTTCAGCCAGCTTCCCCTAGCTCTAAAACACATCACCTGTGCTATTAACATTAAAAAAGCTTAATATACTAAAAAGTATTGTAGCTGCTTTAGTAAATGAACAAGCCGTTAATTAAAAAAAAAATAATAATTTACAAAGGTTCATCAATAAAAGTGTCATTAATCTGAAGCATACTACTTCCAGCCTTGAGTTTCTGATGGAAGTTAAAATACCACTCTAGCTATCACAATGAAAATCTGGTTCTTTAAGTTTGGACAGTTCAAAGGTTCACATGGGCATTTACTACTTAGGTATCCAAATCATACCTTATTAGGAACAGGTGGGCAGAAAAAAACCCCCATAAAGTCTCCCAGTAAGAAGGCCTAAATTCTAAGTATACTTTTCCCATTACTCATAGGAGATAAGGTTAAAATGAATATTCTAGCATTCCAGACAAGTATAATAAAGGATTTCACATCTTTTTTCTCCTACACCTTAGCTTGCATCTACTCACTTCAGTGAGAGTGACAAAACTCTTGTTAACTTTTACAGGTATAAGAACAGACCCACTTTTTTGCAAATGTCAGTTAGACCAACTAGATAAAAAAAAAAAAACCAAAAACCCCCAAAAAACCCAGAAAACCTCAGAGTAGTCTCAGGCATGTATTAAATAAATACCAGAACAAGTGATTTTTGGCTGGGGATTAAACTGTAATTTTTGTCCCATGATAAGCTTCTTTATTTCATGCCCTGTACAATACAGGTAAGCTAAACATTTTGTATTTCAATCTTTGCTGGCAGACAGACAGTAAGTGACATCTAAGGACAGAGGTGTACTGAGCAAAACTTCAAAGCTATTTTAAAAAATATCTAGGCTTACCTTCTAGCTTCATACCCAGAAAAAAACAAGAGAGAGATACAACAGAAAAGTGAAATCTTCCTCTTTGCTACAACCTTGCTCCAGTGGCTAAAAAATAGCTAGGCTTACCTTCTAGCTTCATACCCAGAAAAAAACAAGAGAGAGATACAACAGAAAAGTGAAATCTTCCTCTTTGCTACAACCTTGCTCCAGTGGCTAAGTCAGTCATTCGAAAATTAACCAAAAAAAGTCACGGTTCAAAAGGCTTTTCAGAGTTCTCAAGTTGAGACCTTGCTGATACAGGTGTTGCTCCACACACGTTGGTTGTTTGCTTCGTCTTGTTTTAGATTTCTCAAGTAATGGGAATTCCAGCTTGCCTAAAGCTGTTATTCTGTGGTCTAGCAGCTGTCAAAGAACACTTATAGCTGTGGGCACTGTTGGAATAAAGTGATGGGAAAAGAACATCCTAGAGCACGAGAGCTGAGAAAAGCAGATTAGAGTGAAGAAGAAAAGTGATAAAATATACTGGATGTTGGAAATAGAAACATGTACCAGGAAGAATGAAGATTAATGAAATATTTCCATAAACAAACATAATCTGTATAAACTGTAAAATCCCATAAGGGAGAAGCTACACATGGGAAACAAGAAAGCTTATCTTATTAAATCTTTGTTAAATATGAAATATGAATAAATATG
Organism: Pygoscelis adeliae; assembly: GCF_000699105.1. NCBI lineage: Eukaryota > Metazoa > Chordata > Aves > Sphenisciformes > Spheniscidae > Pygoscelis > Pygoscelis adeliae. The sequence continues at coordinate 1,360,867 of NW_008824939.1, read as the reverse complement.
AAATTCAATAGAAAGTTCCAGGCACTTGTGAATACCAAAGCATATAATTTTTTGCAACATTGCCTGTCTATTTAGACAAACTTTATAGTGAGCTCCGGGCAATGGGGGGGAGGGGGAGGAAAAAAAAACAAACAACTTCACAGTTGCTCTGGTTTCTCTTTGCTCCCGGTATGAACAGTTATCATTGTCCTTTCTGTTATACAAATTCAGTCCTTTACAAATGAAGAAGAGATGACCCAATGCGAAGTAGAAATTAATTGTTATTTTCCAGCAAATAGTACTTTGGGTTTCCTTATGAGGTTGATTATCTGAGAAGTGGAGTGTTTAAAACTTTTGCTAGATAAAAAAGCTGTCTCCATAGTTAGGCACTTGATATTCAATGCAAACTGGTATATTTTTCTTAAAATTTAAGTTTCAGTAATGTGTGAAATCATGTTTTAAATACAAAACAGACTTCATGACTACATTTTCTCATCAAATACAGCAACTCTACGCCTGCATGTTATTTTTATGGTATGTATGTTTGCTGTATTGAAAACATCTAAAAATACAGTGTCTGTAAGAGGTATAGCATAGAGAGATGTAAATATGTTAATTGAAAGGCAAAAAATGCACGTGTTTAGCTTGAGTAATACCTTTTCATGGATAATATATTTCATTATTGTAGTAATATATGCCAAAATACTGTTTTTACTGCACAGTGTATTAGTTATTACAGAGATATAAAGGCATCCTTAATCCATTTTAACAGGGGTCTGTAGGAGAACTGGATTTCTAAAAAGGAAGCTAAGGTATTATATCAAGGTATATGACATTCTGAAAGGAAAAATAAAAACAAAACCAGAAGGCAGCTGTGGTGGTGTAATTTTATCTGCTTTTGGGAATGGACCAGAAATGAGTTTCAAGTGGTGGTGTGGTTTAACCCGGCAGGCAGCTAAACACCACGTAGCCATTTGCTCACTCCCCTCCCCCCAGTGGGATGGGGGAGAGAATCGGGGAAAAAAAAAAAGAGTAAAATTCGTCGGTTGAGATAAAGACAGTTTAATAGGACAGAAAAGGAAGGGAAAATAATAATAATGTAATAGAATATACAAAATAAGTGATGCACAATGCAGTTGCTCACCACCTGCTGACCAATGCCCAGCCAGTTCCTGAGCAGTGGTCACCGCCCCCCGGCCAACTCCCCCCAGTTTATATACTGAGCATGATGTCATGTGGTATGGAATATACCAGTTTGGGCCAGTTTGGGTCAGCTGTCCTGGCTGTGCCCCCTCCCAGCTTCTCGCTGGCAGGGCACGGGAAGCTGAAAAGCCCTTGACTGGTGTAAGCACTACTTAGCAACAACTAAAACATCAATGTGTTATCAACGTTATTCTCATACTAAATCCAAAACACAGCACTGTACCAGCTACTAGGAAGAAAATTAACTCTATCCTAGCCGAAACCAGGACAAGTGGGATTATGTGAGTGTCATTGGGCAGAGGGAAGGTTGGCTCAAAGATTAATCATTAGTTGAAATGGTTTCAGGAAGCTGGTGATGAAAAAGCTGTGCTTGTCTAACAGTCTGGATCAATTCAGCTTGTTAATGTGACTTAAATATCCAGTGGACAGCAATCCCCAAGAAAAAAAAAACTATATTGCTGTCTGTATTAAGAATTTGTAGCTTGTGTCAGAACAAGGACAAAAGATCAATGAGGATTATGAACCTCCCCTGGCTCTTAAAATTATATGACAAAATTAAAGAAAGGTGATCTGATACTCTTGGGTACATAACACTCATGCATCACTTAATCTTTTTAATGTAGAATGACTGTGTCTGTCCCTACAATACTGGACAAGTCTAATTCCACATCTCTATCGGCCCCTGGGGGGAGGATCACTACTTTTCTCAGAGAAAGGAAAGTAAAATCTAAAATATTACAAAATAACACTGACCTTTTTTCAAAATTAAGGGGTCCTTTTCTTCTTTCTTTTGTTTATGTTCCCTTCCCTTTTCTCCAACTATTAACACAAACTTAGCTAGATTATTTTAAAAAGGGAAGTTCTGTCCATATTTTGAAATGGAGAGAATATTTTCACTTTAAACACTTTGTCAGAAAAAAATGGGAACATATGCTGATAACTTTAAATTGGTGTAATTTAGTTTCACTAACTTGTAGACTGAGGTAGAGCCAGTTCACGTCAGTTGTCTTCATGATCTGTGCTTCAGAAAAGCTTGATCTCTGGCACATACAAGAGCTCTAGTTTGTCTAGAATCGGGATGTATCACAAAATTGAATGTTGCAGAATAAGCTACGGTAATTTATTATATCCTTAGCAAAGTTCCCATTGATCTTGGAAGGAGCAAAATATTGTGTTAGTGAGACACAGAAGGCACTGAAAACAACTACTGCTAGCTAAACAATGTACTGCAGTTGCACATGTAAGTTTATAGCACACGTTCAAACTCATACTTAAAAACCTAACTTCAGCACTGTAAAGGCCTGCATTAACATTTTCATCCAATAAAAGCAGAGTATTTTGTATTTAAACTGTATGATACTACTTATCCACTGGGAGCATTTTTTAAAATAAAACTGAATAGGAGCAGGAACATGTTTCCTAGGCAGAAAAGTCACTCTCAAAGACAGCTTGAAACAATGAAACGCTGTTCAGATGCTCACATAAATGAGTACACAGCCCGGCTAGGAAAGGTCAGATGCAGTTAGAGTACAATCCACTAAACATAGTTTGTTTCAGCAAGATGTGATGTGTTTGACTCAAATATTTGACTGGATCGTTAGCATTACTGCAAATGCAAGGACAAGCCTTTGTGTTTAAATAGCGAAGGAAGATGCACAGCCTAGTTTCTCATGTATTTTCCTGATTTACATTATTATCCTAGACTTTCTGGTGCATTTTCTTAACTAACAGGGTAACTTGTTCAGATCTCAAATATAAACACATAGTCTGAGCACTTGAGCACATAAGTTATTTCCTTACATGATAATAAGACAATGATATTGTTCCAGTGAAAGCATATATTCTTGCATCCTTGTATGCTTAAAGAATGGAGTGATTTTCCACCCTATTTGACCTACAGTTTTCAACCTACAGCCTATACAGAAATGTGAAATGGCAAAATATTTAAATCAAGAAGAAAACCCCAACAAAAAGTAGATGAGAAATGTGAAAGGCAAGTCTCTTGACAGTTATGTTATTACAGAAGGCTGAAGTTTTCCACTGAGGGCTTGAAGTACCAGTACTAGTGACATGAACACAGTTTCTTACTCTATTTTTGACAACTTATTTTCCATCATAAAAAGGAATATTTTGACCATCCTTGCAGGAAATCTGATGTATAGTGTCATTTTGAACTTGATGCTGTCATATGATACACTCCAGTTCCCCTAGCCAGGGTACAACCCTCTTAAGAGAATTCCCATGACACCTTAGTCAGCAACAATCCATGGTACATTTTAGAAAACTTAACTCTTAAGGGCGATGGCTTCAGAAGTACAGAATGGAGTTCACTTTGTAACTCCTGTAAAGATCAGGAAATATGTGGCTTTGTTTTACTGAACAGAAAGTTATTTGTGGTGAACTTTGGGTGAAATGCAAAAGGAAGAGTTTAACTTTAGTCAATGTATATTAAATTTAAAACCACAAAATCCATTCACAAACAAGAAAAGTTTTCTATGGAAATGATCTCAAATCTTCTGCTTGTAAAGTTACTACAATGGAAACAAATTCAGTAACCATTTATAACATCAAACTTCTTGCTCTTCCTACAATCTCCATAAAACTACAAGAACATATTCTGAAGCTCCTTTTTCTCCTTGATTTGTATAATCCCACTGATTCCTCCAGAGTTAATTCCTAATTTACATGAGTAAAACCAAAAAAAAAAAAAAAAATCAGAAGAATCAAGATCTTCACTGAAGCATTTGAGAATCATCTGACAAGGACCATTTTTGACCATTAGATCCTTTAGGGATCTAACAGGGATTATTTTCAAGTTCCCCTCCCTCCCAGTTCCCTCTTTCCCCATTAGCCAAAATGCTCACCTTATAGATGGGAAACCAAGGGTCCTAATTTCTGCCATGCCTAGCCTAGAAGAAAGTCTTGAATATGGTATTCTATGCTATTGAGTATTTTATCTACTGTTATTAGTTGTTCTGCCATGGGTTTCTCTTGCTTCATTTTGCATTTTGCTTGAATCCTTCCTCCACATTTTCTTACAGAAGCATCAACAGCTTTCCAGCTCCTAGTCTGTAGAAAAGACCCTCCACAGGGAGCTTTCTGAAATAAGAACATTGCAGGACAACTACATTGTTTTCTTCACTAACCAAACTACATTTTTCCCAAGAATACATTCACTGGATTTTTGTTTTCCTCCTGATGATGCCTTAGATTGTAGCAGCTTTTCTGAGTCTAGATTTTTGTCAGCTTGACCCTTCCATCTTACTGGGCCCAACTGTTTTTGTAATAAATCATTTTTTGCTTTTCAACAGCTTCCTTACTTCCAAGGCCTTTCGCTAGCTTTATTAAAAGTTGCAGAAGGTCAGTCTGAGCCATAGGCTCTCAATACTAAATCACACAATATAAAAAAAGACTCAAATATTTTACAATCAGCATTTGTAAGAAAAGAAAGTTTACTAACAAGTTTGTTTTCAAATTTCCATGTAACTCCAAAAGTGTCAAAATTTGAAAACATATAATCAAATCATAAGGTTGATCAAAACAGGGAAAACAAAATTTAAGAAGTTATAACAGTTAGTGGTAGCATTGGTAAAAATCAAGTTTTGCCTACCTGAATGAGATAGAGTCTACAAGTCCTCTGGGTTTTTATCACCGTATATATGCTGATATATCACTGATAGAGCTAGTGATAAGTGGATTATCTCAGTCTGCAGCTTTTAAACAGTTACTGAGTCACTGTGGACTTACTGAAGTCAATTCATCTTTGATGTACTCACACTGCTTACAGCAGTATTCCAGCTTTTGATGCACCTGCTTGTGCAGCACATCTTGTCTACTCCAGGTACTATACTAGATAATCCTCCTCCACAGCAGGATATCTACAAATATAGCTTTAGATCCTGAAGTGCAGATACCCTTTCTCCTGGCAAAGAGTGTTTCCCTCAAAGTAGTTTTAACCAGTGCCACAAGTAAACAAAAGTTATCACAGCAAAGCTCTTTTCAGCTCCTGTAGGTACAGCTATACTAGGCCTTCTGCCAGTACACAATTACATAATCAAAAGCCTTACCTAAAATTCTTCCGGCAAAAATTTAACACAGGTTTGACCTAAGAAAAGCATCAAGTTCCTGTTCTCAAGAACAGAAGGCACAATGCTTTAAAGTTTCCATAAAAAGGAAGATCAGATTCCAATAAAGGGAGTCTCAGAATCTCAGCCAGGAGAATCTGCACACAAAGGCCGGTTAAGGAAAAAACATTCTTCCCCAAACTCTTCTATATATGTATAACACAATCATTAGAAGGGTACATTACAGTATATTCTGCCAAACATGCATGAGATGAAGAGACTGATCAGCACAAGCTTGTACCACTTAGCTGTGGTCTGAATGGGGGGGAAGCAAGCAGGAGACCCAAGCTGCCATTCCCTGCCCCCACCACTGGTTTTGCCAGTTCTTGGCATACAGAGGAGAAATGGGCAGATGACATATTTCTAGCTGAGTCTTTAGGGATTCAGTTACTAAGGAAATTGTACAACAAGCAAGGCAGTACAGATTTGGCCCTTGGTCCTTCCATATAGGCTCAGAAACACAAGACTGAAAATTTTCACCTAGTGAATTTTCACTTAGCTGGGGACTTGACTTTGCTGCTGGATTAGCTAGGCTGCTTTATCAGCTTCTGTCTGCTAGTTTATGAATGACAGTTTGAACAGTCTACATTGCCAATATAAGATTAGCATCCACAAGCCTCAGATTTATTTCAAGTTATTTAGATTAACATCCATGTGTCCTAGTTGTAGGATTTCAGACTGGCAAGCTGATCTAAACCAGATTTCTCCCTGCCCCCCAAATATAAAATGTAGATCTGTCAAAAAATGAAGATAAAAAAATGCAGGTCAGTGCAGAGTGTTGATATAGTGATAGATATAAACCAGGGGAGGTTTAGATTGGATGTGAGGAAAAATTTATTTACTGAAAGAGTAGTTAAACATTGGAACAGGCTGCCCAGGGAAGTGGTTGAGTCACCATCCCTGGAAGTATTTAAAAGACGGGTAGATGAGGCGCTTAGGGACATGGTTTAGTGGGCATGGTGGTGTTGGGTTGACGGTTGGACTCGATGATCTTGGAGGTCTCTTCCAACCTTAATGATTCTATGATTCTATATTAAGAAGGTTGAAAGAATGTAAAATGCATACATTTCCCTGAGGGAACTGCAGAATTAAGAAATGCAGAAAATTAAAATGCAGAAAAATTTATATAAAGAGCCAACAAAAGCCATTGAGACTAAGAATAAATCTTAGATGCGCTGAAGTTATATTGCATGCACCCAAAAATAAGTCAGAGTTGATTCAAAAAAAAGTCTGAAGACTTATGTCTGCAGTACTTACAACATAGCCTGTAAATATTAAAATCCTATTAGTGGGAGTTGAAACAGTGAAAATTCTTAAAACCCAAATGCATGCTAGGTGTAGAAGGAAGAGTTGTCAAAAGAGACAAGATAATTAACATGTTGTGGAATTCAGAATAACTGCCTCGTAACGGAGCACTGCTGACCTAGGGAGAGCTTAATCACAAAGTATCAGAAAATTAGGACAACAAGAAAAAAAACCCATGGAAATATTAGAGAAAGCAGACTTTTTTTCTGTAGCTGTAATGCTACAGCTGTTCTCTGTTGGATCTTTCTTCTAACCTGTTTTAAAGGTACACTGACAATTTGTTTAGACTCCAAAGTATATTGCCCACAAACAAGGGCAACATAAATCCCAAGCAGTTGCTGTTTAGAGATGATGCTTTATATCCTAGAATGGAAACAGACTGTAAAATGAATGTCAGTGTTAACTCCCAGTTCATGGGTGTTCAAATTGATTTTGAGGACTTGCAGAGCATAGCTATTTGGGGGTCCTATCTGATTTGATCGTATTGCCAGTGATGCAAGCTACGTGTATTTAAAATGGTGGTTCACATCTTTTCAAGAACTGAAAACATTGCAGCATGCCCTACAATATTCTATCACTGTCAGAAATGTGGTAGGATACAAAGACATTAGATTTATACACAAAGAATGATAGATGTAATATTTAAGATAATTGCCATGTAGCAGAGTCCAAATATTCAGCAGTATTTCATTAACTTTCCAACTAGAAATGTATCTATAAATCCAGTTGTAATACTTGCACAAAACATCAGCTGCATTTAGTATTTGTGGATCACAACATCCACCTTGAAGATTTGGCCCTAAGTTCCTCCTCCTCCCCCCATCCTAATTTCAAGATTTCAGTTATACTTTGTTAGAAAGCCCATATCATCACCAAAAAATGATTAAACAGAACATACACTAAGAGGTAGACATACAAAACCCATCACAAATGTTAGAGTTTAAGAGAAGCAAACATTTAACTGAACAGGCAGACAGTTCCATGAGAACAACCACTCTGCAGATGGCTGACCAGCTGCAGGTCTATTTAATTCATGGCACACAGATGTTTGATTACACATTTGTTATGTAGGATACTATTATGCAGCCAGGTGTTCACAGGGTCAGGTAATCAAGCATTGTTTGATTATGAAGAATTCATAAAGTGTTATTATCACAGTGCTAAAGCAAGTACCATTATTCTTCTTTCTATTTGTCTGACTCTAATTGGAGCTCATTTTCCTTGAATTGCCACCATCACAATAATCAAAATTCTCTTGAAACATTGTGGCACAGGCATATTTCATACATTGAACCTACTATACATTCTTATGACATAATATTTGTAGCCACTATGGAGAAGACAGGAAGAATGATAGTTTAGTGACATTACATAAGATCTTTTGCTTCTCTTCAGCTGAGAACTGGGAGGTCACCTTGGTGGAGGTTTTTCTGTAAGTTGCTTAATTCTTCAGGGACAACATATGTAATAGTATTTCACTTCATATCTCAGACTTTCCATCTGAAAGTCAACTGGAGCAACTAAGGCCCTCACAGTATTTATGGTTTGAGCTTTCCCCTCTATTTCAATATTTAATCTTTCAGTCTTGATTGAAAGAGACAAGTATGAGCCCAGAGCACTAAGACAGACATTTCCTGGAGAATTACAAAAGCATATGAAAAACTGCCACCCTGAGATTTCATTAGTGGGCTACAGACACAACACTGAAATGAAATTCACATTTCACCTGCCTTTTGTTAGGATTCATCCTTCTGTAAGAGGTTTGTGGATGCTATCTCAAGCAACAGCATTCAGGATTTTCTCTACAGCAAAACTGAAAAAAAAATACTGTAAACATTGTTGAACCCTAACATTAAATATAGACTTTTTCCCTATTCTAGATTTCATTTTCCCTTGAAATCTCTCATGATCTGCTGGGCCCTCTCCCTGAAACCACTTGCCAATGGATCTTCCAATGTTAAGAATCCAAAGAAATTGCTATTAACTCACAGAATTTTAACCTCCTGCAGATCTGACTTTTTGTCTTCAGCCTGAATATTTCCCAGACTTGCTAACACTCCTCAAGAGCACCAAAGCTCACTCCCTTACACACTGTCCATTCCAGGAAGGTCCCACTAACCCTACTCTCCTTCTGCAATCAAAACTCCTACTGCCTGACCAAAAATCAAATGCTACCCTTCTGTGGCCTTTTAAACAAAAGCCTGACTCTTTTCCAGGTGGTCCTGATAACAAAATTTACTGGCACAGTTCCGGATGCACTTGTCGGGACTTACTAAGCCTTTTGGTTCCTTGCACTCCCTCTTCTTAAGTGGACATTTATTCATCTTAGTACTGAAGTTACTATTGGGAAGTTACTATTGGCTCTCTAAGAATGAAAGATGGGAAGGAATTAGAAAAGGAATCAAGTAGCAAAGTAGTAAAAATCAGTGATCTCCTATACTATCTCAACTTGTCAGTTTACACACAATACATGGAATAACAAATTTTTTTTTTTTTTTTTTTTTTTTTTTGCATTAGGCCATAATATCAGGACAATTATTGTGTTTTCATAAAAAATTTCAGAAACCTTTAGACATCATGGAATACTGTGTCCAGTTCTGGGCTCCTGAGCACAGGAAAGACACAGGCATACTGGAGTGTGTCCAGAGAAGAGCCACAAAGATGGTTAAGGATTGAAGCATCTGACATACAAGGAGAGGCTGGGAAAGCTGAGACCACTTAGCCTGAAGAAAAGGCTCAGGGGGATCTTATCAATGTGTATCTTATCAAATACCCGATGGGTGGCATAAAGGAGAGTTAGCCAGACTCTCCTCAGTGATAAGACAAGAGGCAACAGGCACAAATTGAAACACATTACATCCCATCTGAACAGAAGAAAAAACTTTTTTACTGGGAGGGCGATCAAGCACAGGAGCAGGTTGCCCAGAGGGGCTGTGAATTTTCCTTCATCTTTGGAGATACTCAAAACCCAACTGGGCAATGTCCTGAGCAACCTGCTCTTGCTGACCCTGCTCGAGCAGAGGAGTTGGACTAGAAGATCTCGTGTGCTCGCCTTCTAACATTAACCATTCTGTGATTCTGTGGTTTTGTCATTGTGGTTTTGATCATGTACCACCAAACGCTGAGGGGCTGTGAAGACATTTCCCCAGAATCACCAGCTATTTAATTATATATAGTCCTTCCAAGCCCTTCTTCTAAATATACACACTTTTCACACAGTGACTACACACATCCACATTATCTAGTTCTCCACAGTGACTATTTTTGCTGGCATTTCAAGTCATGCTACAGATCCACTGGAGCACCAGAGACTCTGGTGTGTAAGATCAGCTTGTGTGCTGCTGTGCTTATAACAATGAGAAGAATAGTGAGCTATTGGAAATTAATGTTAATGCATTTGTTCCATTGTCATATCTATGCACATATGTGAAATCTAAGTTAAAGCACTGCATACGACAAAATAAATAACATTCATATCCACAGGATAATATTTAATAAATATAAACATCTCACATGCAACTCAAATATAGCCTCAAGAACAAAAGCACCTGTTGTCCTAAGCATTCAAGGGCATTTTGGTAATTCAGCTTGAACCAAACTTTTTATTTCCCTATTCTTACTGGCAAAAAATCACTGATCCAAAGTCCACTGAAATCGCTGTCTTTTGATTTGACTCCAGCAAGTTTTGCAGAAATGAGAAAGATCTTTTAAAACAATTAGCGTACAAATGACTACCATAGATGGCCAGAGAAAGTGTTAAGTATGTATTAAAAGAAGAATGAGAAATGAGAAATTCTGCAAACTCTCTGCAAGGTAGCCTTTGTAATCATTGCACTACTTCTATTTCAAGGGTCGCTCTGTGACATATATAAGACATAATTATGAAAGTAATAAAAATGGTCTCAATGTACATTGGTAGAATTAGGTACGTGAGGTAGAAAAACCTGATATAAAACAGAACCATTAAAAAGATCAGTGTAATAGCTTCTGTCGACCTAAAAGTCTGCTATTTTTTATGACACCCAAATACTTGAATCATGTGTTAACTTACTGATCCCATAGCCTGTTGGTTCCCATCACTTCTGGAATCATGGAGATGTGAGAATAAGAGCTAAAAAGAAGTTGCCTAACAGGAAGATATAAAGCCTATAAGTAGAGTGTATATTACTAGTTCTCTAATGTAAGGATGCTCGGTTTAGATCCTAAACTTACTTAGTAAGTAACCTAACTAACTTAGTAACCTAAAACTCACTACAACTATCAAAGCCTATTAAGTACTCAAGGCTGGATTGAGAATCTCATGAGATGAGGTATTCTGAGAAAATCCTGATACTTCTGATTTCACTAAGAAAATGAACTATAAAGACATTTTTTCTTGACAGAACTGCTTTGCATTTTCCTGTCAGTGTATGGACCAAAATTAGAAGTGAAAATTAATTTACCAGATACATGAAGCATTGAAAGGTTTGATGTTCAGATGTTTTAAGAAAATTAAAAAGAAAGGTGATTCTTGGTACCCTCAAGGTGCACTACTTTATAGCATTCTGTTTTCCAATGTCTCTAGTTCTGTTTTTGTACTACAATGCATTTTTGCTATTAAGATCAGAAGGCATTTGCTTTCAGATCTCTTTAACTTTGAAGAATATAGTCATGCTTAGCTAATGAGAAGTAACTAGCTAACTGATTTGAAGTTAGCTAGTTGCAGCCAGGCATTTTATGTATCTTTGGGACTAGGATGATCTGGAAGCCAACTGCTTCCATGTGGTTTCCATACATTCTCAATGTGGAATAAGGCTTGTCAGAACATGTCTGCTTTAAGGTACTCATACGAAAAGCTTCTATCAGCATGTCAAGATTAGTGAAATGCTAGTAGGGTGTGACTGACTCGGGTTTGTGACCGACTCGGGTTTGTGACCAAATTACTTGGTCATTTCTATCTAAGGTCTATCTAAAGTCTATTGGTCTATTGGTCTATCAAAGGAAAATTGGCAGGACTTTGCTGAGACTTGATTTATTCAGTTCATCATTCCCATACAGCAATTCTGTGCATCACAGAGAATTACCAGTTTACAGCTCACTTTTTCAATCACATCTTATGAACTAGAACAAGAAAAAATTCTTACCATTTCCTTCCAACCTATGAGCTTGAAATTTAAGCTCTGGGTCCATTTCATTATGTTCTATTTGCTGGTATACAATCTGCCTCCTGTTACAATAAACTGTACTAACAGCCTTCAAATCAGTGAAACATCACCTGCACACCACTCCCTTTAGATTATATTCTTCCATGGAGACTAGGGAAACATTCTTCTTCTGCAGGAACTGTGTTAGGCGGAACTGGGCTCCATGGGGAAACACTGAAGATGGAATATGGTATGCTGTTCTATCACTCCAAAAATGAGCAGCATAGGTCTCTGGCAAGCTTGTGCTGCCAGTTGTGGGAATGGATAGGTCTCATGGCCAAGAAAGCTGCTGAGTGTTTGTCATGGTTTAACCCCAGTCAGCAACCAAGCACCACACAGCCACTTGCTCACCCTCCCCACCCCCCGGTGGGATGGGGGAGAGAATCAGAAGAGCAAAAGTAAGAAAACTCATAGGTTGAGATAAGAACTGTTTAATACTTGAAATATAATAATAATAAATAATAATAATAATAATAAATTGTAATGGAAAGTATGACAATGAGAGAGAGAGAGAAAA
>NW_008824939.1:1327334-1348194 GCF_000699105.1 Pygoscelis adeliae | reverse complement strand
AGCCTTCTCAGTCAGTAGAACATGGGAAGCTGAAAAGTCCTTGGCTAGTGTAAGCACTACCTAGCAACAACTAAAACATCGGTGTGTTATCAACATTGTTCTCATCCTAAATCCAAAACACAGCACTGTACCAGCTACTAGGAAGGAAATTAACTCTATCCCTGCCGAAACCAGGACAAAGCTTAGTTATAAATAAGCAAATAATTAAAAGCAGTAGACTGCCTTAATGTTTTGTTATTAAGTGACTTACCCACAGATTCCTATTTAAAAATAAACCCTGAAAACATTTGGTTAATGGCTGTCCTCTGGACAATTCTGCTTGTATCCTTCAGGGGTATGCTTAGCTATAGTAGTCATTAAAGATTTATTCTAAAAACCTTCATTATGCCTTTATGTTCTCTGAATTAGAGAGAATTTATTCTTTGGTATAAATCAGAAAGAAATCATATTCACCTTATTTGAAGATTTTACAAGGAAACAGGAAAAACTTCCACAGTACCCATGATGAGTTTCATACCTCAGTTAACATTTTGCTTTCTGAAACCGGTCTTAGATTACAATATCTCATTCACAAAAAGATCCCAGGAGCTTGCAACTAGGACAAGAAAGATACACGTCTAATTTACATTCCTGAAAATGTGCTGCTTGGGAAGACTAAAATAGCAATATTGCAGTATATAATGCAATCAAGAGTAAACAACGTAAGATTCATCCCTGCTATTGGTATTGTACAAATATGTGAGAATATGCGGGCAAAAGTCAGTAAAAACCTCTTTTTGCTGTAGCCTACCAGAAAAGACTAGCAGTGAAGGCAGTTCACTCTAAAAGTTTCCCGTAAACAGAAAGTAGGAATAAGGAGATATTTGGAAAAAAATATGAGGAAAAGGTTCTGTTTTCTTTATTGTTTTTAATTTATTCTCCACACAGTTTTTTAATAGTCTTTTACCACCAGAACACTTAAGTACTTCATCAAAGTCAAATCAATTCATGGTCACACCTTTCATACTGTATGCAGATATATTCAATATTGTCCCCATTTTAGAGGCAGAGAAACGAGACAAAAGGGTGAACACGGACATAGTTATTTTAAAGACCTATTTTTTAAAAGGACTGGCACTGTATTTCATCATCAGCATTTGTTATGTTGCATCATAAAAATCTGTCTGGCTTTTGAACTGCTCTGAAAATCTAGCTCTTGTGAGGTGATAAAATGAGAGAAGTGTTCTGTAAGAAGCCTGGCTTCACTCTGGACACTGTTCAGGACACTGTGGAAGGCTCGATTTCAAGCAGTTGATCCAATTTCATACAAGAAACCTACTGCAGTGACAGGAAGCTCCCATCACTGATTGCAGAAATGTGATCACAAGATCATCTGCCTATTTTTGTGTAATAACTTACCAGGGAGAGACCAAATTACTTTCCTGCTATCAGTATGGCTTACACAATAAAATACTGACTATGCTCAGCTTCACCTAAAGAACTTGCTAGGAGCAAAACAGAGCAAAAACACACATAAATTTGTAATGCTAAAAAATATTACTTTTGCAAAGCAAAATGAAATACAGTAGAAAACTTCTGTTTATTGTTCGTTATGCACATTCTTAATGTAATTGTTAGCATGGCTAGTATACACTGACTGTTCAGGGTAAGAGAGCTCTATCCTACATCATTCTACAAAACAGAACTCCCATTTTCAAGCTACTGTTTCAATTCAACCAGATTTTGCTTCTGGCTAAGCTATTACATGACCGGTCATTGATGAAATGATGTATCTTATACCAAGAAAGATTAAAATTACAGGGAGTATAAAACAGAAATATTTTAATGATACTGTACTGAGTACAGGTTTATAGTCTAAGCCTGCTGTCATTAAAGACCACTTTTTTTTTTTTTAAGGTAATATCAATGTAAGTTTGGAGAGTTGGAGGTTGGAAACTTGTTCTGGTTTTTGCTTTGAAAATGGAAGATATAAGAGAAACGCAGCATTCTTTTTGTATTGGCAACATCACTGCTTTGTGCAGTCAAGCCCACAATCAAAATGTTTGCTTTGCTTGTTGAATAAACTGTACATCTGTCAGTATTGCTGTTTAAATAGACTGTAAGGGAAAGGGCACTATTTCAAATATATACCACCCTGTAGCCTTCAAAATTTCTCTTTTGAAACAGCAGAAAATAATATTTTTTATAGCATACTTATTTAATTCTTTTGCATCAATACCTAAAGGATCTGTCATCTTTTTCTCCAGTAACCATCTTTCTTATTCCTCTGTTCACTCAGCAAGTATATCAGTATAGTACTTGTTACAGATGCATGCACTACCACTGAATGAGGCACTTCTGTAATTAGGAGTAGGATCACTGTTTTAGTGTGGTTCTCTGCCCACACTTGCTTACCTTGCTGAAAGACTAAATGGGTGAATGCTCCTGATAAAATCACAGTTGGATATATGTTTACCCTAATAACAAGTTCTCTTTCCATGGCTCTACTGCAATTTTTTTTTTACTAGCTACTACCTTTGCTAGTTTCCTATTTATGCATAAATCTATTCTAACAATCTCTTTCAGATTCTAAAGATATCACTAGATATCACTACCTTTAGTTCTTTTTTCATATTAATAACATTGTTACCATCTTATTTCAAACTGAAAATTCAAAGTTGTTGTTTTATTATAAAGATTCAAGTCAGAATCTCCCAGTAATCTGCCAGTTTCTCACTCCAGTCCCAGACCCAAATCAAAATCTTACCAGAGACTTGTTAGCTTTTTCTTCAAAGTGTTTGTACAAACTTATTTTCATTTTGTATGCTCAGGAAATTAGGATAATAAGGTATATGTCTCTTGTGTATTCTTGTTTTATGCAGACTGTGTTTTTATAACAACATAAGTTCACAGTCATCTTCCCTGCCTAGGCTAACTGAAAATGTTGAAACTCATTAAACTCTATTACAAACTAAGACTACCTTCAGTTTTTCTGGTACACTCCGTCTGCAAATACAGAATGACAGGACTGTCTGAATCTCTTTCCATTGGTCTACCATACCTAGAGTTTAAATTTAATCTCCCATATTTAGAGTTTCTTGGAGTTTTTAGCTCTTCCATTCTTTCTCTCAGGTTATTTTCTTCAGCCTGATTTTATTCCTGGTACTATGTGCTACTCAGTTATCAGGTTGCACCAAAGACTATGAAAGACTGAAGCAGCTCTAATTGTCTCACCTTTCTACGGTCTCTTCAGTGTTCTTCCTGAGTCTGCCTGGATGTTAAACCACCTGCAGGTTCAGATCCAGTACCCTACGTATGGAATCACTCTCACCATGACATGTGTAGAAGACACTTGCCTGACTATATTCTTACACTACCTACTTCAGTGTTGCTAAGGTTACTAGAAAAGTTAAACTCGTGGAGCTGCACTCCATGACTTGAATGACACTCATTCAGACTGTGACTGGGTTCACAGGTCATGTTGTCTGTCTTTCCTTTGTCAGTGTACCTTTCAAACAGAAGGGGAAGGTCTCATCTGCAGGATAAAGCAAAGCTGCTAAGTCAGCAAAAATGGACTTAGGCAACAAACTGCTACTTTTAAATAATATGAATGCTCAAAAGCATCCTGCTAAGTTTCCCACAGAGAATAATATCCAAGAGTCAGTGTGCTATTAGATACATTGTGGATTTGCAATGTTAATCAGAAAAATACAAATAATGAGCAAATCCCAGGCTCAGTATAAGATCTGAGAAACTGAGCTGAGCACATGTATTGCTTCAAGGTTGAAGAACAGTAAGAAAGGACATAGCATTAAGAACTCATTTTGCATTTGAACACTGTCTTTCCCAGGGTGTGAAGTGAATCACGCACCCAACCTGTCTACTTATCAGCAGCTAACAAATAGGGCGTCATAGAATCAGGCTGGTGCACTATGTTCTTCCTGTTCTCAAATATAAAAGCTAAGTCAATAATTACTCTGCCTCTGCCTCTATGTGTATTTTTTTATTTCACAGCAGACTGAATCCATGTAGCCGCATTGATGTCGGTCCCACCGCTAAACCCTTAATCTCTGTATACTCACTTTGTTTCATGCAATGCCGAAGAGATCAACGCTGCAACCAGTTCTGAGGTGTACAGGTGGTACAAACTTCTGGTTAGGACCCTGACGCTAGTCCTGGCCTTTACCTCTTTTTCTGACAGAGCTGTACTCATTAGCAGCTGTCAAAGTCCTCAGCGGTCCCAGACAAAAAAGCTGGGTTGGCACATTTCAAGATATTCATGGTCTCTCTAAAGAATATTTTGCAGACCAGCAAGTAGGATCTGCTGATATCCAAGCATATAATATGCATTCTGAAATAGGTAACAATGCAATTAAAGGCAGTCTTTAGAAACATAGATGCATATAGAATAGAGACTAAATTAAGAGGACAGACAAGAAGAGTGGTAAGGAACTCCATTTCAGAATAGAAATTAAAAAGTCTTTAGAATTGTTTTCTTTTAGGTGTTTTCTTTAATCTGTTTTTGAGAACCTCAGGATTGTTGCCTAAGAAACCTTCCTTGGCAGATTATTTCACTCTAATTGTTCTACATGTTTTTCTCATATCTCTGCTTTGTGTGTGTGTGACTTTATAGTTTGATGACCTTTATTCATGTAGAATAATTCATCTCTCAACTCTGTTATTACCTCCAAGTGTTTAATTTCTGGCCTATCTTTAATATCCATGAGTACCAAGATCATCATTTTCTAACCAAAGTCCATTACCACATCATTTGTCTGTTTTAAGGAAATTGCATTCATTTAGATACAGCAGCAAATCCTTACAGATTCAGAGGTTCATTTAGGTTCTGTGAGCAGTAACCTGAATCTTTATGCAAAATTGCAAATGATCATGTCAAAATTTGTATCTAGTTTCTATTTTTCTTATAATTTGGCTCCAAACCCATCTTTGGTACTTCAGAATGTGATTCTCTTCCTTCTGTGAAAGGAATGACCTCTCCCTCCCCTACATTTACGTGGCATTGGGTATCGTACAGCTGTTGTTAGAGGTGTGTAGATGAGATGTTTCAAGGAGTTCTAGATGAGAGCTTAGAGGCATTCTAGATGTGATGGCAAGTTTAAGGAACCTCTCTCCAGAGTGACCATTCCTTGGCATGTGCTTAGAGATCACAAATGTGAAAGAAAGCAAGTCTTATCTATGCCCCTACATGACACAACTGCAAAGGAAGGTAGTGGCAGTACAGGTGACATATAACTAGAAGAAAATGAGACTGACTAGCACAGCAGAAAGTGTAGAGGAGGGTTCTGCCACTATGCAGAAGGAGCTTCCCTAATGATGATTTTACTACAAGGAGTAGAATGTTCATCTAGGTTTGATTAAGAACTTCAGAAATTGCAGTGTTTCTTTAACTGAAAGGTATTTTTCTCAACTGCCTCTAAAGTTAGATAAAACAGACTATACGCTAAAATATAGAACTGTTGGTAGCTTTCAACAGAGTTTTCTTGTGACAGCTGGAAAGAGAACTGTGCTGATCTTTGTGACGTTTTCAAGACGGGCCAGAGGTGGAACTGCTTGCAATTAGAGTGCTCTGTAATACACCTTCTGTCTTTCAGTCCTTCCGCACTAAGCCATAAATAAGACTTCTTCTTGAGTATTATGAAAATTTAACTATACAGAATAAAGAGAAAGAAATTAAAAATATTAAGGTTCTATTTTATTTTACTGTTCATGTTAAATATAGTTTTCATAAAAGTCACAGAGTCTGATACCATGCTGGAACAGCACAATATTCTTGAACCACATTTTTTTCTTACCATTTATACCAAAATGAACAGTTTGTTTCCATCTAGCTCTGTAAGTTTATGGCTTTTTAAGAGCTCCTTTAGTCTAGTCCCTCCATAAATGTGCTCCTGCTTGTTTAAAGAACCACAACAAT
The DNA here is from genome assembly GCF_000699105.1 of Pygoscelis adeliae. Taxonomy (NCBI): domain Eukaryota; kingdom Metazoa; phylum Chordata; class Aves; order Sphenisciformes; family Spheniscidae; genus Pygoscelis; species Pygoscelis adeliae. The sequence goes on along the minus strand of NW_008824939.1, from coordinate 1,342,280 downwards.
GTTGCATGAAAAGCTAAGTGGAAAGATAAAGTGAGGGAGAGTCTTCAAGATGGGACTGTGTTTTTGTTTTCAGAAGTGGCAGAGGTTACAGCCAAGGCTGTGGTATGCTAACAGGATACTTGTTCAGGAACAGTAAAACTTTCCTGCCAAGATGGTAGTGGTCCAAGCTACAAAACAAAGTACAGACTAGAATGTTCCCAAGCTCGGGAACCATCTCAGACTTATGGTGCAGAAATTCTAGTAGTTACAAGAAAATGTTGAACCAGAACTGATTCTCCATTCATTTGCAGTGTTTACACCAGTGTAATTTAACTGACTACAACAATGTTAATTTTTTATTTTCACCATTAGAAGTCAAGAATCAACACAGTGGCCTGAAGAATGAGATGCCATAGATTAAAATATCTTTTCTAAATGAGCCACAATGAATGGAAACACATTGTCATCAGCTCTAGTCAAATAGATGAGAAATACATAAGAAAAGTAGATAATTTATTGAGTTCGAAGACATTTATGAAGTGGTCCAGAGACTGCCATTTGAGATCAACTTCAAAAGATGGGATTGCCTTAAAGTAAAAAAGTAGAAACAGTGGTTCATTGCAGTCTAATTTTTCCATATACACTGACCATGTCAAGCATGCCACATAAATGGTTTTGTGTAAAGTTATTCTGGAGGTATAAGCCCTGCAGTTTCATCCTCCGCACTGCTGAGAGTGACACAGTGTATCCACTAAAAACCATTAGTTTCAGATAATATCAATATCATATTGCGCTAGGGCTCTACTTTGCATATTCCCTCAAAGATTATTATTAATGGTTGTCATTTAATTTGGGGATTCATTTTTCCTTATCCCAGCTGTCCTAAATGGCAGCAAATTCAGATTCTCTGTTGGTGATGCATAGTCTGAGAACAGAGTAAGTGTTCTTTTCAAAGTATTCCTGGGCAGATAATATGTAAATAATTCATTATTCCAGTAATCTCAGTCCAAGACCAGTGTTTGGAGCCTTGAGAGATTCTAAGACAAACTTCAGAATCTTCTTTTCTTCTGAAGAGTTCTTACCAATGACCATTGTCTGTACTCAGAACCACAGACCCACACACAGATGTACCAGAGTCTGTCTTTCCACAACTGAACATTTGCATGACTGCTGAAAAAAAAAACATGAAAATTTTCATAATTTGAAAGCATTTTAATACAACTTGTTTTTTTATTTTTAAATTGCAGGGTAGATCATGCAACACAGGTGTACACTGCAGCAAAAGTTTGTAACAGTCATAGGAAACATATCATTCCTAGGAAACACCACAATACAATCTCAAGATTCAGAACTATTTAAGCCTTAAAATCCTCCATAAATATTATCCTTAAAATTTTTATGAGAACCTTGGCTGAGCAGGACTACAATTATTCTGTTCTGTGTTTAAAAATAAAATAAAATTTCCTCAAATCTACTGTCAGACATTGCTTCCAGCTGGAGCATTCATGATGTGATAAAATTAGAATGCTAAGAAAACACACTCAACACAAATGGGATTGATTTAAAAGTCAGGCTTCACATTTCAGCATCTCTGATGGTATCAGCTGTGCTTCTGGTGTGTGGTATCTGCATGCAGCAAAGCATGCTTGTCGTAGTGGAACTATGCACCAAGCAGAAAACCTTTCTGTGGAACAGGACAGGCCCAAGGACATATGCCTAAAGGTGAACAAGCCTGGTGTTTCCTTAAGCTCTTTCAGCGTTCACTAGGTTCACACTAGGCTACAGGACCATGGGCAAATGTCAGTGGTGAAGCTTCAATGAAGGGAAAAACGAAAGCAGCAAGAAAAACAAACATTGAAATTAAACCATTAAATTATAACAAATTGACGCCCTACTTGAGAAAGAGAAGGAGGGCTGATTCTTCTCCTCACTGACTCAAGATTGATTATGTCAGTCTTCAAATATGTAAAAGGTTGTTACAAAGAGAAATGTAATAAACTATTCTCTATGCAGACTGTGAATAGTATAAGATGTAATAGTAGAAGATCTAATTGACTTCAAAAGTAGTAAGGAAGAAGAACTAGGTTAGACATTAAAAAAAAAAAGTCTAACAATACAGTTTGTGATAGATTACCCTGGGAAAGAAACTCCCTGGGAGGCTGTAAATCCCTCAGCACTGGAGAATCTCACAAACAGGTTGTACAAACAATTGTCAGGAATGATTTGGTACAGCTGATCCTGCCCTCAGCAGGGAGCTCCTAAATAGCTTCAGACTGTGCTTTTATGAATAACGTATGGAAACAGGGACAAACAAAAATATTTATCTAACATCTGCTGGTCTAGTATATAGGCATACAGACAAATAGGGCAAGTTTTTCAAAATATTTTTTCTCCTAGTAGAAACATATAAACAGCTGGAATTTGGTAGAACGTGACACACTGAGCAATGAACTTTCTGCAAATCCAGAGATAATTTATTGGTTATGAGACCTTGAAAAATAAGATTACTAGAGACTAACTCCATTCCAGTGGAGTGAGGGTGATTGGATTTCCAGCACTAATACTTACCAACATGAAGCTTAAGCCTAGCAGGATCTTAGCACTGCTTATAAGGGTAAGTAACATAAGTAATTTTAATTTCATAGGGTATGATTCTCAGCAATGTGTCTTAAATAATTTCAGGGGAAATCTCTGGGCTTTTTATGATTTGCAGTAAGTCACTGTCATGTCAGTGGATGAACAGATCAAAAATTATCACCTTCCACAAACAAACAAGTCGAATTCAATAAAAAATGACACTGAACCACAAAATAACCTAAATTCCTACTCAATACTGGGCAGACAGGGACACAGCTGGGGCAAGAAAAAAAGGGAGTATGAAAGTTTAGTTAGATTTTTAAAAGAATAAGGTATATTTCTCATAGTATGCCAGTAATGTAGGATACTGGAGATTTAGTGTCACTGGGCAGCCCTAAAAAGTGTTTATCTGAGTCTACATATATTTGAACTTCCTCTGTCCTGGGCTTTTGCCATAATTACTTGCTTATTAATAAATAAAACTTCTAAATAAGACTAAAGGAATAACCAACCTCCTTTATTAGAGTGTTTGTAAAAACATTTGACAACTGGGTAGTGCAATATTAAGAATGAAATCCAGTCCCGAAAAGGTGCCCAGGGCAATGAGGCCCTGGTCCATAGCTAGGTCTCCTATTAAACAACTGCTGGAGTATAGCACTGTCAAAACTCTCACAGACTTCAGCATAACTGGCATTTAAATGTGGCTTCTTAAATCCTTCTTCTCAAGTACACTTTTCATTTGATATTGATGTTCCTCATAACAAGAAAACTCTGTTCCAGGTAACAGACATGGCAGGCAGTGAGAAGGAACTAGCTTGTACACTATGGTCTTCACCCCTCCTGGAGCCCATATTTGAGTCTGTCTCAGTAAGAAATGGGAGAGAGACTCATTCAGTTCCCTGTCTGGCAGTCAAAGATTCTTGTATAATAACTTGTTCTGAGACCTGAAATACCAATGAGCAGCATCCTTAACTGAGACAATCCTTGCCAAGCATATTCTGAAAGAACATTTTCTAGTCATCCAGTCTATGTTTTCCTGGTGCATCACGTGCACACGTAAGAAAGTCAGGTACCCAATTCAGCACATTTTAAAACAGAAATTAGAAACAAATATAGGAAAAAGAAGGAGCTGTCATGTTAAGCATATGTGTTTGGCAACCAGTCTTTCACATGGGTTTCATATGGATGTATTTGGTTTTGTTTTATTTCCCAGTTATCTTCAAGGTTCTTCTCCCAGTGCAAGATTTTTTTTATAAATACAATTGCAAAGTTTGCACACTTTGCAAACTTTATCATATGCACTAGCCAGTAAAGTTAATATTTTTATAGATGCTTTAATTTATTTACGAAATATATATTATTAAGAGGTTTCTGCTGACTAAACAGAAGCCTGAAATCCTGTTAAAAATCACTTCATGGCACTTAAAAGTAAGTTCTATATTAGCATTACTGCACTGGATTATTATCACACAAATGCACTGAGTGATTTGTACTTTAAAAATTAATTTTGTTCAAACTCTGAATGTACATGTGTGATGATCAGAGATGCATATATTTTGATGAGATTTTTCTAAGAATTTTTTAATAGTGATTTTGTCTGATGAAGGAAGCTGTAATGCCTTAGACCCCAAATTATAAGATTCATGCACCTTAGAAAAAATGCACGTGCTAATAGATGATCACACAGAGTTTTAAATCTCTTAAGCAGTTTTCTCAGTGAGCCTAAAGAGAGAAACAGATCTTTGAGCATTTTGACAAGAAAACCCACCATCCTGAAAGAAAGGAACAGATTTGTTTGAATATATACAACCCATAAAAAATGAAACCTGCTTAGATGAGCAAGATTTTAATTTATTTTTTTCCCCCAAAGTCTTTGACAGAGTCAAAAAAGAAACAGACTTTCAAATGTTAGGGAAAAAAAATTGAGAGCAACAGCTTTCTTTTTTATGTTTAAATACTTCAGATAGAACCACCAGGAAACAGATTTTGTTAGCTTCAGATACAACCACCAGGAAACAGATTTTGTTAGCTTAAAAAGAGAAGCTGGAAAGGTTTGTTTTCTCTCTCACACAGATACACAAATAGACACCAACAATCAAAACAGCCAGAGTTTGTGTTTAATTTTTTAAGTTCCCTAACCAAATTCTTTTATTTCTTAATTCTGCAAAAACTAAATCCTCCCTGACCTTCTGAAGTAGAAAGTGACACTGGATCTGGACTGGACTGACATCTTCCAGAGCTGGAGGCACAAGAGCATTCTCTGTTTCATGCATCCTCTTTTTTAATGGCTCAGTACCCACAACTACAGCCACAAAACCAGGAATAGCTATTGTAATATAGGAGCCCCATTGCGTCTCAACCATACAAACTTGACTAAAGGTGCTCAGCAACCAGCTACCTCTTTAATTTGCCAGTGAAATGACTCTATGTCTGTATCTTTCTTCTGAAAATATTCTGTGCTCCCCACTGTGTGCAGGCAACTCCAAAAACTTCAGAGGGGCTAGGCTAGGGATCTACTTTCTTTAACAATCATTTTAGAAAATGCCCAACACAATCCAAAGGACAAAGTAAACTTCAGTCCTCTCTGGCCAATGGGGGACAATTCACTGGCTGTGAGTTTATTCTTACTCATACAGTTTTCTGGTGCACTTATACAAGAGCCAGGCATTTTAAGAACTTAAGGTAGGTTACCCTGATTTAACTGTTGGCAAAGCACACAGACACAGTAGGTTTGAAACAACCCACTCAAACATGCTATTATTAGAACCAGGTGGGAAACAATTTTTCCAGTTTGGGAACACTTTTGAAATTAAAAAAAGAAAAACTCTTTCCACTATAAATTGGGATAGAAAGTCAAAATCTCCACAAAATCTGCAAATTGTAAATTAGTGGAAATCAGTGGAAACACTTTAGCTACTTTTGATCTGCTTTGGTTTAACCTCAAGCTTTTGATTTACATATTCTTTACTATAATTCATTAAAAGTTTGGGATAAAAAGTCATTCTGGAATAACAGTTGTAACTCTCAATTTAGAAAATGTTGAAATGAGAAACTTTCTAGTGGATAATTTAGCAAAATTTACCTCATCCCTATTGAAGAAAATTTCTATTCCAATTAAAAACTTTTTTCAGTAGAAAAGTTTTGCATCTGTAAATTCCATCCAGCTCTAGTTACTATTGTTATATTCTATTGAGGATGGAATGCCAAAAAATGGGACACACTGAGGTGATCAAATTGGGAAAAAGGATTCAGAAGATGCAGATGTGGTAGAAAACACACTGTGAGAGAAAGGCTTTGGTGAAACCATTGTCCTTATAATGATACTAATTAATAATAATTATTCCTAAAGATAAATAAATATATTGGTGAAGAGCTTCTACATTTCTTGAAAGCATCAGATTCATAAAGTTGTCATTTCCTTTTTCCTTTAACATTCATATGCTTGCTCACAGAAATCGGTCACGAGATGATATGCTCCCAACATGGCATAAATTTGATTTTAGAAATAGCAACAGCATACTCTTCAGCATTTCAGACTCAAATTGTTTCATAAACCCCTGAACGAAAAGGTTGAAACTGTATAGGTTCATGTGCCTACTCTTCAATTTCAAAAAGAACAATATATCACAAAACCTATGAGAGATTGTGGAAAGAAATGTCACCTTTGAAATGTATCTATAAGTGCATGAATGTGAAGAATTTCAGTTCAGAATATCAGATGCCTTTTTATTTCCATACTGCTGAGGAGTATGCACCGAAGCTTTCCCCGTAACCATCACTTTCTGTGCTAGGCAACTTGACAAAATTGAGTAAAGAACCATACAAATAAAACAACCTCCATAAAAAACAACTTCTGAAAGTTGTCTAACAAAAACTGAACGTGGTTGTCTATATGCATTTCATGATTATATGGCTGCACAATGTCACATACTGAATACAAGGTCAAATTAATCTGTGACATTGGAGGAAAAACTTGACTGAGATCAATAGATTATGATCATCTATGCTAGTGGTAAAACTACACTCCCAGGTCGTGTACTTTCTTATTATAGAAAAGACACAGATACTATAAAAATCAAGGTTTGTAGCTTCTCCAGTTTTTATGTCGTTCTTCTTTCAAATACTCCACAGATATTTATGAGATGTATATTTAACAATAGTGTAGTTAACTAGGCAATGAAGTTCCATTGCCAAGACAGGATGGCCTTATGGCAAAAATTGTAATGTTTTCAAATCTGGTGGTGTGTTTTTTCACTTCTGTGATGAACCATGTTTACATTTTTCTAGTTCTTAGTAACACCACTACAAGAGCAGCAGAGCAGGATACCCTAACTCAACTTTCAGTGGTACTAGGATCCAATAGGTGCATGCTCCAGTATTACATTGATTTTTGCCCCAGGGATATAGTTATGATGTCAAGAATAGAGTTAGAACAAACAAGTTGGAATCGAGAGCATAATTACCCCCACAAATACCAAGGTAGGTATTAACTAAACCAGCTAAAGTTAAACGTACTGTCCGATTTTTAGAAATATTTCTTTTCTTTCATGTTGAGGAAAGGAAGACAGAAAGGTTCAGTATAGTATCAGGGTAAGCTGGCTTTTAAAAATAATTTTCTGAACATTTTGCCATCAGACGTTTCTAAGATGACAAAAGGATTCACAACAACAGATGATAAATAACAGAGTAGATATTCTTCATTGTATTTGAAAAACTGACTGCTGTAAATATGTCTAAAAAAAGACAAATGAATCTGACATGCCATAAGAAATATCACCATTTCTGTACTTACATCTTAAAATATTTTCTAGGCAACCACCTCAGTGTTTTGGAAAGTCTACATCCTTTTAAGCAACAAAAGATTCTGGTTTTATATGCAGTAACTCTAATGTGGTTCTTTACTGTTATTCTGCTAACATCCTGATTTTTATATGCTGCAATAATCAATCATTCCCTGCTAGATAGAAATGTGCTATTTCTAATGTTTTATTTTTAACAGCATGTTTCATAATAGATCACATTCAATTCCATTTGTGAGCTCCCCAAAGCCCAAAATAGCTGTAAAAGATGGACAGTTTCTGGGTAAGAAAAATACTTTGGCTGAACATGTTTACAACTTGGAAATATTTAATCCTTAATAAAATAAAGGCTAACTGCTGTGAAACTGATAATTAGAGCTCAGAAACACTGAAGCTGCCTACAAAATACTGGAATATAGGTACAGAAGTTCTGTCTATTTTTTGGTAAATCTTACTCAGTTCTCCAAATGCTGATTTGAACCAGGAGGCTAGGACTGAAAGCACGAAAAGCTATTTTTAGCTCTCATTCCCTGGGTAAGGATCAAAGCAGGGGCTACATAGATCCCAGTAAATGAGGCTTATAAAAAATTAGGATGGGGATAGTCATGAAAGCCAGAAGTACATATCTAGCATGGAAACCTCTGCTCAGTAGACATATGGTTCTTAAATTGTCCTAAGTAGCTTAGATGGCTACTGCAATAATCCTAAATTACACTAAAGGTATTGTGAGAATAAGCAAAGAGGATGTAAAACTATTTGAGATTGCTGAAAGTTCAGCAACAGGACAGGCCATATTCATATTTTACGTGTTTAACAATACCACAGAGATGATCCAATACACCTTGACTATCTAGCATTCAATGACCCCTTGATTTGTGTGGTCATCCTATATTTCAGTACATTTCATGACAAAATACAGAGGCAAAGGAACAATTCACTACTAGAACTTTAGAGTCGGTTTCAAGTCTACATACTTGGGCACATAAATTAGGTTCAGGTTTTCAAAAAGGTTCACTGTCCGGGAGCTGAATACTTTTGAATTCTGATCACTTAATCTGGTGCTAAAAGTGAGCTGAGCTGAGTTTTATTGATAAATTATGACCTACTTATTAGGGATTGAATCAGAAAAATGAGAGCATATGTGGAAAATTATACCTAAGTACTGGTAGTATAAAGGTCTGAAGTGTCCAAAGTAACATGTCCTTCCACTAGAACATATTACAGTTAAACTAAAGGTTGTTAACTATATAGAAATGCTGAAATTAACATATTGACCCAGAATAGTAGTTACTGGGAATAATAAGAAAGAGGATGACAACTTTAACCCTCTCTTAGAATTACAGAATGCAATTGCACCCTGTACAAACTTTTTAAAAACTAAGATAAGTGTGTGTCTGATAGAAGCAGGTAGAGTTTTGAGAATCCATACTGCAGATAATCCATACACCAGATAACAAAAGAAATTTGCACTGTGTCTAGGATTAAACAGGAAAAAATTGTCATTTTAAATATACTTGTAATGGGTAATTAGATACTGATTTTTTTACTTTCTCCAGTGCTTTCTAAAGGATGCTTGATAGCGATTGGTTCTGTTTTCATTGGCTAGTCCATAGGTATCCTTTTGGGACTTGTGTAACAGAGTCTGTGAAGTACATTTGAAAATCCCATCTCCCAGAGTTATAGTCATGGAGGTGAATTTTCTGTAGATATTCAGCATTCACAGTATAAAAATGCTTTATTTCTACTTTTCAACTTTTTTTTAGAAGTGATAAGGAAAGGAAAGAAAAGGAAAGGAAAACTTAAAGTACACATTTCTGACTGAATTATTTCTTTCATGCCTTACTACTCCACTCTCCCACCTCTTAGTTGCAGCTCTTTAAAATGTGTATTTGAGCATATATTTTCCTACTGCTTAACACCTCTGCAATGCTTTTTTGCTTGGTAGAGTGATCAGATATTTTACAAAAGTACTTTAGCAGAGTAAAGCAAATTATTTTCCCCAGAGCTGTCTGCTGGACTTGTCAATGGCAAAATGTCATGTTGTTAGCAGTTATTTCCATGTGATCGTAACAGCTCTAAAGCATTTAGCAAGCCACTGTCTTCTTTTACCATTGAAGCATTTAACAGAATGTTTTAGATGGATGCATGTGTTTGATAAAGGTTTTGGATATTTACATCAGTCTTAAAAGTTAAAAGTGCTTCCATGTTTTTATGTGACTTTACAGATCTAAAAAATCCTTCTGGAAAAGTCAGATTTGAGCATTTTAACGCAACAGAAAAACTAGACTTTATGTTTCCCTCTGACAAAAAAAAAGTTGTCCATGTCTCCCTGTTTTACACATATGAGATGACATAATAAATTGTTTATATTAAACCAGGAGAGGCTGACAGAGCACATAGTGGATTTATGATGTGTGTTATATGTGAGTTGTGAGCAGCCAAAAGCTCAGTGTATTCTGAAAACCAGAATATTTCAGTTGGAGGTTATTGAAATATTGAGTGCATATTACTACCTAATCCTTCCTACTGTGATAACAAGGGATGTTAAGGCTTTTCTAGAAATGACCTAGAACGTATCTGGTCCTTTTTGCCCCTCTGACCATTGTGGCAGTCAGGTTAGACAGGAGCTTGCATCAATATATGATCTGGTTGGAAGCCCCTACATTGTGTTTCACTGGTTTCAAATACATCACACCACTGCAGGAACAAACAACATGTCCATTTGATAGTCAAGTTGATGTACATTTGATTGAGTATGAATGTGTGTTTATGGCATGTTTCTCTTGCAGGAAAACACACTGGCCTCTTTTGAGAGGCACTTGACTCACAACTCCTAATTGCAATATTTTGACAATAGTGGCCAGACAGACCACATGGCCTCCTCATACTGATTCTATAAAATTTTATTACATTTCAATGAATCTATGTCTATTTCAGGATTTCTCTTTGGCTTGCTTCAGATAATCTAATGAACTTTTATTTTGATTTTTTTTTCTGACATTTTCTTTCCAGTGACCATAGTTAAGCTCCTTCTAAGTTTACAAAGTGATATAAAACACTAGAAAACTTTTCTGTCATTTAAAAAAATTGTTTTCTATTTACACAGGCATAATATAAATGTTATATATAAATAATACGCATGTAATATAAATTTAACACATTTCATAGGATACATAAAGATTCTTTATATTGCAGCATTGCTGGAGGAAAGACATCAAATATTGTCATTTGATCTGTTTTACTTTTTAATTGGTAACTTTGGCCATGGGGAACTAATTTAATGGAGCTACTTCTTTAAGGAATCAAAGATTCCACATAACTCCAGGATTGCAGGCCCCTATTCCAATGAGTTCTCTCCAGCTTCCTGGTGTTATCCTGTGTGATATGCAATCACATATGCAGTTTACTTTTCCCTCCAGCTCCACATTTGTTTCCACAGTTAACTTGGGCACCAAATTCAGAAGCAAGTGATAGGATATAGGTACGGTACCTAAGTATTTGATTTCTGTTGAATTAATTATATGATTGTATTTTGCTAATGATGCAAACAGAATTCTCAGTCAGAATGAAAATTATATTTTAATCCCCTTGGCCAGTGCATCAAGTCAGTTTCAAATACAGCACACTGTTACAATAATACCTTTTTTTTTTTTTTTAATGCTGTATAATGCTATTAACACAGACCTAAGGAAAATGTTTTTAAGCTCTTTAAAGATAAATTATGAAATCATGCATCAGAATTGTGCTCATACTCCCACAACATTGCAATCCCGATATACAAAACAGCAGTGCGTAAGTAAAAGCACAGTCATTATACACTTTGTAACCTTTTCTCAGTTTAGAAAATATGGATTAGCAAATAAGGAAAAGAGCAAGCACAGCAGTTTCCTCTTCTGTTGATTCACTTTCTTTACTGTGTCAGGTTCTTTGTTTTTCAAGACTGCCTTTTTCCAGCAAAGTGAAATGCCAAATCGCTCAAACAATGAGAAATAATCAGAAATAACTTTATTAATTTTAGAGCACTGAGTCAGTTTGTAGTAGAAAGTGAGAAAAAAGGGCAACCTGTTCCCTCTCCAGTTTAAATAATGTGTCTGATTTTTATCTCAATTATGTCACTAAGAGAAAGGGTAAGTTCTGCTGGAGTCTTCCAGACCACCAGTAATGTGTCACTTTCTTGGGACTGAGAAGACAAAATGCAAACACGTTTTACTCTTGTATTAATCAAAGAGTAAAGTTGTCTTCATGATCTGATATGTAGCAATAATCCAAAACTAAAGCATATCTTTATTGCTACCAAAGTGTCTGTGAGAGAAATGTCTTAATGTTCTTTTATATAGCAAGCAGTTAGGTATCTGTAGCAGATACAGATGACACACCATGCACAATGTTACTAGTAAGAAGTTCGGTTATTAGAAACTGTTTCTACAGCTTCATTTTGAAAATGACAAGTTCAACAATACACTTAACACTCAACCAATATTTTTTTTTTTCCAGGTTAGTTCATCCATACTGTTAAAATAAATTCGCTAGAACAAAGAGGTTATACAGGGAACTTAGGATATCATTCTCTGCAAAGTAAAGGGAAAAAATATTTGCATAAATTTAAGAAGAAATTCTTCCTCATAATTGTGCTGGTTTTGGCTGGGATAGAGTTAATTTTCTTCATAGAAGCCAGTATAGAGCTATGTTCTGGATTTGTGCTGAAAACAGTCTTGATAACACAGGGATGTTTTAGTTACTGCTGAGCAGTGCTTACACAGAGTCAAGGCCTTTTCTGCTTCTCACCCCACCTCACCATCGAGTAGGCTGGGGGGGCACAAGAAGCTGGGAGGGGACACAGCTGGGACAGCTGACCCCAACTGACCAAAGGGATATTCCACACCATGTGACATCATGCTCAGCATATAAAGCTGGGGGAAGAAGAAGGAAGGGGGGGATGTTTGGAGTGATGGCGTTTGTCTTCCCAAGTAACAGTAACGTGTGATGGAGCCCTGCTTTCCTGCAGATGAGATGGCTGCACACCTGCCTGCCGATGGGAAGTAGGGAATGAATTCCTTGTTTTGTTTTGCTTGTGTGCACGGCTTTTGCTTTACCTATTAACCTGTCTTTATCTCAACCCACCAGTTTTCTCACTTTTACCCTTCTGATTTCTTTCCCCCATCCCACCGCAGGGGGCGAGAGCGAGCAGCTCTGTGGTGCTTAGTTGCTGGCTGGGGTTAAACCATGACAATAATATGAGCAACAACAATAGTGACCACACAGACATTATGTCTCACCAAAAGCCTGTGAAACTAGTTCTAACCAAGATTTTGGGGTAAGAGCTTTCCTCTAGTTGATCTACCTCCAGAAAAAGAAAAAAAAAAAAAAAAAAAAACACCAAAAAATAAACCAATCTAAAAAACCGAAATCCCCAATTTTTAATTTAAGACTCTTGTAGGAGGAAAACGGCACTGATTTAAAAGGCAGGAGAGAGAAATTATCTTTCTGAGAAGACCATATCAAAGCAGTAAACTACAATCCCACCTCCCATCCCTTCTCCAGTTCCTTTTCACAACAACCTTACTTTTTTGCTGATCACCTTCTGAACTCCTGTTCTGCCTCTATCTCACGACTCAAGGCTTTCCAGCAAGGAAACTGAGCTTCTGCGAAGTAGAAATTGAATATGAACCTATAAAGTCGCAGGGCAGAACGCTCAACACTAAAGCCTTTTTTTTTTTCACTCTAGCAAATATGTATTTGTTTACAACCTAGTTAAAATAAATCTGATTAAATAAGAATGTATCAATGACTCAGATGAACATAACCTATGTAACCTTGTCTGGAATGCTTACATTGTATGTAAGTATGAGTATACTATTGTAAGCTAAAGTATGAGCTGCAAAAATTTGACAAATTAAAACTTTATCTAAATCTATATGGCTTTTAATGTCAATGAAGACTATCTTGCTTATTTCTTTAAACTGAAGTATCTCCATCATCTCGTGAGTATACATCAATTAACCATAAGGATGTAATTCAGAATAAAATCTTATTGCAAGTGAGTGTAATCCTGCCTAATATCAATTCTCTTCTTGATAAAGCTATTTCCTGTACTGGACTTGCCACTGTGCAAACAAAGCCTTAATCAATACCACAAGAAATCTTAGCCAGAGAGGTCAACCTGCCACAGAGGAAACACAGCACTAATTAGTGCTGCAAACACTTTTCCTTTAAATCTTTTATTTCCATTCAACCTTGAAAATAATCTGGTCCAAAATTAAAGTTAATTTAGGTAAACGACTGCTTACTTCACCAAAGCATTATTATTGGTTTGGAAATTATATTAACAGAAAGAAATAACGAGCTAAAAATCTTTTAGATGTTGGTGCAAGCAAGATTTCCTCCCCTTTTGATTGAGATGAAATTCAAGATCTGTAAGTGAAATGCCATATCGCTCTGTGATTCTCCACTCCCAATATTCAGGCTCCTGATTTCACCATACATCATAAAATGTATATTTTTAAAATGTTAATTGCTTGGAAATTAAACTAGAATCTAAAATTTCAAAGCATTATAGATAGTACTCATGGCCTAATATTTGTACTACACAGTGCTGATAGGACCTCAGACTAGGATTAATCCCGAGGGTTTAAAAAATAGACTTTTTGGCTTCTCTGTCCACAAAGTTTCAAGGTCAGGCCTGGATGCTGAACAAAGCTAATGTTTTAGGCCATCCAAAATACACATGAATTGTGCGGCTTCAACTGATTTATCTACAGTGAAAGAAGGGTAGATGAACCAAAAGTCATTCTTCCAACTTGCCTGGCAGTAAGAATCGTTCCCATATATTGCCACTATCCATCTTGATTGGATTCCTTAGGTGAAATTAATATGCAGAGTGAGAGCTCATGTTCACCTACTTAGTTTTAATGTCCATGATTGTTATTTAGAAGATTTTTTGCCCAGCCTCTGGAAATCATACTGTGTCATTACATGTAACAGGTGGCTACATCTTCATTATTTCTCACAGTGGATTATGTTCCTGCTGCTCTTTCCCAAGCATCTCCATCCACTTGGTTTTCTCAGGCAGCCTTTTTTTCTCTCTGGCAGTAAAGGGACAGGAGAACATCAGTCTCAAGATATTGCAGATAGCCTGCTTAATGTAGAATCATAGAATCATTAAGGTATCATTTCCAACCTTAATGATTCTATGATTCTATTCTATGATAGGTTGGAAAAGACCTCGAAGATCATCGAGTCCAACCGTCAACCCAACACCACCATGCCCACTAAACCGTGTCCCTAAGCGCCTCATCTACACGTTTTTTAAATACCTCCAGGGACAAGTGACTCAACCACTTCCCTGGGCAGCCTGTTCCAATGTTTAACCACTCTTTCAGTAAAGAAATTTTTCCTCACATCCAATCTAAACCTCCCCTGGCGCAACTTGAGGCCATTTCCTCTCGTCCTTTCGCCAGTCACTTGGGAGAAGAGACCGACACCCACCTCGCTACAGCCTCCTTTCAGGTAGTTGTAGAGAGCAATGAGGTCTCCCCTCAGCCTCCTTTTCTCCAGGCTAAACAACCCCAGCTCCCTCAGCTGCTCCTCATAA
>NW_008824939.1:1285806-1327097 GCF_000699105.1 Pygoscelis adeliae | reverse complement strand
CACTGCCAGCTCATGTTCAGCCGGCTGTCGACCAACATCCCCAGGTCCTTTTCCGCCAGGCAGCTTTCCAGCCACCCTTCCCCAAGCCTGTAGCGTTGCATGGGGTTGTTGTGGCTGAAGTGCAGGACCCGGCACTTGGCCTTGTTGAATCTCATACAGTTGGCCTGGGCCCATCGATCCAGCCTGTGATGTATTCCATCTATATGTGAATACCCATCCATACATGCATGTGTATTCCATGTGCACTGGTAGAGTTGGTGAACAACAGGGAGCAAGGAGGTACCTTCCTAAGTAACCAAGTTCAGTAATGGTGTCCTGTTTGGTGTTAGAGCCAAAGAAGGACTGAGCCAAACCAGCAGAGGAACTTTTTTAAAAATCTAATGATATAACCATTACTTTCATTAAGGGAAAATAAATTCTTGAACTGCCCATAAATCTCCAGAGAATACATATGCAAGTATTTCAGTATTTCACAGCCCTATTCTGCCCTCAGAGAATGTGGGCAGCTCTATTCAATTACAAAGGGTACAGTGTGTCCTGAAGTGATGACAATTTGATGATTATTGTGTCTGATTTGTAACTCTACCCTTATCATTGAACTTGTATTTCTTTTATAAGGCCTATTTTAATATGGTTCTAGAAACCTTTGTCTCATTTCACCCAAGGCAGAAAATACCATCCAAGCTTAAAAGCAGTATTTTTCTTTTTTCCGCCAAAATTAGAGACAGAACGTAGGAAAAAACCAGATGTGTCTACAGCCTGTCCTCCATTTCCTATTAAGTCCTTGTATTCTGATATTGAGACTGTAGTTTAGGAGATAAGGAAATAATTATCGTGATGTGATCCTTTTCAATCTCAAAATATACTTCACGAAGGTAGATTATTTTTCACATAAATGTTTTGCCAGCAAAATATTTTAAATTCAGCTATCAGGGAACGACTTATATCAATTTGCAGAAAATCTGTTCATTTGAGAAAGGAGGGAAACATCCTTCCCTTTTCCTCCAAATCTTAAAGTTTATTTTCAGCTTTGAAGGCAAATATTTGGTTCCTCTAGTTTGAAAGGGCATTCTATTTCAAATTTTTCATTGATTTAACTTTAATACCTGAAATAGCCCCAAAATATTTTCTTAGGTTCAACAAAAAATTTTGTTTCAATATTAAGACACAATCTTTCTTTCTCTTTCTGACTTTTTGAAACTGCTAGTGATTGGATGCTCCTTCTTCCCCAGATTGCTACAAAAGATTCAGCAATTTATCACAGAATCATAGAATCGTAGAATAGTTTGGGTTGGAAGGGACCTCTAAAGGTCATCCAGTCCAACCCCCCTGCCGTGGCCAGGGACATCTTCAACTAGATCAGGTTGCTCCGAGCCCCGTCCAACCTGACCTTGAATGTTTCCAGGGATGGGGCATCCACCACCTCTCTGGGAAACCTGTGCCAGTGTTTCACCACCCTCAGCATAAAAAATTTCTTCCTTATATCCAGTCTAAATCTACCCCCCTTTAGTTTAAAGCCATTCCCCTTTCTCCTGTCGCAAGAGGCCCTGCTAAAAAGTCTGCTGCCATCTTTTTTATAAGCCCCTTTAAGTACTGATAGGCTGCAGTAAGGTCTCCCTGAAGCCTTCTCTTCTCTAGGCTGAACAACCCCAACTCTCTCAGCCTTTCTTCATAGGAGAGGTGTTCCATCCCAGTGATCATTTTCTTGACCCTCTGCAGAATCACCTCCCTCGACCTGCTGGCCACGCTTCTTTTGATGCAGCCCAGGATACGATTGGCCTTCTGGGCTGCAAGCGCACATTGCTGGCTCATGTCCAGCTTTTCATCCACCAGTAACCCAAAGGCCTTCTCGGCAGGGCTGCCCTTCATCCCCCAGCCTGTATTGATACCGGGGGTTGCCCCGACCCAGGTGCAGGACCCTGCACTTGGCCTTGTTAAACCTCATGAGGTTCACACAGGCCCACTTCTTGACCTTGTCCAGGTCCAGCACTCAGCTTGGTGTCATCTGCAAACTTGCTGAGGGTGCACTCGATCCTACTGTCTATGTCATTGATAAAGATATTAAATAGTACCGGTCCCAATACGGACCCCTGCGGGACGCCACTCGTCACCAACCTCCATCTGGATGTTGAGCCGTTGACCACTACCCTCTGGGTGTGACCATCTAACCAATTCCTCACCCACCAGACAGTCCACCCATCAAATCCATACTTCTCTAATTTAGAGAGAAGGATGTTGTGGAGGACCATGTCAAAGTCCAGATAGATGACATCTGTAGCCCTTCCTGTGTCCACTGATGTAGTCACTCCATCATAGAAGGCCACTAGGTTGGTCAGGCAGGACTTGCCCCTGGTGAAGCCATAGTGGCTGGCTTGAATCCCCTCCCTGTCCTCCATGTGCCTTAGATAGCTTCCAGGAGGATCTGTTCCATGATCTTCCCAGGCACAGATGGGGTTCCTGGGAAACTTTCTATCTGGAGTTCCTATGCCACAGTAGCTCAATTAAATAGAAATATGCTATTCTGGACATTAAGCGTCTCTGGAGAGCAGAGAGGTGGAACTAGACTTCTTTGCAAACATCTTTTTCCTCCTGAGCTTTCTTAAAAACTCAAGGGATATCTCCACAGACTTCAGATGGGCTTGGCCACCCATCTTTGCTTAGAGGACTCCATTATTTAAATGGAAAAACTAGAGGAAAGCAAGCAGATCATAGTTGAAGTGGCCAAAAAAAGCACTTAATATAAATACGTGGTAAAAACTCTGTCGAATCTAAGCTCCCACCTATTTCTTCTACTAAAAGCATGGCATTTGGGGCTCTCTGAAACATGTCTGTGAATCTGAAGTTCACTCAATGAAAACAAAACCCCACAAAATCTTAAAAGATAAATGTTGTAAAAAGCCAGCTGTTTTGCTCTGCTGTTTGAAAATAGCTACTATTTTTAATTTTTAAACCATATCTGTAGCTAACCATTTTAAATATTTCCAAAAACCAAATACTTTGTTCTGGGTTGAAAAACAATTTTCATTTGCCCAAGATGTTTGTTGTTTTTAACATTATTATTTCTCTGGAAGTTTTGGGCAGATGCAGCATAACTCATCATCACCATTCGTTCAGTCAGAGAACCACACGCCAAAAAATCAAGATATGCCTTGTCAGTGAAATGTGACTGTCTCTGATCAGTGATGCTGATTTTCAATTTAATGTGTACTTTCTACCCACAAAGAGAAGAGCTTCGTTGTTGTCATTGTGCATGGAAAACGTTTACTGAGTATTAGTATTCTCAGTGTTTTAATTGAAGTACACATAAAGGATCTGTCTCATATATGAGACAATGATTTCTATCTGAATACCTATACATCAATGATTTCTATCTGAAAATTTATACATCCCACAAAACAAAAAATTGACAATTCCCATCAAAATAAAATGTAATTTAAACTAAATCAGAAGCTATAGCTGATTTCCTGACCTGAAAGACGGGCATCAAAGTGTTCTTTAAAAATTAAAAAAAAAAAACCACAACAAACCCATAAAACAAAGTAGCTGTAAAATTCAATCTTATCAGCACTGACTTATCAAATTAATTTCATTAAATTATGAGATAAATTTTTGACAGCTGACCTTTGGTAGTTTTGTACGGAAAAACATTGCAGTAAAAATAGAAAAGCTATTTGTTAAATAGGAAAATATCCATATATTACATTTCATTGGGAAATTTCAAGGAGATGTACATGACTGAGAAGAAAGTACTGTTAGGCTGTGTACAAAAAACGTTTTGGACCTGCTATTCATTTCTGTCCAGAACCCTTACATGTACCTCCTTGGTTTACAGTAACCTTTTGATTTCATTACCAAGTCTGAGACTTTTCTTTGTATGATGTTTAGTCATGTCACGTGCAACAGACATGATATTTTTAGATGTATACAAACATGAGAGATAAACTGAGCAGACAGTACAATTCAAGCAATGTTTGCTAAACTTCAATATAAATATACTGATCTTATTTACCTCAGCAAAATTTCACACAGATTTGAAGTCTAAAAAATTCCACCTTCCCTTTGGGTAAGAAGTAGCTTTCATAGGTAATGAGTGCTTTTTAATAGAATTCAGCATTCAAGCAGTGGTTTACCAGGAGAATTACATAAAGTAGTAAACCTCTATGGGCATATGTATGAAGTGTTGGAGGGGGAACCCTCTCCACATATTTACAAACTCAAGGCCAAGAACTTGCCAGTTAGGAACATGTTTTCTAAAGGAACTAGCAGGTTAGGATTCTTCCATTTTTTCAATGTTCAATTTTAGAAACTTAAAGGCTCATTAAATCCCACAAAGTAGCAAGTACTTATCTTGTAAAAATCCTTCACTGAGATACTCAAAATTTCATGTGCTTGTAAGAATTAGTTCCTCTACAAATTTTAAGTGATAAATTACAGGACATTCCTCAGTAAAGATCAGATGTCTTGGATATGAATGCTTATTTTTTCTTCTCAAATCATCGTCCTTGTTAAGCAGGCGTACACAAATCACTATCCAGTGATGATTAAAATACATATAAGAATGTTAAGGATCAGGAAATCTAAATCTCAAATGACATAGGAAAATAATGGGGAAGACTGGACTTTTTTTTTTATCCACTTGGCTTCAGAAGCTGAAGAACTCTCGGGAGTTTTTTCAGGTCTTTCAGTTTCTCTCGTCTTTTCTTGCTATGTGTGTTTGCATAATTATAGGGAAAATTCCAATTGTTTCATAGATTTAACTGCAGAACAGAAAATTGCTTGCATTTTGTTTTGCTTTTTCATTTCCTTGAGCATTCATTTAACATTATTTTCTTGTCCCTATAATCTATTTTGTTTTTCTTTAACACAGATAACAATTCTGTTGCTGGATGATTTGCTTTGTTCAGTGGGTTCTCTGACAGATATGCATCGTAATGTTCTTTTCATTTGCTTCAAATTTTTATTCTGGCAAGTCTTCAAGATTTTCCAAGTTGTGCAAATAATTTGCACTTAACAGTAGATGTGCAGCATCTGATCTTTCCTCATTTTCCTAAAGAGCAAAGGAATCACTCTTGCTAGTCAAAACTGCCTTTCAGTTATTAGAAACTAAAGTTGTGATTTTCAGTCAGAAAGATGAGGATAAATAGCTGTAGAATAAAATGAGAGTTAAATTCCAGATTAATGAATCATTTAGAAACAATACATCTTTCCCAAATAATCAGCAGTCTTCACTGTCAAAACATAACTTTGCCAGGCTTTTCATCTGACACGCTGTTTAAAATGAGACAAAAGTCGTATCATCTCATTTTCTGGTTCTTTTGAAAACTCCTCATTTTAAGGAGAGAAAATAAGTCATTCACACTTTTCTCATCCATAAGTGCTTGGAGAAGTAAAAATGAAAGTAGAAACTGAGATTGTTGCTTGGTTATAGCAATCACCAAGCTTTGCTCAGTGACTCTGATTGTCCACTCTCTG
The DNA here is from genome assembly GCF_000699105.1 of Pygoscelis adeliae. Taxonomy (NCBI): domain Eukaryota; kingdom Metazoa; phylum Chordata; class Aves; order Sphenisciformes; family Spheniscidae; genus Pygoscelis; species Pygoscelis adeliae. The sequence continues at coordinate 1,321,625 of NW_008824939.1, read as the reverse complement.
CTCTCCTGTTTTCACTTGGTATATACAGAATTTGATATAAGGAAGCAGACCATTTCTGCAGTCATCTTCTTTATAAACTGAAGCCAATTGCATTAAAAGTACAATAAACAGTGTCCCCTTTTGATCTGTATTACCTTATTTTCTCCAACAGGTAACATAGCCTGTTGAGACAAGTTCAGAATTCAGCTCTTCTTCATAAGCAGTTAAGGTTAACCAAGGGGCTGCAGATAACAAAGGCTATTATTTTTTAACAAAACCTGGTGAACTAACTTCCACAAAGAGTGTTAAAAGAGTACAGATTAGCTCAATTATAAGTCATTTTTCTTGAACAGTTGCTCTTACTCTGTTTTCCTTTATGTGAGTGCTCTGTTTATTTGGCAGTGCTAGTATCTTTCTCCTACAGTGGCTAGAGAACACTGTTTTCCTCACTTTCCTTCAGTAAAACCACAGGAAAGAACCAATGCAGGTTTCTTCCAAGACAGACTCTTTACTCAAAGAAGCCTGGATGGAGGATAAATCCAGAACAGGAGAAGAGATTTGACAGATGACAATCATGCTCTGCTAAGTGGCACTAACATACTAACAACAGGTAACTTACTAACGACAGGTAACATACGATGATGAAATGGGAGAAGGAGCAGGATAATTCACATCCAGTCAAATCAGCTAAAATGCTCCCATTGACTTCAGAGGTGACTATGGCCATGAAAGGTCTGATGTTTGTCATATTGCATCCAACAGAAGAGAGGTGAGATAAAGACAAACTTCAGATGGTTTTGAGTCCATTCTGCCATAATCTAGCACCCCAAAATAATGTTGCAATGGGTAGTGTTATGGAGGAAATTGAACAGTGCACGTATCATGAGACTGTAAATTGATGAATGCTAGGAGGGAGGCTATTGCTAAATATAAGGCTTTACCCACTTGGAAAACAGGGATTTGAGTTTTGCAGCTGAAGATATAAAAACACAGATCTCTGCCACGTTAATTAATCATAACTCGAGGATCAGCTGCAGCAATTCATTATACTGCCCATACATCAGAAAACTTCAACATGCTCCCAGCTCGTTTCATGCTAGAATTGAAAACTATCTGTAGATTACACTGGAATTGTTCAAAAAGACAGAGGCAATGTAGTGCCTACATATCAGTCTAGACAGTTCAGACAGAAATATTTGATTAATTTTACAATAGAGAGCAATCCTAAAATAGAAGTCCCATCCATGTTGCTTCCACCTGAAAAGATCCTCAGTGTGGCTGGTAAACTTTTGCAAATGTAGCTCTTCATCTATCGCCACAAACATTTTTTTGCAACTGCACAGATAGCTCAAAAGGTTCTGCAGTCACAGGATTTCCCAATACCTATTATAGGATCTTTTAACCCTTTAGTCCAGCAAGTCAGGACAAAGTGGAGTCCTGTAGGACAAGAATGAATGTATAAGCAGAACTGTGTTCAGTTCCTCATCCCAAATCAAGCTATGCCTAGCTCTAGTCGATGTAGCCAGTGCCAGTGGTTTCTACTAGTGTCAGCCAATGCTGTTTTAAGAAGAGAGAGAGAGAGGAAAGAAAGATCACCAATGAAGGGTATATATTGTCATAAGCATATGTAGAATATGTCAGAGAGGGAACAACAAACTGCACATTTATTTTCCTATCTATGGCTATTTCTCTAGCTTGCCTCTTAAAACTCCATTCCCAAATAGCAACAGTCTCAGTAGTATTAGTGACCTTTGGCAACAGCATTTCTAACTTTTGGGGCTACATTGATTTTCTCTGACTTCCATGTAGCAATTTGGCATCTTATTGACCCAGAGCCACAAAGAGGGCAGTATAACTAGCAGCAGAGGACTTTGAGAGATTTTTTTAGGACAACAAACTATAACATGAGCTGGTGCAGGCTGCAGGGAAAAAAGCATCCATGCTACTCTCTAGATTCAGGCAGTTCTAGCGGACTGACAACTGTGTTTGGCGGATGGTAGCATTGGTTGATTTGTCTCAAGAGTAGTTTGTTAGCCACGGGCAGTACTTGGCTTGCTTGTCTTCAAGTGTGTGTCTAGGCTCCAAAGGGCTTTTGTTTCAGTTTGCAAAAATCAAAATGAGTAAACGCCTAGGTGTTTTAGAGCGTATTAACATATTAACACATAAAAGCACAGAAAGTATGAGAACCCTCTCAAATTAACTTGTTGTCTAGTAATGGTTGAAACATTTCAGGGAATTCCTGGGGATCTCTTTTATACATGGACCATGTACATCCTATTCATTTGCTGGGGTTTTTTTTAGTAAAGATTAATGCATATTCCTTTCCCCTGTGTACTACAATAATTTTGACAGCAGTAAATGCTTGGAATCCTTGCACAGATTTACTCTCATAGTGAAATTCTCCTGTATTCCTATTTAAAACTGTGCAATGTACCAGCTTGCTAAAGGCTTGAAATGGATTGCTTTGAATTACATCCTGTGGAGGAGAGTCTACAGCCATCCAGCCTGGTGCCTCAGCCTGGATGATTTTAATCCTGCTGATCTCTATTACTCAGTAATTACAAATTAATCTGGCCTAAAACTGAACGGTTCTACAGCCTTCAGAAGACCTACACTGATGCTTCCCAGGAGAATACTGTCCCCTGAGTACTATTTGAAAGTTCTTTTATTTTTATCTTAAAGGAAACCAAAGGTGTTTTGTAGACTATTTGTGAGAAAACTTTATGTTTACCTTTGTGGTGTTCTAAGGAACAGCATGAGTCATGAGGAAATCACAGCCTTGAGATAACTCCCCTAGATTCTTATCATCACAGCGGGCAATGGGTTCAGTCCTAGAGTACCCTTTCTTTGTTTCACAGCTGTTTTTTTTACAGTTATATAAGCTATACAGCTATGTTAGCCGACTGCATTAAGGGTTATAGCTCAGCATAACACTCAAACAACTGTACTGAAAAAAAAAAAGATTAAGAAACAGAATGACTAGCCTCAATGAGGAAATAACATGGAACAACATGAGCTGTCTTTCAAAAGAGTGACTTATTCCAACTAAAAATTTCTGGGTATGTATATTTCAGTTGAGGATAAATTTTTGTCCAGAACTTTACTTATCATATAAGGCTCAGTTCTGAAGTCTTTGTCTATGGACCCAGCTAAAGGAAGACAGAAAGAAAAGGACCTGAGGATTACCCAGAAAGCATCTGAAAGTTTCATTTTAGTGTTAATATACTCCTTTCAATTAGGCAGTAAAATTGCTAGGATACCCGATATCAGAGACTGCTATATTTTTAAATCCCCAATTTCATACTCTTTACTTAGTTGCACTTCTCTCAGATGTCTGCCTGAGGGTTTAAGAATTTGCTACTCCCTGCTACCCATTTTGCAACTCCTTTTAGATGTCTAATACAGTTTTGTACTCCTTTAACATCAGTTCATTCCTGAAAAGCACAAACAAGCATCTGACACAGAATTGTAGTGAGGCACTCCAGGAAATCCCCAGAGCACGAAAGGGATATAATACTACTTATTTCCAAATCTGCTCATGTATAACAAGGGTTAGCACACACTTCCTCAGAGTATATTTGTCTTCAGTAAGGCAAGAAAGGAAAAGACTCCAGTGAATTTATTTAATAATTGATAGTGGAAATAGACTCTAATGAAATTTCCATCATCCAGAAACATGAACTCTATATATACTGTCATTCATCTGCTAATAGCTGACTTGGCAGCTTCCTTGAATTCCCTACTTGGATACAAACAGCCAATCCACTCCTCCTGTGATAAAGCTCTGCAAATCCCAAGGGAACCAGAGAAATGCTAGGGCTGATGCATAGAGGCTGTATACCTCCACAGCAGCACAAAGAAGAAGCTGCTAGGGAAGCCCCATTAGAGATGAACCCTGCTGTGGAAGAAAAATCAGAATGTTTCAAAGTGTATTTATCTTTTTCTTTGTAAATCCTTTATGGGTTGGAGTTAGCAGAGGACTTGGAAACCCTCCAGACAAGCACAGAACCTAGGTCTTCTGTCCAAGCTTGACACAGCCCTTTTACTCCCTACCATTTACACTTGGAAGATTTGTGGGCTGATAAGTGGATATATTGAGACAGAAACTCCCAACATACGATGGCAAACTAATTTCTCCATAGTACCCATCCTTTATTCATTCTATATCAAGTGGGAAGTCTCCAGTTGCTGTTGTGTCTTCTTAAGGCACTGACAGGCACTGTGTAAGTACTAAGCACTGTATTTTCATATAGCTTGTATGCTTATATAACTTACCCTGAATAAAAGTGCATGTATTGTGTACATGCTATGAGAAAGATGAAAAAGATATGCTTCTGACTGTAAACAATCAAATGTTTGGAGATAATGATAAAAACTGATACTGGGCTGCTTAGTGAAATATATTTTACAAGAATCACTGCTCTTGAATCTCCTATTTGACCATGTATAAAATTGTAAGACTTCCACCATTTCTATGGGTGAAAGAGCAGAGAACTATACAAAAGACAATACTTTATTAAAATAAAAATATATTTTTATTACCAGTATAATAATTTTTCCTCTGAATGAGATATTTCCTATCTCAAATTCCATTAGTGTCCCATATTTCTAAAAATAAGTTAACTGAGAAGCACAAAGGAGAAAAACAAATCTGTTGTTTCCTAATAAAGCATTTGTTGTCTAATTTCAGGCCTCAAACATGTCATCATCTTACTACATATACAGATTTTCTTCGATTTCAGTAGGATTAATGTTATGCAGGTGTCTCCAGAACCAGGATCTTTTAAAGCAGTCACATCAAATACTTGCAGAAGACTTAATCTAATGATAACTTTTGTATCAGCTTTGTCATACAAAAAGTAATTTCATGTGTTTTACAACAGTGCAGCTGTGACTACAGATACCCAGATACCCAATTTATGGTGAATATTTTATTCTCTACCAGCAGGTGTTCAATCCAAACGTTATTCACCTCCTTAGTCAGAGAGATCTCAGGGCTCAGTTTAATTTTCCATGACAGCTAAGCTCTTCCATGGCTGACTACACAAGGTTGCTGTTGAAATAATTCTTCACCTGTTATCCTCAGTAATCAATAGTCTACTCTAATATTTATACTAAGTCAAACACCTCAGCCAGTTATTGTAGCTTTTATATTACCTGTATGTCAACAACATGTACAAGTGTATGTATAAATGTCATAAAATAATACTTTTTATAGTCTCTGATCATTTGGTCCATTTAAATAATTTATATGCCAAAGTAGGCAGGAGGTTTTTTTCAATATCTCCTACTGCTTTTGAAGCACTTGTAAGAGCTCCTAAAATCAGAAGGCACTGGGGAATATAGACATTTCTGAAGCTAGAATTAGGAACCCTAGAGGAGCATTCCATATGGAAAATACACTTGCATCTACTGCAATAATTTAATGCATCACATTCCTATCAGGTTGGTAGCAAGCATCTTCGAGGTCAGAAGCAAAGCGAGCAAATCGGAAATGTGAGCATTATGAACATAAAAGAAAAGTAAAAACCTTAGTAATGCTTAAAAGAAACAGAACCACAGCCAAAACCAAAGCAACTCAATAGCCTCCATATATTCATACAACTCTATGTTGATTTGGTTGTCCTCCTCTTTTTTTCTGAGTGAATAGAAGTCTACTAAGTCCAGTTCCTTTAGGTACAGGGCCACCAAAGTAAATACCACTTCATATAGAGTGTTAACATGAATAAAAGTCATTTTTCCTTCCTTGAACAATGCACTAAATAAAACACAATAGCTAGTAAACACTACAGAAGCAGCAGCACTGCTATATTTATCCAGCATCATACATTGGAAAAGAAACAGGTGGTCTAGATTGTTAATTGAAATGACAAATCAAATATGATAAGTGCATCTGATACACTACTAATAGTAAGTGAAATATCTAGTCAATTGCTGACTTTATAAACTGCATGATAATGTCTTTTCTATTGAAAGGCACTCACTGTAGTCATAGAGTATAGTTACAATAATTTCAGCAATATTTGAAAAAACTTAGCTGCAATTTCTCATTTCAAGCCTTTAAGGAAAGCTTTAATTATTAAAAAATATTACAGATTGAAAACAGAAATACCCTGGTAGCAATTCCCTTCCGTTTTCCCCATCCCAAATCATTAATAAATGTCATCAGTTTAGGGCAGCAAAAAGGTCTTACTTTTATGTATGCTTGAAAATGATGTTTCATTGTGCCTAAGAAGGACTGGCTTTACATGGCCTTGTTCAATTTACTTTGGCCAAGGTTCCTCTGATTTGAGGATTAGTTGAAGTAGTAGTAGTTGAAGTAGGTAGTTTTGACTAACTTCCTTAGTCAAAAATGGTGAATGTTTAAAAGGACAATCTTGCAGACTAGCGGGCAAACGATGAGATTACAAAACTGCAGAATAACTAAACATCAAATTTTTGATGCATAGGCAAAAAAAATTTTTTTTTCTTTTTTTCTTGAAAAAGTTAAGTAATCAATAGGGAAATATGACACGATCCAACAATTTGGAATTTAAAGAAAAGCCAAAAACCTCTAAAGTAATGTTTTAAGAGAACAAGAATATCTACAACGTGATCAGAGCATACATCAACACTCTGAATGAATATATTTCAGAATAAGCTTGTGATTTGCCATATTTATTGGTATGTTTATAGACCTGCAACCATTCTGGTTACAGCTGAATTTTTACACTACCCTTCGCAATGTAATCTGATAAACATATATGGAGAACTGGTAGGATACCTCTCAGCGAAAGCAAGCTCGTACCAAAAACAGGGGAAAACGGCCTTTACTTGTTAAAGTTTTAGTTATGGGGGCCTCAATACTCATTTTTCCTTGGACATACCATTTTTAAATAATTTGAAACAATGTTTCAAACACAAGAAAAATTTTGTTAATTCTATTAGCACTTACTGCACAGAGTAAAGGTGGGACAGGACATGAAGAAGCAAGGACTTAGCTAATAGTATTATGCTTTTTCTCTAGAGAAAAGAGAAACCTTGCCCTATATAATTTTTTTTTCTACTTGTCTTCAGTGTGGTAGTATCCTAGATATCTAGATTGTTACGATCATTTGTCATATATGCAACAGCTGTGGAACAGTTTAACAGTCATCAAAAGATTTAGCATTTAGATATGACACTGAAAGGTCAGGATGTGCACAAAGCAAGCATGGAAGAGCTATGAGCTAGACACCATGAAGGTGGAATGTAAGACTCAGCAAAGTATATCATGAAGATTAGGAAACGTAACTGGAGGGTGAGCAAACAGAGTGTCTGAGTGACAGAGAAGACAGCAGCCTTCAACATACAAGTGGCTTTGCAAGTGACAGACACTTAGCAGCAGATGCAACAAATATCCTACAAGCAGGCAGTATTATCCAGGTGAAATTTTTGGCACTACAATGGAACAATTAATTCAGTCAATGCTCGCAGCGAAGCAGCAGAAGAAAATCAGGAGAGAAATAAAATACAGGAAACTAAGCACAAATAGAAGTGTTTACCGATTTATTTTCAGTGAATATTTCAGAATTATTCTGTAGCTAGTGGAAAATAAACTTCAGAATGCACAGCATAAACATTTTATTTTGACACTAGACAAATACATTTTGAAGTCACTGAATCTTTGCTGTGGAACTAAGAGGTAAGGGAACTCCAGCCACAAACCAAGTTCTGTTTTTTACTGTCACTGCTAAGTGGAAAACTTTATTTAATCAGGAACTCCACTGGTATAAACCAGACTAGCTCCATTGATATTAATGGCATTATAATGATTTACTCATCAACAGATTGATGCATTAAATATTTGAAAATGCTAGACAAAGAATCTCTTTTCCTAGGAATAAGCATGACTGAGTCGTTCCAGCGCTTCCAGATCCCACAGAAGAAACTATCTTGTCGTGGTTTAACCTCAGTCGGCAACTAAGCACCACACAGCCACTTGCTCACTCCCCCCCACCAGGTGGGATGGGGGAGAGAATTGGAAAAGCACAAGTGAGAAAAACTCGTGGGTTGAGATAAAAACAGTTTAATAATTGAAATAAAATGATAATAATAATAATATGATGATCATAATAATAATACACAAAGCAAGTGATGCACAGTACAATTGCTCACCACCCGCCGACCGATGCCCAGCCAGTCCCCGAGCAGCGGCCCCCCCCGGCCAGCTTCCCCCCGTTTATGTACTGAGCATGACGTCACATGGTATGGAATGTTTCTTTGGCCAGTTTGGCTGTGCCCCCTCCCAGCTTCTTCTGCACCTCCAGCCTTCTCAGTCAGTAGAGCATGGAAAACTAAAAAGTCCTTGACTAGTGTAAGCATTACCTAGCAACAACTAAAACATTGGTGTGTTATCAACATTGTTCTCATCCTAAATCCAAAACACAGCACTGTGCCAGCTACCAGGAAGGAAATTAACTCTACCCCTGCCAAAACCAGGACATATCTACGTGTCTGCAGAGGCTCTGAGATGCTCTGTAGAGTGTAGCAGGAGTAAGGAATTAAACACAGTGCAGAACACAGTGGCTGTGGTTACATATCTCTGGTTGGTGCATATCCACTTTCAGGACTATATTTCTTTCTCTCTTCAAACCATAACGCAATCAGCTGACAAGCCAGCTATCTGTCAAGGATACATACAGCAAGTGGTGAACACTGTGACATGCTCCTATGGAAATAAGATTAAGTTTCCGAATAGTCTGTAAAACACACTCATTGTGCATGCTTCCTACTGGGAAAGCACTCTGGGTTTTGCCAGCCAGGCCTTTCCACTTGGCATTGACCGCTTCTGTGTAGCTGGATCATGTCTCATAGCGTGACAGCTGAGCTCTGAATGTTACTGTGCAGAGGGGCACCATTGCAGACACCTTCCTTCCCACCTCCCTTTGACTTCGTAAAGTCACAGAAGTCCATAGACTTCTGAAATACTTCAGCACAGGACAGGCTCTTCAGTCTTGGGGACAAGGCAGAACCTGCAATAGGACTGGAAGGGGCCAAATGTTCAGCAGCTGACAAAAACAGACGTATTCACCCCTTTTGGCCAAAGGTATAGCTAAGCAGGAGATGTCTGTCAATATACGTAGCAGTTAAAAGGCCTGAGAGGATGAACAGGAAAGACTTCCCCCCAAAAAATAAAAGAGAAGTGGATACGCTTTCCTCAAATAAAAACAAATTTTACACACTTACAAGAGAAACGGTTAGAAAAGACCTAGTGATAACTCACAGCTCTCACTGATGGTATCACAACAAAGAAAACTGCAGAGCAGGGAATCCATTCAGTGACTATTTGGTTACATTTCATTGGAGCGGGAAAGGTGATGCTATAAATAAAGCATCAGATCAATATAGGTGTATCGCGATATTATCTAAAAAAGTCTGAGTCACGTTCAGCTGCTTGAATGGGCTGGTAGAAATTGGAGTTAACAGTTTCCAAACTAAGTGTTCAGGACTAACTGAAAGTCTAAAAGTGACAGAAGAATCTACAGAGATTTGGGGTTATCCAGGACAGGAACTATAGTTCTGTGTGTAGCACAGAAAACCAACGTGGCTAAAACCGTGTTGTGTGACTTTGGAAATTGCTCAGACTAAAAATATGAAAGAAATTGTAGGAACTTAGAGGATCAATTTTCACCTAATTTCAATGTAATTTTATTGTCTAACTCCTTTAAACGTTAGAAAAAACCAGCCTAAAAAGATTCCTAATTAAAAGCTGGGAATAATGATATTTAAGCAGAAATGATTTTTCAGTTAATATTCCCACTGGTTTGGGGTTTTTGTTTGTTTGTTTGTGGTGGTGTTCTGATGAATGATGAAGAAGAACAGGAGACTATCAGTGCTTGGCATTATTATTAGAGCGAGAGAGAAGAAAAACATCAACTGCAAGACTCATTTTTGCTATTGTTCCATATAAAATTTTAAATTATCACAGAATTTATATTTGTCTTTAAATAGCAAGAGACTATGGCATTATTTCCATAGTATAGTCTGATGATCTGAAACTAAGCTGAAGGTGTTAGGGCTATAGATATTCTGGCTTCTATTTCTAGTCATTATTTAGTAAAAATATTGTAATTTTGTCTTTTTAAAGGAACAGATTTATAGTTTAGGAGAAGATAAATTGACATGAAGATTTGAGAAGTAAAATCTAAAAGAGGATTAATTCCATTGACATTTTCAGGTATCATAAGTGATAGCTCTGTAAAATTTCAGACATTTAATTATTCATGGCAGCAACAACTGTTGGTGATGAAAATAAATAACAGTTAATGACCTTGAGAACATTCCACTGACAATTGTCTTTGCTGGAGTTTTTTCTATATGCTTTGTAATATAATCAATCAAATATATATATATATGCAATCAAATAATGAACAAGGGTTTACATTTGGATCATTACTATGTACGAAAATGCCTCTTAGGAAAAAAATTATTGGAACAAGTATGCATACACCACAGTATAAGCTATAAAATGAAAAAATGCATGCTGTGAAAAAGTTGAAAGGGTTAGCCTTTGAGGGGGACAAATTCACTTGCGAAACTGAAATTATGATAATATTCTAACTATTATAATTGCTGCTAAAAACTGGCATAAAAAGGCCTATGAAATATGTCCCTTTGCAGAAGAACAGAACTGGGGAGAAAAAGACCAAAATGCAGTAAAACACATTTTAAAGGAAGAGTATAAAAAATCTGAAGTATCAAGAGGTTGCAAAGAAAAGGAAGTCAATATTTGGAAAGAAATTAAATTAGAACAACCTAGCTTTGATCTAACAGGCTGGTGTGAGTGGTTGATGACTTCCTTAAGTGGAAAAAAGCGTAGTCTAGTATGTGCATTCAAAACAGTCAGTTAGCAAAATCAGATTTTCATGATAGAAAACACAATTTACAATTGAACACACCAAAAACAGTTGTGTAAAGATATCTTCATACTCTTGAAACAAGATATGTTTAGCTTAATACTGGTTCATCTGTTATGTCACTATGGAAACAAGCAAAAAATGTTAATTTGTCAATCTATAAAGCTGTGAACAACTAGAGATCACATCCTGGTCCTGGGATGATGGACTCTAAACAAAGCAGAACCACTTCAGTTCTGAATGCAACTGGAAGCAAGTCAGAGCCTTCTAGGGTGAATTTCATCAGAAAGAGGAATAATTGCACACAATACCATGGAGCAAGTTCAGTCTTAAGGGTTCTAATTTTGTTTATTATCCTGCCACAATCTCTGACCTAGGACTTTTCATATTTTATTTTCAGCTAAGAATGCTGTTAGAAACAGCATGTAGATTAAACAGTTAATGCTTGTACAAAACTTAAAAGAAATAATGAACAATCTACTGTTTTATGTTATTCTTATAAAAGATGTAACAGTGCATAATTTGCAGGTATAATCTTACTATAAAATAGTTAAAATCAAATTATTAAAACCACCTTTTTTTTAATATTCAGCCAAATTTTTAAAAAGAGTTAAATAGATAAAAACTGCTGATAGTTTAAATTACGTGCATTTATTTTTAATACATCACATTCAGATCAATCATACATTCCTAAACATAATCCTCTGTTTATATCCTGAACAAGGATAATTTCCTGATCTGGGACTATGTTGAACAAACACTGGTTTCACCACCAAAACCAAGCATTTCCTAGCATTTCTTACAGAGAGCTGTATTAGAACAAACATGGCTAGCCCTTTGTAAACACTGGTTTTCAACATCTGGTCTGTTAGCAATATGAGCTTTAAAATAGGTTTACACTTAAAGCAATTTGTTAGTTTAGTCCCTAAAACTCATACATGACATCTTTTGAATACACAGTCATAACCGACCATATTTGCACTAAGAAATATCTGATTTTCACTAGAATACAGTAACGTAGTTTGTACTGCAGCAATGAATGTAATGTTTCTTTTTAACTTTCAAGGCTGATTTTTATGGGATTTTTGTGTATTCTTTAAGACTCTCTTAATAGTAGTAGTTCCATGGGGAAACACTAGCATAACGTATCAGTTTCTATAGTCCTGGATTCTTGTTTTTGTCTTATAAAACATATGGGCATCTGTTATGCATAAGGTGCAAATTTCTCCTACATAACATTCAGTAATCTTTCAGTATTGTTCTCCATAAACTCAGGAGGAATAATGCAACGTTAACCAGCACTTGCACCTCAGCAATCTCCTCAATGGAAACAATATTATGAGAAATGTCTTTATTATTGCCCTAACCAAATTCTGTGGCATTTCAAAATGATATCTTTTATATGGAAATTAAGTAAAAGGGTTTTTTAATGTAAAAAAATAAAGTTCAAAATTCCAGTCTGGTATGTAAAAGGTATTTTAAAAGTATATTTAAAGTACACATAATGGAAACTATGACAGAATCAAACCAAAATTGACATTTTTTGCCTTTGAAAATCTTGAAAATTATTTTGAAAGTAATTTGTCAGTTTATTTCCCTTATCCATTTAAATAGTATGGCAGAGTGAGTATATTTATCATACTACATGTTTCAGCAAAGATTATTATTTGCACAGGAGTAATATCTGGCTGAGTAGTTAAGCACCTTAAATACTTCTGTGTTTATTATTTATTTATTTATTATAATCTTTGAGGAATGATCATGAGATTCAGATTTCATAATCATTCTTCAAAGAGAGTGGTTAAGCAGAAGTATCGTTCAAACATACATGGAATCATTAGAGTAGGCTTTTTATTTCCTAATAATAAGCAAACTGGCTTTATTCACAACTAATGTTTGGGAAATTTATATTCTTCTACAAATAATTGCATCCATATAAGCTAGTACTGATATTTGGTTTCAAATAAGAACATTTATTATTCATTGTTCATTAATCTTTATTTGCTGTTTATAATGCATTATTCTCTAAAGCTAATGATTACTTTCATCTGAGCGGGAAGGGAAAAAAGTAATACCATACAACATCATTCACTCATGAGAAATAAGAATTATTCAACAGATTAAACAAGCAGTTCATCATCTATTAATTTATAGATAATTTACTTGTCGATATTGAAGCATTACACATACATCTTCCAAAAATAGAACTGAAATAAAATTAAAATCAGAAGTTCATGTAAAAGAGGGGAGTTGAGTTTTTGTCCACATCTGCAGTGATATCAACTGAGATGGTAAGCTGAGAAATAGGTTTCTATTTCACTCCCAAAATCGAGGTAGTAGAAGTATAAAAAGGAAGCATCAAAAAATCATTTGTGTGGCAGAAATAACATTTGGGGGGGAGCAGGAAGTTCCCTAACTTCTTCGAATTTGTTTTGAATAAATTAATTGGAACAGAATTTCTCTCAGTATTTTAAAACTCAACTAGTTTAAACTCCATTCCAAATGGTTTAAAAAAAAAAAAAAACCCACAAAAAAAAAGCTTATTTAATTTGATGGCTACTATTCCAGATATTGGACAAAATCTAGCATTGAAATGTTCATTTGAAAGTATTTAAAATGGAGTTATATTTTAAATCCTGCTTTATCTGCCCAGTGGGCCTTTTATAGTTCATGCATACATTTGTCTATACCAAGTCCTTTTCAGCAAATCAGAATGTAAGCCAATACACTGGGAAGAAAGAAATGCAAATAATAAATTGTCTACTCAAAACTTCTCTGACCCCTGCTAGTCCACTCCTACTAAGTATTATTATCTTGGTTTCCCTAGTATTCATGTGCCACTCAGCCAGCACTGACTGGCTTCCATGGGCATTTTGCTTATGGACTAACAGAAAAGATACCCCCTGTGTGGAGACATGACTGTTTGTATATAATAGTTCCGTAAGTAGAGATAAATTAGACAACTATATCAGTTTGTTTTTCTGATGCTTCATCTGTTCAGATCTGTTTATTTTGCCGAAAGCAAAAAGCAATTTCCACTGGCAAAATTGCTGTAACTTTGAGAAACAAATTGGAAGACCACAGTGGTAGGCAAAAGCAGTACATTTAACTGCCTCTGCAGGACACATGCCCAGACACCATATTATTCAGCTCTTAAGTGTCTGCTGTAGAAACACAGTCTCCCATTGTTGGAACTTAATTTTTTTTTTTCTATGAGCTTTAGATCCTTAGTAAAAAATAGCTTTTCTTCAGTATTTCAACATAACTGGAGAGATTTTTACACTGCAGCGCATCCTCTCTTCCACATGCATTTCCCCACTGGAGCAAGGGTCTTCCTGAATTCTAACAAGAACTACATTTCAGAGTTTATCCATGTTATTTTCCATTATTTAGGATAACTCTGGACAATGAAAAGTCTTCTTAGTGGTTCCCATGACAACAACCTTTCAGTTACTAATCCTGAACATACGGCTGGGGTAAAAGGATGTTTCAGGGAGGTGCAGCACCAGTTACAGGAAGTAATAAGGGGATGGCCTTATAAAACTCCTACAACCTTAGGAGTGTCCCTAAGGCTGGGGGGACTTCAAGTCTATTAATTAGTGCAAAAACTGCTCCCATTTAGTCTAGTTGACAGATTACTCCAAAACAATTTTCTACATGCAAGAAATTTATGTTGCTTCAGTTGTCTTCCAGGATAAATACAGCAGAGAGTCCAGTGCTAGGAATTTTTGAGACGAGGTTGGCCAAAAAAACATGTTTCAGGAATGACTAATACAATTGTCGTCACAGATAACTTCATCTAAAGATACAAGCAAATCATGGTTTGCATGGAAAGGAAATATCATGTATTAGACCAACTACTATAGCTGGAAAAAAGAGGTAAGCCTTTAGCGCACAAAATCTTTTAGAAGATGAAATTGAGTCTGTCCTAAGTATGCAATGGGTGTCCTGGCCCTGTGATTCACTGATCTATAAGCCTATGACTCTGCAGTTCATACGCCTTAAGAAAATGCTTCATAAAGTTATGAAGCATATGTCTCATTATGAGTATAGCAGCTGTCACCTGGACTGCAAGGCTGAATGAGGCATTTATTAAAATACAAACTCTTAAGCCTGGAACAAAAAAATCTTAGTTTTTAGCCGAGAATTGTAGCAGACCAGTGTCCTCAGTGGTTCAGGCATCTAACATTGATCAAATAGGTACATAAGCTTATCTTTGATGATTTAACATGTGGGTGAAAGGGGATCTGAAGTTGAATTTTCCCCAAAACAGTACTCTTCTGAAAAAATCTTTAAATGTGTATCGAGGGAATATAAATACATTTTCTTTTCCCCCATTACTGTCAGGTTATTTTCTAATTGGTGATCAGCGCTTGTAATTCACAGTGAGATCGCTGTCAATAAAAATGTTTAGCATCTCGGGACTTGGCTCTGAAATGTTATTGAATTAAATTATTGTCCTGGATTTGTCATGATCATCCAACCTTCCATTGTGATGGAATACCTGAATGCACAGCACATTCCTGCAATCAGTGTTGCATTAAATCTTTCAAATAGCAGACACAAAAGAATTGTATATAGAAAACTTTGGCTGAGAATACAATTAATTGTATTAGTTAATTTGTGCCTTTTATATTTTTTTCCTAATTTAAGCTGAAGCAGACATAAAGCACAGTATTTTTCTCTATATTTTTTGTATAAAAAATAATAGAAATATTGCAGAAATAAGTTGTTGCAGAAATAAAACTGCAACACACTTTTTTGAAAAAAGTTTGGAACACCATTTGCAAAGGTGAGCATAAGCAATTAAAAGAATCATAGCGCATGATTGCCTGCATAGCAAGAGACTAGCCATGATGTTGCAAGATGCCCTTCCAAATCTGTTTTAAATGTATTTATCCTAATTGAAACATCTTAATTTCATAAAAGTACCTCTATTTCATTAAAAATAAGAAATATTGAGTAGTTATCTACATTAGTGTATATACTTCTTTGTGCATATAAAACGTAAAATGCTTTATCCTGTTGCTTTAATTTTCACTTTGCTTAAAGAAAATGGAAGCTTCTTGTATCATTTTTGAATGTGGTATACTCAGTCTTTAAGTTTAAAGAGCTAGTGCCAGTGGTACAGAGTTAATAACCCTGTTAAGTTATACTAGCCTATTGCAGAATAATACCATGTTGAACTTCTGTGTAATATTATGCCTATGAACTAAATCTATTCTGACATTTTATTTGAGCATCTCCAGCTCCAGACAGGTTAGGTACTACGGATTATCCTTACCACTTAGGTAAAACAGAACCAAAGGTAGAAGGTCTCTATTAACATCCAAATCCAGTGCATGTATGTGCATATCTGTATCAGTTGCCTATGCCTAACTTTCAACACAAACCTACATTCAGTTGAACTCTGACAATGTACTTGATATAACTACAGTTGAATGGATCCCTTATTTACAAAGCACTCATGGGATGTGACAATTAGAAACATAATTTATTTCTATAGGAGCCCTTTGAAGTTAATTTAGCTACATGAAAATTTTGAAAACTTTTTCCTGTGCAATGTCAATTCCAAAGTTTGAAGAATAGAGGACTATACAGTTGAGTAGGATTGAAAAGAATGGTCCATCCTTTGCTTCCCAGACTCACAACACTCTTTTTTCTTTTTCTTTTTTTTTTTTTAATAGTCTTTAACTATTCAGATGACAGGAAAATTTTTTAATGTATCCAGACTGTAAATTATGCAGCTATGTCTTTCTGAATCCACAGAAAGAATAAAGCAATAGCCAAGAGAGTAAACTACTCCCATTTACTTCAACAGGTGCTGACACAGAGGCCAGTGATGATAATTTAAATGTCATTGTTCATCCAAGTACATATTGCAAAAAAGAGAAAATATTGCAGAGAACTACACTAGAGAACTACACAAAAGCTAAAGATCATCCTAGATAAAAACACGGAGAACATCAGATTTGTCAGCCTGAATATTGATTAATCTTATTCAATCACATTAAGCTAACTCAGATGAGCTATGATTGAAAAATAAATCCAATTCTGACTGTCAACACAAGAATACAGACAAGTCCATTGTGAGCATTAATTTTGAGTAGCTTTTAAATATCTGCTAATACATCACACAGGCAGGAAAGGGGCATAATGGGTTTGTTTTCCTGAAGGACAAAGCAGGTTGCCAGATCAGAAATGAACTAATAAAACCTGGCATTTGTTACTGTAATTGCCTATGATGGAGCAGGTTTTTCACATTCCAGAATAAAAATTTGAAGAATTTGCACCATATTCCATTGGGCAATAGTGCCAAAATGGATTTGCATTCAAGTTATCACAAAGTGCATATAGAGACAAGATTTGTCAAAACATTTTGAAATGTGTGATGATGTCTTTAATGCCTGTCAAAGAGGTATTGAACTATGACAAATAAAGTTAAAAAACATGGGCTCATTTGCTAAAATGCTGCATACATATCTAAATAGATCTTTCTATTAAGCTGATTCTCTGCATGACTGTCACAACCAAATCTAATATAAATAGCAGTTATAAAAAAATCTTTTAAAATAAATAAAAGCCAAGATTTGTTAATAATAAAAGCAGAATGTTGGGATCGAAAAATATCTTCTCTTTTTCTTCAGTCACAAAGATTCCCCATTTTAAAAGCTTACAGTGAACAAAAATTGTAGTTTACAGAGTTAATTTGGAAACTGATGGCATCACCTTTGTCATTTATTTAACATTTCCCTACTCATAGTGTTGTCTTTTTAAGGTGACAAGATATGGTAGCAGTATCTGCATGCCTGGTCATTTACATCTAGTCTTGAGATACAATTACAAATAGTATTCTATGTCTATTTTAAAAGTGTGTATTTGGCATGTTTGACTAATTTTTTTCATCCTCTTTTCTGGTCAGAAAGGTCACCACTGTGTAATGGTGTCTTTTTTCTATCATCAGGATAGAAAGCAGTTGGAAGTGTTATAGTTTTATATTTTCTTCTGAGACTAAAAAAATACATCCAATTGAAAATTATTTCTTTCTAGGATGCAGAATTTAGACTGTTTACTACATAAAAACAGTGAACCAAGAATATTAATATATGACATATCAGAGAAAAGTTTATACTTTATATAATACTTGCAAGAACATTAGGGGTCTATAGGGGATCAGAGTCCTTGAGGATATAATTCGCATTTTTCAATGGAAAAAGTAGAAAATTTGACTCAAGACTGATTTGCAGATGAAGACTAATGATCAGAGTAGGAATATATTTATAAAGCGACATAAAAATAAATTTGAGCCAGGTGCTGAATACCTACAGGAACATACTGAGGTTACATTCCTAAAGAGACCCTCTAGGAACAATGGTACCTCTGATATCTCAGTGTCGGTCCGCAGGACCCAAGGAGACTGTTCTGCTTGCTCTGTCCCAAAATGATAAAAACATGATATAAACTATTGTTTTCCTGAAGATAATGACTCTTGCCATGCATATACTGGGCTAGATTGAATGGTGGTCTGGTATTTTATGACTACTTCATACTATTTTCCTTATGTTCTCTATTTCTGCATCTCTCTTGTATGCACCCTGGCATAATATTGCATCATGAATTCTTGGGGGCAGATCCTCAGCCACGTAACATCTTTCTTATGTTCTTGTAGCTAGCAAGAAGTAAATCACACCAGCAGGGAAGCTTTAGCTTTCTCTTGTACAAGGAATTCTTGAGTAGCACAAAAGCCAGGCAAGTACCCATCCTACATGAATTCAAAATAAAACACACGAATAGATCATTCCAAGAGCAAATGGAACTGATTGCACTTCCCAAGGGAAGTGTACATATGACTTTCAACACACAGCTGTTTTTCCATACAACTTTGTGTAGGGGGCTCCATATACTAATTAGGTCTGCATTACCTATTACAGACATGATCAGCTGAACCCAGATGAGAAACTATTTTTTGAAGTCTAAAGTAAAAATTTATTTCCACTTGTATCATTCTTTCTGGGATGCCACTGATGCATATACACTGCACTGAATTTCTGGTATCAACAGTGACTTGTAGTTCATTTTGAAACACTTCACTGAAGCAGGATTTCATAGATAACACACAAGACTTTCTTCTGAACTGAAATACTTCCTAATAACTGTTAGCATGAAAATGTATCATTGAAGAAAACCTTAATTCAAAATTTCATTTCATTCTACTTTTCATTTAGTTTTACTCACATTTCCTTTCATTTTACATTGTAGGTGACAATGAAATGTCACAATGTCCCTGAATTTTTGGTTCATATATACTCATCAGTTTTTCAAAGACTGCCAGCATAGAAGGCATTTGGTACTGGGTCTTTTTTAACTCTGCCACTTCAGCCAAAAAAGAAGAGGCCAAGATGAAATTCAAGAAAAAAACCACAAGCCCAACAGAACTAAGAGAAATCTGGTCCCACTGAAAAAAGTATCAAAATGGCTACTTACCTGAATGAAGCCAGAATTTCATATTTTCTATCTTGCATACTCTATTTTTTGAACCTTGTTGGCCAAATACATAGAAAGCATATCTGGTTCTCTACTAATGTCTTATCAAGGTATGAATGGGAATGTGACAGATAGTAGAAACAGATTTTAAATAGCAGAAAAGTTATCCACCGTATTCCTTAATGAATAAGACTTGCTATACCTTTCTGGGATAAATATTTCATCAGTCATTTCAGTTGATTTTGAATAAAGTGAATCAAAGTTATGAATAACTTGGGCAGAGTTATTTGCTCAAGCTTGTCTACAGCATTGCTGGAGAACCTGTAATTAAAACAAGGAAGTCTCCTATTAAGTCCTTGATATAACCTCTAGGAATATTGGAAAAACTTTAATGCAAATTTCATTTTAAAAATAAGGTTCTTTAGGGGCAGGTTGTTACTGAATATTCCTATTATCAATCAGAAGAGTAGTCAGACTTATCTCTATTGTTGGCATGGATCTTCAGGAAACAGATATTTCTGATTAAGATATCACTGTCTCTTGGAGGAGCTGGAGCAAAACAATCCTGCCCCAAAACATGTTTCTATGTTAGTCCAGTTGTTTATATAGTGCTTGCATAGATATTAATGCTAATCTGCCATGAAATTTTCAAGATGATTGGACAGGAATTTCTTTGAAAATAAAACTGCATTTGGTTAGATCCTGAAAATGTTTAATCACCTGTAAGTGTTTTCATTTCAAACTGCACTAGAATCTGGCCATAACTGTTACATGATTCTCCTTAAGGTATGATTGGAACTTTGTAGTGAAGCTGACTGAAACCATTTGAGAACGACTGTAAATTATTAATGAAAGAAGGAGCTGCCAAAGAACACACAAACCAGGTTGGCCATAGAGGCAAATCCTCAGGCTTTGAAGATGGCCATGCTTGTCAGCTGAGTCCCATGAGTTATACATTTTTAATGGAAATGCAAAATTCTTTTGTGTACGGGGTCAGGAAAGTGCAGTATCTGCCCATCTTATTTACAAGTAACATCTTTTGTAATAAAGAGATTTTGCTTCAATGAGAGAGAGCATTTTCAGAAGATAGAGCAAATCTTCCAAGCAGACAAGTCTGTATTTTCTGTTTCCTTATCTTTTCCACATGTAAACATATGTGAGCAACTGCTCTGTGTAATGTAAATATGTTTTGATTCTTATAAAATACACAGTCACATCATAATTTGGATTTGGAATTGGTTTTCAAACCTTTGAAAGATGACGAGTGTTTATTTCTAATTTAAAATTCATTAAATAATTCTACCTTATAATTTATTTTGTCTAAATTTATAAGCTCTGGATCCTGAATCTGGCTCAGGACTACCTTGTACTTCTTCTTTGTCACTAATTCCCATCAAAATGCTACATTCTACACAGCCATAGTTGAAAGAGCAATGATATGAGATAAGTGGTTTTACTCAGAAAATTTTGCAATACTCTTAAACCAAGTATATTCTGTATTGACTCACTGTTACAAGTTTTAAAGACTGTCACGAAATGATAACCATGTGATGAAACTACTGATAGACAAGGAGTATTCTTGAAAATTTGTATTCAGCTAACACAGAGCTTTGTTTCTATTTCTTCTAAAGTTTTAAACAGTTATGGAGATATGACACATTTCCAGCAAGCGAGCTTAGCGCATAGGTCAAGTCAGCCCTAGAGGCAAGTACATGTTGCTGTTTATGACGTACTAAATCTAAGAAAGTGAACATGTTTGGAGCCTTTTTGATGATTAATGATCCTTGCCTTTCTCAGTTAGAACAATGCTACATAGCTGAAGGAGAGTGGTATATTTTTATTTTCTCAGGTCCTTCCAGTAAGAATAAGGTATTTCCTTTCCAAAAGAGGAGCAGCAAAGGAGCAGCAGCAGTAATACAGCCAGATACAAGCTGTAAATGTTTTGGGTACTGTAGAAAGAATATGCAAAAAAGTATACGGCCAAGCAGGCATATACAATTTTGATAAAACAAGAAAAATAGGCACTTAGGTGAAGATACTTTCTTCCTAAATCCAGGAAATGTATGGAGTATGAGATGAGGAATGGATTCCTTTTAGAATAACATTCACCACATCTACTTGCAAGCAAAGTATCCTTTTCAATAACTGAAACCTTTTACTTTAGTGAGCAGAACAGGCAGACCAAGGACCTGGAGGTCCTTTATGAAGTTCTGTCCAGTAAAACACTATATATAGGTCTGATTATTGAGGAGTAAAGGTCAGGCTTTGAACTACCTTCTGGCTTTTCTCCCAAGGCTAAAAATACAACCTATCCCAAGTGACAGAAAAGATTTTCAATCGTGATACTCATTTATCTCTTCTAAGCCTGTGATATTTTCTTCAAATCAATAAATCTATATTTAGTATCCTAACAGTAGAGAACAAAATGTGTGTTTACTGGAAAATAGTTGCATTTAAATGCTTAACTAATAGTGGCAATCAGATACATTCGATCTAGCATAAAGATAATACACATACAGGAGTATGAGCCTATTTCTGTGCTGAATGACCTTACTAGCTTCGCTTAGCATTACAGGTAATTTAGGATATGACGCTATGACTCTAATGACACATAGGTACTGTTACAGTTCTTGACAAATTTCCAATATATGAGATAGCTAACAGTTAATGACCATCTATCCCTCCCCCAGTAGCAACTGCTGCTAGTAAATATTCTTAGTGTATAACATAAAATGCAAAGGAAACATCTTTTTTTAAAATTTAGCAGTACTGTTTGCAACAGATTTGTTAATAATTTAGACTGCAGCAGTTCTCAAGTACTGTATTACCCACTTGTTCACAGATTATTTTTTTAAATAGCTATGTATTCCATAGGTATGATTATCTGACTGAGAAATCATTTATGAACTAAAAAGAGCAATTCAAAAATTCATAAGGTGTGACTAGTAATTTAAAATATACTATTCTGAGGGAAAAGAAATCTAAAAAATCTACAATAATTCTCCATATTCCAAAATTTCTATGCATATCCACTTTAGAGATCCCACAAATCAGGAGCTTCATGCCATGGTATCTTACAGTTCTGCAGACTGAGAGTTCACGCTAAGCTTCAAGAAGGAAATGTACAATTCTTTGCTGTGCGTCAGGGGAATTAATCTATAACTAGTCTGTGTTAGGAGTAGCTCACATCTATTTATTCCATTCTAAATGGTGCCATGGCTTTAGCTACTCTTATGCACCTATATGTAGAAAGGGAAGCTGTGGACTTAGAGAGGCTGCCCTTCTAATCATATATAACCTGTAGCTTCTAAATAACAGCAGATTTTCCACAGCACTCTCAAAGACGGTAGACATGAAAAGATCTTCCTTCCCAATTTTTCAATTCTTTTCATTCTTTTTAGTCAAATTGTTGCAGCAAAAAATAATACTCCTGTCTGAACAGCAGTGATATTGCATAATGCAATGCAGATACATTTAATCATCATTGACACGCTGATGGGGAGGTAGATGGAAATAACCATTGACTTGCTATTAATACCATAGCAAAGGATAAAAATAATCCCTTGAGTTTATAAAAAGTATTGGAAGGGATGGGAAAGCTGACTGAAAAGCAGAATTTAGAAGGTAATTCAGTTGCAACAGGAACATTAATGTTGAAAGAACTTCGATGCCATCAAGTCCCACCTGCTTCTATTGCAGAGAATCACACCAAATAATCTGTTTACTAAACTTACTAAGTTCCAACTTAAACACAGTTAGGGTTTTTGGACCAACTGCTTGAAAGGCTGTTTCAGAACTTGATTATTTTAATTATTATGTACCTTTATCTAATTTCCAGCTGAGATGTGTACTTGAGCCATTAATAACCATTTCTTCCACTGCTGGTGTTGACTTTGGCTCAAATATTTCTTATCTCATCCCCATATGTTTACATACAGGACTTGTCTGCTTCCTTAACCTTCACTTTGTAAGGCTACATATCAGTTTTTCTTAGCAAGATAAGCCCCTCATTCTCTTGGCTACCCTTCTCTGCACCTATGCTGATTTCTGTTTAATGTTTTCTTGAACTCGAACACCCAGAATGGTACTTAGTGTTTCAGATGAAGTGTCAACAGTGTCTTGTAAAAAGTGGCATTTGTATGTACCTTATGAAATGCTTTTTAGGATCTCATTTGTCTTTTACCCAACTTGTTTCCTAGTTAGCTGCTAGATATGAGTATCACCATCATCAGTTTATGTTAGAAGATATTATTCATTCCAGAGGACCTGAGCAAAATACTTCACGGATCTAAAAGCTGTTCCAAGGTCACAACATTCACTTCCAAACACCACTCATTCCATAGACTGCACCAGTATACATTTGTGAATAGTTCTCCAGTGCCATTTAGATACCTACTTAGCTGAGGTTTTAATAATTGTAGCGCCCCTCTTTACACCGTCATATCTACTTCGTTGATCAACACAGGAAGCTTCATAAATGTAGATAAGGTATTTTCCAGACGTTTTGCAATTAGCATTGCAAGATGAGTGATCATAATTGCTTGCCTGACAGTAGTTTCTTGTAATTTATAATGTCTTGATATATAATGCATATCCTGTAATGCATTTCAACCAATCTGTAACTATCACAGTCAATCATCTTGGAACAGTGTCACAGTATGAGCTGCTTTTAAGTCTATAGTAAGTGTTCATTTTCAAAAATTTGTTGTATTGCAGTAGGTAGCATTGTTTTACAACCAGGCCTGCATAAACCCTACAGGATTTCACTGAATAACTTATTTGTCCCTGGCAGTTTTCAGTCCTTAAAGGCTAGGCATCAATGAAAGCAATCAAAGATTAATTCAAAATACACACTTTTCTCCTGTTAGTGAAACATAACTGATGTCAACGACTTTGTTATAAAATGAAAGTCTTACACTTACCTAGAAAGCAGTCAAGTTCAGGTTTTTAGCTGAAACTTTCTGGCACCTGTTAATGTTATCTTGTAAGGAATAATCAGCACTGCATTGGCCAAAACCAAGGTAATCATATTCTAGGCACAATGGATACACACAGCTGAGGCAAAATTTAAGCTGGGGCTTTCTATTGCCTGATACTGCCAAAGAAATGCCCAGTGCTGGCAAAAGAATTGACCCTGCATAATCTATTTAATAAGGTAATTAGGAGTAGCTGTTTCTGAAAATGCATCTGTAACCATAAACAGCTTGTCATTGATGCTGAAAGACTGAGTCCTGTCCTCAGTCTGCTTCCAGTGCTTATTCCTGACCCCATGTTACCCCCTTACACAATGGGATATGTGTGTGTCTAGTGATCTGGAATAGGGAGGAGAATTGAGTTTACATTAGCCAGCCAAAAACCAGTTTAATTTTAGTTCACTATGGTTTCACATAGCCACACAATCATCTGTATTTGCACAAAGCAAGGGGTTGCATAAAGTGGAAATTAGCAGTCCAAGACAGGCCAGGACTGCTTCTGTTTGCAGAAACACTGGCTTACACTGATGTAAAGCTTCTGCAAAATTTAGCCTTCAGTTGCACTGCCTCAAACTGCTGTTCATATAGATAGTGACTGCTCCTTGAAATTGTTAACACTGCAAAGTAGACAAAAAAATTATTTATGGAAAATCTCTTAGTAATGAAGATACTTCTGAAGATTAGAAACTGTATTAACTACCAGCAATTTCTAAGCAAGTACTTACATACAGTGATCATAATTATAGTATGTAATACTTTAAAAGTTTTTTACATATCATTGACAAAAACCTCACAAATGTGCAGGACATTTCACAAAACATAATTCCTTTCCTGTCAAATATTGTATAAATATGACATAAAGAATTCTCTTATACCAACCACCAGAAAGAACGTGCGATACGCATTTCTTCACTGCAAGAATAATTTATGTTCTGAGAAGCAGCAGCCTGAAGAACTTAGTACTTACTTTCCTAGCCCAAAGGAAACACAGTCAGTCAAACACTCTCATGCTGCATCTCCCTGGAAAATGTATACAAACTTTTTCTCATTACTAGAACTGCTGGGGACAGAAATTCCATCCCAGTCAGGACTGTGAAAGTTTGAATGCAGTTTTATTCTGGGGGAAAAAAATGAAGCTGGAAAACTTACACTTTCTGGGAAGAAAAGTTTCCCTCAAAATTTTCAGCAGTCTATCCAAAACTCTTTCCTTGCATTTTGATGTTTTTTTATGGTACATTCTATCGTATTTTGTGTATATTCCTCTTCCTTCTGAGCAGACAAATTCTCATCATTGACTCACAGTACCCATTTGTCATCAGAGAAAAGCAGCTTTATGATCTGATCTAGAAGGGATCTGGAAGGGAAATTTCCCTCACTGAAACTGACTGGGTCAGGGTGTTTTAGATATGTAACTCTATACAGTTAGTCTTACATGCCTAATTACCTAGATAACTCTATGAATCTGAATTTTATTTGAGAAGAACAACTACAACTGTTGTGACTTGTTTCTCTGAAATCTTTTTTCTTATCTCTTTATCCTACACAATTCAACCTACTTTCAATTTTTAACACCATTTCAAGGTGAAAACACACTTGGGGAAAAAAAGGGATTGATCAAACTTTCAAATACTTGCTGCTATCTTTAAAATCTCTCAAACTTGCACTGAAACTAAACAATTCTGTACAGCTTTTATATGAAGTCATAATTTATTTCAACCGAGAATGCCTCTGTTTCACATACAGACTCATGCATTTGCGAGTGAATTTGATAACAGGGTATTCCTATGCTTTGTCAGTATATATGAATGGCTTGTGCATACAGGCTACCTGAAGTTTCTCTCCTTCTTCTTTCACTGTCACCAGTCTGCCTACTCCTGAATGGCTGCAATTTGTGCTGGCTGACCCTGGGTACTGGTTTCATCCATCTGCATCTAGAATCTTCCCTCCACTTTTAAATGTAGCAGAGGAGACAAAGAGGATTATCTAATAGTGGCCCTGGAGTTTTGCAGTACAAAACTGAAGTCAAAACATATTTTAAAGAAAACAAAAACGACACTGGATGGAAAAAATGCAAATCTAGGCTAAGGTGTGGTGGCAATAACATGAGATAAAACTGTTAACTATGGCATAAAAGTCTTCATAAAAAAAATCCTTACAGTCTCAGTTTGTGCATGTCTGCATGTCTGTTTGTCTTACAAACAGACGTTTCTTTCTCTCTCAGCCCTGCAGCATCAGTTTCAGCAGTGGCTCCCTCAATCGCCAATCTCTCTCTGAAAATTCCCATCAACCTAGCACCTTGCCAGCTTTAGCTGGTGTAGCAATTGTAGCCATGGGGTCTCTCATTTTGCTGTACAGAGTAGTTCAGAGCACTGAGATAAATCACAGTAATAAGATGCAGGCTGCTGCTCTTCAGTAGCATCTCGTTGATGGAGCTGCTCCAGCATTAGAGCAAGGGTTAAACAGAAAAAAGTTAAAGAAACATCTTTCTCCCAACTATGCGGCTTGGGTTATTTTGAGGTTTTGGCAGAAAAATCATTCATTTCCATTCCACACCGGAAATTACTTACTTCATATTAAAACAAACAAAAAAAATCTTTTCAGCTTCAGTGACTTTCAGTGACTTTATTCTTTCTTGCACAACATCCACTGTGTTTATTTTGAAATAAGATTTAATATATTTTAGTTGGGTAATTTTGCATTATCCTTCATTTGACAAGAAAATAAATGCTCTTACCCTGTTTTTGTACAGCATTTAAATAAAATAAAGTCCATTTACATTGATTTTCTTGTGGTAAACTACTGTATTCCTTTCTTCAGCATTATGCTGCATTTTGTAAGCCTCCTTCCCCTAAGCATCTCTGTAATTGCTCGATGTTGAAAATATTTTTAGTTTTATTTGAAGATGTTATAACCAATAGTCTGTATATTGAATTAAGTAATCTTATGGTTAATAAACCTTATCACAACAGCCTTTGTAACACCAATATATATTAAAGGAAGCCTAGTGAAAATGTGGCATTTAATTTGTTAGCTTGATTATGTGTTTTCACTGAAGCAGTATACTAATAACCAGGAAGAGCTATAAATACATAGTAGCTTGGTGTCTAGTTTTCTTCAACTTCTGTAGCAAAATAATTGAGAATCAGCTATCTAATTGCCATTTCTGTCATTTAATTCCTCCTCCAATGTGCCTTGGGGGTCATATTTAGATACCAGGGTAGGTGTGAAGGTGGACAGAGACAAGCAGATGTTAAATGGAATTTGTGTCATTCAGCAACAATGGCTTCTGAGTAGTTATACAGACAGCCTAAAAAGATTATAAATTCCATTTAATTTACTAACACTACTAGAGTGTTTTTTTAAAAACTCTTCTAGTGTTGTTCTCTTTCTGTACGGGCTTCTACAGTTAACGAATATGTAAACTGAGTCAGATATAGTTCATAAAATGCTTCACAAAGCATTTTTTAAAAGCAGCAGCTACCAGATGCAAGAAGCTAATCATGCTGGTATTAAAAATCTCTCCGGCTGAAAAAAAAATAAATTGCCGTCTGGCTACACTTCATCCATGATCAATACTTTAGGGGCTAAAGGCGGTTGCTTTGGTGAATATTTTAACCATATTACAAAACTCATATCTAACAAGTAGTTATTACTTCCTCAAATATCGTAAACAAAGCCAGACAATGCAAACATATAGCTACAGAAAAACATATGTTGGAAAGTAATTCCTGTATGTACAAAACTGAACAGAAAAGATCATTACATATGCAATATGAAATCATTGTGTAATGCAAGACTTCCAGTGAGTTACTGCAATTCTGAGGTGTTGTATTTGTAGACAAATCAATTAACAGTGGGTCTTTTTCCACATAAAACTACATTTTGCCCTTATTCCTACTACACTAGAAGCTATCTAAATTCAGGCCCTAATCGAGGCATTCAGTCAGGGCACTTAGTCTTCACCTAGACCAAGTGATGTGATGGGTAGAAAGCAATGTAGTTTCTTTCTCGATCTATGGAAGCCAAAGCATTGGTAAGGAGGTAAGACAGGCTACTGCATGTCTGGGTCTCATCCCAAAATACAGGAGTAGGTTGCAATCAAGGTAAGTATCTGCCTAGGAAGGCAGTGGTAATACCAAATACATTTTAGAAATATTTTCAGGCCAAGTTCTGATATGACTTAAACGTTTACAGTTCAAGGAGAGAAGCCAAATTGCACATTCTAGTTTATACTGTAGTTAAAGAGAGACAGATCTCCCCTAAGTTATGGTGAGCCTGCACCGTGTCCTACATTGCATGAGTAGGGCTGCTGTGGAGCACCCCAACCACTGAAGCACCCCAAGGCTGGCAGGCAACTCCTTTTCCACACCGGTATCTTTTGGAGGAAATCTGGTCAGCTGCAAGCTTCCTGAGAAAGGCAGAAAGCAGGTGCATATATACTCATATTTCTGTTGCTACACACTCAGCATAGCTCATATAAGTCATGACTGTTTGTTTCTGACATTTTAAATAATTACCTGAGACATGAAGCAATGTCAAAACCATCCAACATAAGTATTTTGCTAAGAAGAATGTAGAGCACTTCTATATTTCTAAGTAAAATGACTCAGCACAAAAAAGAATTCACTATCAATAACCAGAACAGTAGACTTTCTTGTTACTGCATAAAACAGAAAGAGAAAATAATAATGGAGTAAAGTGGGACAGAATCCTGAAAATGAATAAAATTGTGGTTGGTAGCAGTGGCTGGAAGCACTGTCTCACAAATGATGTGTTGTGACTTTTACCAAACTATACTTTCCCATGTCTCTCCACTGTTAAACACAGAGGAGCTGTAAGCAGCTGGAAACAAAACAGACTTTCATATCCACTGACCAGTCAAGCAGATCATTCTTAGCTATCACAATAATATAAAATAACCCAACCACCAGTGTAAGCTGGAAAAAATACTCATGTTTTCACAGTCTGAATTCCTTCACATTTCCGAACAAGACTGTTAAATGGCAAAGGCAAAGAGCTGCTGAAGGGTTAAACAGAACTAAAGGATGGTGACATACAGTCACATATGCTTATGTATATTTAGCTCAAACCATCTGCTGTTCATATGTGGAAGCTGCTAAATATGATATTGCATCATAGCAGAAATTCTTGGGGGCAGGATATTGACTGTTCAAGACCAACCCCTAGAAGAGGGTCAAGCTGTATAACAAGGAAAAAATAATCCACAGCATAGTTAAGAATTTAAGACAACAGAATGATACAAGAGTGGTCAGATGATTTTACCAGTTAACTACCAGTCACTGAACTGTCATTACTCAATTGTAATGAGATGTTCAGGCAAACTCTCTTAGCTATCTATACCATTCATGAAAATACCACTTCTAATTAATTTCTAAGTTTTAGACACTATACTGTGAGCCCTTTCCACTGAGGTGATATTTTTTAACTTTCAAAATTATCTAGAGAGGTAGTAGGGAAGTAATTTTAAAGCTTTTGCTAGTACCTTGTACTTTGTACCAGCATATACAGGATTTTGAGAGGCTGAGTACTGTTACTAGTTCTATGAATATTTTATTTCCTAACATGTCTCCAACTTTTCTGGGAGAAGGACCAGTATATACTTTTGTTCTAAAATTCTCCCTCCAGTCAAGGTTTAGGACTTAGTCTGACAACAGGGGAACTATCAAGGAAACTGTTCCTAACTCCATCTCATCTAACAGATGAGAAAATTTATTAGTGCAACTGATTTGCAAGATAATTTTCATTTCTTTGTTCAGCAGCAGGGAAAAGATTGGAGGACAATGTAGATTGCCTGTGCCACCATTGTTGCTTTTCAGTAGCATGACCAGTTTTCTCACATTGGCAGAAAGCACAGATGTTATGCTGTCCCTTAGGGGATATTCTGTCTGTATAAGAGGCAAAATTGCAATGTATCTTGACTGTGTAGAAGAGTCTCCTTCTGTTTCCTGAGGGTGTGAATAAAGCTGAATATTTCTGGCAGATGAGAGGTGCAAATAATAAATAATGATCTATTATAGTGCTGGACAACATGAAACAGCCTTGTGTGATTCAGAAAAGAAATGTAGGCAGTTATTCACATTTTGTATTTTACTGCATGACAATCACAGATATGCAGTATTCTGCTTTAATGCAGGCACAAAAGTATGAAGAGCCCAGGACTAGAAGGAATTATACATAACTGAATGTTTACTATGAAAACATAAATTCGTCCTTCTCTGCATTAAGTACCACACCAGCTTTCACAAAATTAGGTACCTGCCTAAGCCATTTCAAGGGAACATTTTAGTTTCACACCTACAGCATTCTAAGAAACTAGAAAGAACTCTGCCTCTGCCATGTGAAAAGAAATACGCATCAGATGATGCGAGTCCAAAGCATTCTAGCTGCAAACTGGAACAGAGCCTGTACACTGGACTTGAGCTCTGACAATAACACTTTATTTATAACCTAAAAACAGTGATACTGACTCTTCATGTGCATTGGAAATATAGGCAACAACAAAACAGAAAAAAAAAACCCTTATGAATTTTGCTGCAGGGAATAGGATAGGATTAGTGAGATGGGTAGAGTCCAAAAGCCCTTTAGCAAAGTATTGTATTCCTACCTTCATTTCTCCACCTTCTAGAGTATTGCATCAAGACATAACCCATGTGATATTTCTGCAGAAACAGGTCTGAAGATCACAATCTAGCAAAAAATTAGTCCTCAAGTGTTACATACTACTCTCAGCATTTCTGAACAGCAACAGCACTGTATATCAGTTATAGGGCTCCTAGGTCAGATCTGTTTTATCAATGTTTTATCAAATAATACAATATTAATTGAATAAACAATTTCACTAATAAATTATTGCCAGAGATGCTACAGAATGCTGTATACATGACCTCCATTACAAAGTTTACATATTCCAGTTTATATTTAATTATAAAATAATCTGTAATGTACTAAAATAATAAATCACATATATAAATCTCACCGATAGTAACTCATAAATTATTAGAAAAAGTAATCTCTATTATATTTTTATGTTCTTTATAAATATTCCCTTTATTAAAATTTTTAATAGATTTTCAAAATCTGCACTGACAATATATGCACATATGTTACTTTAGACTACATATGTTAATTTAGACTGTGCAATCAATACAGTTCCTAATTTTCTAATGTATAGGTTTCTAATACTAGTCTTTGGCTTATGTCACCTGTTTTTACCAACTTCAATATTTCATGGTATCCTTTCAACTGCAAGTGTATTCCAACAGTGTAGTTCAGATAGAAAAAAAAATGGAAATAGTCTTTTTTTTCCCCCCAAGATCAGTATAGCGTTAGTCTACACTGTGGGCAGCATATAGTGGTCTTGGTCTTCTGACATACTTTGACTTCAAATGTTATATACTACTGTCTTTATAAGCCATAAATACACACTCCCATCAAGTCAGGTAGACAGGTGAAAAGAATGAAGCTTTCTTGCATGCCAGTATCTGTTTGTGAGCATATGCTACTCAAGGCCTCCTGTTTTAGGAAGGCATTACATGCAGAATTCAACTGGAGTTCCACAGCTGTAATATCACTGACGTGAGCAGGATTTTAGACTTTGTCAAAGCTTGGCATAGACTAGCGCTTCAGATATCACTTGTGGTGGTAACAAATTAAAACAAGACACATATTTTATATTGTAACAAAACTTAGAGAGTAACATGAACTGAGCTTTGTATACATCTGTTTCTTTGTATAATGCCATTAAGTGTTTGTGTGGTTCTGCTACTCAAGGCCTCCTGTTTTAGGAAGGCATTACATGCAGAATTCAACTGGAGTTCCACAGCTGTAATATCACTGACGTGAGCAGGATTTTAGACTTTGTCAAAGCTTGGCATAGACTAGCGCTTCAGATATCACTTGTGGTGGTAACAAATTAAAACAAGACACATATTTTATATTGTAACAAAACTTAGAGAGTAACATGAACTGAGCTTTGTATACTGTCATTAATGTCACCAAATGACAGAACTTGTTAAAACTAAAATGTTCCATCTGAGGCCAACGTATGGAAATTTAATTTTATCGAATAAAAGTTGAATCACTGAAGACCGGGCCAATCCGCTACAGCCTGAAGTCCTCTAAACAAAGCAAAATCTTTGTGCTTCAGATCACTGCCACAAAGGTTAGTGGGCAGAAGAAAAACAGACAGATCACTAGCATTAAGGGCAAGGAAAGCATCCTCTCTCTCTGCCAGGGGTTAAGTAGCGGTTTTCATCTCTCTTCATGACGAGCATTCTTTGTAAACTGCTAATTGCTCAACACCTACTACGCTGCACTTCCTGAAACAGGGATGTGTGCTCCAGTAAGGATGCTTTCCTGAACATTATGATAGGATTTAGTTACAGACACTTTTCCCTGCAGAGGATTACATTTTTTTATATAATTACTGAGTCTTACAAGACATACAAATGTTTCATAGAAAAACAAACAAGCTTGTTTTTAATGACTTGAGTAAGACTTAGATTTCACCCCAAAAATCTAAGCAGCTTATGCAGGACACTTTGCTAAATGTGGCCTTTACTATGAAAAATAACCCAGCTGCTAAAATGACTTTCGTATTCTTCTGAAGTGTATCATTACCTAGTGTGATAACTCTGAGGTGGCAAAAGCAGAGCCATTCAGCTGGGACTTCACTAGATTTGTGTAATAGGGTCTAAGAGTCCATCTACACAGTCATTATAGTTTAAATGCTAAAAATTTGCTTTCAATTTGCCTTCTGTGCGTATGAAATTCATCCTTGTCCAGCTGTTCAAAACACAGACGTCTCATGCTAGGTATCTGTACAGAGATGAATTTCATTTATGATTTCTCCTGTTATGGCTGAGAGAAGAATTTCCCCCTATCTAATGGTGATGTTTGGGTCCCGAGTAGAGAAAGTGAAAAGGAAAATCTGGCAAGAGGCAATTAAAGATCTCTATTATAAAGCATTGGAACAGAACAACTATATAACAGTCTAATGGGCTGATGATTAAAAACTTGCCATTAAACAAGAAAATTATTATTTTAAAATACAATTTAACAACAAGTAAACACCAGCAAGTGCCTAAGTAAGGATTTTACTACATGCTTTCTGACATCTTAAGGGAAGCCTCACGGGCAAGTAATACCCTTTTCAGATTCTTTAGGGAGGAATAACCATGAAGGCATTGCTATCATCTATTGTACCGCCCCTCAAATACTTCTCTAATGGGAGTTTAAACAAGGAAAAAAAAAAAAACCTACAAAATGCTTCATTAAAGTAACATTAATTTGCAATAACAAATTCCAGCAAAGCATCGAAATTGAAAGTTGGGCGTGCTAGCATGCTAACATGACTTATAGATGGATTAGCAGAATATATTCCTAGTTGGATCTGAACTGACTTTTCTTTTTATTTTTCAGACTCACTTTAATCTTGATTAATGCTTACCTTGTTTTAGGCAATAGGCTTTGGCAGGGAAGAGAGAGAAATTTTTCTTTCCCACTGACTTTTACAGACATCTCAATCTGGAATGCTTGCTAGACTTCCCTTTGAGCCTGAAAACTGCTGGCTTGCAGGACATGTAATGTTCCTACTCTTTTTTCTCATGTCACAGTAATTTCTGCTTCCATCCACCTCTTCAGTTCCCTTGCCAGTTATGGTTTAGTGAGCTTAGCCTCTCTGCTTTTCTTGGGTATCAAATGGCAACACAGGATTGAGAGGGAGTTTCAGAAGTCCATTGTGGTAATAGCACAAGATTAGCCAG
Organism: Pygoscelis adeliae; assembly: GCF_000699105.1. Taxonomy (NCBI): domain Eukaryota; kingdom Metazoa; phylum Chordata; class Aves; order Sphenisciformes; family Spheniscidae; genus Pygoscelis; species Pygoscelis adeliae. The sequence goes on along the minus strand of NW_008824939.1, from coordinate 1,287,527 downwards.
AACACACAACAAACGTGAACACAGGAACAATAATATTGCACAACTTCAAACATATATGGACAAAGTGCATTCTCTGAAGTTAAAATAATTTGTTCCTTCCAAAGGGTATATGTTCTCATTCTAGAGTCATACTGTAGTTGAGTTGAGTCTTTCTGACTTCAGAGTTGCTCAAGAAAAGGGAACAGCCTGGGAATTTTGCAATGAGAGAATTTTCACCCTCACCAAAACTGTTTCCCTAATTGAGGGATGTGAATTTGGACACATTATTCACAACTGTACAGCACAGGTACAATCTATTAAAATCAGTATTTTGCAGCTAGTCTCAGGTATGCAAACTTAATAAACCTGAAGGACGCCCAAAAGCACAGTGTAACACCAAAATATAGTCTATCTAAAACAACCTAATTTAAAGCTTGTTGGAGCAGAGAAAATGAATGGAAAAATTTTATTGTTAATAAAGAAATTCCAAATTTATATTTTCCCATTAAGAAGAAATGAAAACAAATCAATGTAGATGGAATTATTTTAGTTTTCTCAGCCATTGGAAGTTTGGTTGGTTTGGGGTTTTTTTGAAACATTTCTACAGTACTTTGCCTATTCTAAGAATTACTTATAAGGTGTCATGGGAGATGCAGCATGGCCAGAGAATCCAGCAAATACAAGGAGGGTATACTATAAATGAACTATGACTTACACCTGGCACTGTAGCAGTTCAGTATTTCCCATTTGAAAGATTAAGTTTTCACAAAAAACATTTATATTTGTTTCTTTGATCTGGTTCTTTTTCCAAGAAAAAGTCAAAATTTCTCCCCAGATAACTTTATGAAAATTCTACATTAGTCAAAACTCTCACAGGAAAGTATTTCTGTAACAATTTTTCAACCAGTCCTTAGCTCAATTTGGAATCTCAAAAGTGAGATACAATGCGTTTGTGAAATTTATTTTGAAAATGCACAGCATAGGTCTCTCTTACATTTGCATAGATCAAGAGCAACTCAGTCAAGATCTGTGTTAGTGAAAAGAAAATCAAGCTCATCTTTTGGACACTGAAATTAATTTCAAAAGACCTTGAACTGAATTAAATTTTCTGCGGCATAGACAGCAGCAGACTTGGTTTGATATCTCTTTGCCCAGGGGCACAAAGCCTGATTGGCTTCTGAGTTAAGGGAGCACTACAGTTTCCTTATACCGAGATTTATAGGGATATATGGAGTGTCCTGTAAAGATAAGCAAAGTGATCAGAGTAAGCACATAGAGCTGTATGCCGAAATTCAGGTACTCTGCTGATCAACATGACACAATGACGTTCAGGGTGGGTATAGCCATGATGCTGACTCAGAGAGTGTGCCTCACAGGGCTGTGGTGCTGCAACAAAAAGGTGGAGGACTTCAGCTACCTTTCTCTGCCTCCCTCACAGTCAATGCCTGATGTAAGTAGAAGTGAAATATGAGGAGAGAACTCCTAACAAGAAGTTTTTCAAAAGTAGAAAAAAGCCAGGGCAGGAGTTCAGATTTGACTTCAAATTACATGTTTGTACAGATGGATTTTTTTCCTAAATATTTTTTCGAAGTCTTAGCTAATTTCTCTTACACACAAGGGGCTTAATAAATATTTCAGTTCTTCCACTGTCATTTCCGATATCTGCACAAAGCATAAGATTTTAACTGTAATGTCTAAACAATGTAAAGATAAATAAAGTAATACGCAAAGTACACATTACT